>NC_138549.1:42133211-42733211 GCF_964273705.1 Natrix helvetica | reverse complement strand
TCCTACCCATGGGTAATCACATTATCAAATTATGAGATGTCATTTTGTTAGGGAAATAGTCCATCTCCTTCTCATGCACCTGCGGCAGTGACCTTGATAGTTTCCAGGCTCTAACTTTGTGCACAACTACTCAATATTCCATTCCACCCTTCCCTTCCCCCAGCTATTAGCAATTTAAATAGTGATAGGTTTTGAAAGAAGCAAAGCAGTTCAATCTTGACATCACCCTTCTTGATTGGCTGCACTGGAAGCTGGCTATTTAGCACAGCAGATAGATGGGGGGAGGAGATGCTGGGAACAATGTGTTTGTATCCCAGCTGTGTGTTTTCTGGTTTTTGTAATTTCAACTACACATGGGTTTGACACTGTGCCTTGACTTGGATTGTGGCTTGGAAATGCTGGACTTTTCTTGCTTCATGAACTCTTTTATGTTGTGAATTTAAGTTTGCCTCATAAATTTATTTTGATTGAGAAACTTTCAAGTGCCTTGTGGACTCTGACCATTGCTTTGTAGACTAGCATTGTTCTGCTCTTAGCTAGACTTAATTGGGACAGTTCTGGTTTTTGGTGGAAGGGAATTGACGGGGAATATTAATAAACTCACTAAACTACAGTAGTGTGTGTGTGAGAGAGTGAGTCAGCAGATAGCTAAGGTACTGCACAGCATCCTCAAACTTCCAGACTCTTTTAGAGGACCTGTGTTTTAGGAAGACACATAGATGGACTGTTTTACCTCTCTTTCAAACCAGTGGTCCTCTCTATCCAGAATGTGGTTTTTCCTGTCTTCAAAAGAGTTGCCTTTGTCTTTCAAATGCAGCTGGACTACCTAATGTTGTCCTGGTGGGTTTGTTCTCCGATGTTCTGCCATGCATTTGTGAAGTAATTGTTTTGTTTCTCTAATGAACAGATTAGGTCTCACTGGAATGTATTGTATATATCATATTGCTCAATTTCTGTCTGGGTATTTTATCCATGAGGTGGACAGGTTTCTGCCCGTGTATTCTTATGTTTAAAGTGTGCATGTATGTTATGTTGGTTGAAAATACTCTTGAGCTTTTCAGATATTCTTCCAACGTATGGAATGACAACGTTGCTTCATTTGTTATTCTCTTCTTTGTCTGTTGTGGAGGAGTTCATGCTTGCATCTTTTTCTGGATGAAGGCCCACTTGGGATAGCCACAAGTTCTGAGTTCTGTCTCTTGTTCTTAATATCTTTTTAAACTCTCCTTTACAAAACTGGGCTATATATAGCTATACACGTGTTTTGGATTTTTTTAAAAAAACTATTTCGAGGATTTCCTTCAGTGTTTTTTTTTTCATTTTGCCTTTGTTAACCATTCAAGGTAGGCAAGATTAAAAATCAGGCACAGCAGGAATTCCAGGAATATTCTTATTGCAAAAAAATAGAAGAACAGAACATTGAAAGTCTGCTGTATCTCTCTTTCTGCCTTGCTTATACCAAACACAATCAAGGCAGGGTATTTTAAATTTTATTTGCAGACTTTCTCCTTATAAAAGGGATTGAATAATAAAGCTAGCTCTGCATTCTATCAGAGACTTTGATTGTCTCACCCTGCTCTTCAAGCTCTAATTTCCTTGGATGTGTCATTTCATTCCAGGTCTCCATACCATGGTCCTTTCCCCATTAGTTTCTCAGCCAAAATTAAATTATAATAGCTCTAAATTTATTGTTCTTCAGTTGTTATATTCTAAACAGGCGAGTAATCCTATCCATTCTCCAATCTAACTATTAAATCTGTTCTGTTTGTTGTTGTTTTTAAAAAAAGGATTGAAAAACTTTTAAAAGACAATGGAAACTATAAACAGAAAAGGAAAGAGAAGAGAAGAAAAGAGAAACAAAGGAAGTATAGGAAAAAAACATAAAGGAAAAAAGAAGAAAATAAATATTCAAATGATTTTTGATGTTCTTTGTTTCCTATAAGGTTACATCAAATACCTCTTTATTGCAATAGCTCATCCCTTATGCATGCATAAATCCATAAATCATTTCTGTCCCAGTGTCAGAATACAATACATAAAATCTCTGAATTTTGTAGTTTACTTGGCAAAACAAATCAACTTTGCACTTGGTTTTGCTTCTAGGAATCTGAATTTCCTACATATTGGAGGACTTGATCTCTCTTTGAATTTTCTTTTTCCTATCAGAAAGACTTTATGGGTTTTTAGCCAATTCTTTTGTAAATCCAGTAGGAAGTCCCTGTCCACCTCGTTCATTTTCATTTCCACTTTAACTGTCATATCTGTTTTATAATCCACATTTTTTCATTTTCCAGCATTTCAACAGTTGTTTTATATTCTAATTTTCTACATCACAAAAGGCTTTTTTTTAACTTCTTTATTCTTCGACCTTAGAAGAAGGTACAGATAATCCTCGACTTACAACCACAATTGAGCCCAAAATTTCTGTTGCTGAGTGAGACAGTTGTTTAGTGAATTTTACCTCATTTTTATGACCTTTCTTGCCACAGTTGTTAAGTGAATCATTGCTGTTGTTAAGTTAGTAACATGGCTGTTAAATTAATCTGACTTCCCCATTGACTTTGCTTGTCAAAAGGCTGCAAAAGGTGATTACATGATCCTGGGCCACTGCAACTGTCATAAACATGAGTCAGTTGCCAAGCATCTGAATTTTGATTACATGACCATAGGAATGCTGCATCAATTGTAAATGTGAAAAACGGTCATAGGTCACTTTTTCCAGTGCTGTTGTAATTTTAAACAGTCATTAAATGAACTGTTATAGCCCAGGACTACCTGTATCCTTTTTCAGATCTGTCATTTCCTTTTTAATAGTTTTGGACATAGAATATCAATAGCAGTATGTAACATTGCTGACATCGTAGCTGCAAGTAGTCTGTCCCCATTCTTCAAATATCTCTTGAAGTATTTCTACTATTTTACTACTTTATGTCATTTTGTCCCAATGCTCACAAAAAGGTAAGTTCTTCCCCTGCCTCTTTTCTTTTGTCATTTATTTCAATTTTTTTTAAATTCCTAAGCTCATATTCATGTTCAAATTCTTTAAATTCCTAAGTTTATATTCATATTTGTTCTAAATGAATGAAAACTCACCGGGCAGCTTTGAAAATATGCTATTTTGAAGATCTCTATTTGCCTCAAACTAGTAAAGTAGATAATTTCTGAATCTTCTGTCCTCTCCTTATCCAAAGGCATTCCATGAGGCTGAGCTACTCATAATTCGTTTTGTTACAGTCATCTTTAATCATTTGGAGATTTGCTAGCTCACCATTCTTCACCCAGAAAATAAATCTTCTATATTTTCATGTACTAGAGTTCAGGTTCATCCTACTGATTTATTATATTCAGACATGAACAAATGGTAATTTTGACTTTTTATTTACTATTTGAATGGTATGAGGTTTCTACTGTCTTTATTTAGTTCAGGAGTCTTCAAGTCTATAGGATTCATTTTAAAATCTTCCCGTAAAATGCACATTCTTGGCTAAACACATTTTTTTATTATTCATTATGAACTACAATGTGTCTTGTACCAACTGTCCATCATCCAGGTAAACCAAGAATGTTCTCAGACATCAAATCTCTTCCATTAACACGATTATAGATCATTTACTTGCAATACTCCTATTTTCCTTCCCTTCTTTCCATGGGTGCATATAGAAATGAGAATACCTCTGGTCATCCATCCCAATGGTTTCCCATCTTCCTTCTCAGATCTTTGGTAGTTTTCAATAATATCATTGTCTCCAATATAAAATAAAGAGGAATGAATCATTCTTAGTAATTCTTGATTATAGTAACTCCATAAAAACAAACAAGAAGGAATAATTAACTAACCTGATCACTCTTTGAATTTTCTGTCTGTTCTAGATACTGTACAAGTCATAGTGTATAACCACTAACTCCTTACAGCTTTTCTTGCAGACCTTAGTTATCTGTCTTAGAAACTACCTTTTTGTTTAAAGCATCATCTTTTCTTCTCCTAAAGCCTTCAGAAGTTTTCTTTTGTGAGTATAAAAGCTATTCTGAATATCAATTGTGGAGAATATATTTGAGATTTCTTTCTTTTTTTCCATACATGAGTCATAATCATGAATTGGATAAGAAAGTTAGTTTCTTCTTTACTGGATTTTTTTTGGGGGGGAATGTTGTTTTTTCTGCCAGTTTCTGCTGAATGTCTCAATTATTTGTTCTGATAAATCTTTATCTTCTTTACCCTTTCATGAACCCCTGGAAATTGTGCAACACTCATCACTGGTGTCATTAGTTCCTAAAAGCCTTGTTCTCTATTACCAAATGTCATCCTCCATTCCCAATCTGCAGCATGAAATTAATGTGATGAAATTAGAGAGAAAGCTTTTGATTCTCCCCTATTAAAATACAATTTTGATTTATTTTTTTAAACTGGAAGCATTCCTTTTTCTCGCTAACTAATCACAAAGCCGATGTGGCATCAAAACACTGCTAGTAGCTGTTCATGTAACGATAACCTTACACTTGACTGCTTCTTTACACACTTGATTACACTGGCTTTAGGGAAGTTTTTGCCAAGTCTGTCTTCAAATAGTATCACATTTGGGACATGGTGTTTTAAACATTCCATTTCAAATGGGAGTTATTTTTAAGCTTGTCTGAAAACATGATTATGAATTATTAGGTCTTAACATAATGCTTTAGAAAAAATCAGTTTGGACAGATGTTGATTTTAAAAATGCCATATGGAAAGCTATTGTCTAAAGGTTATATTTAGCAATATAGAAATATATTTGTCTATTTGCCTAGTCTGCCCAATAGCAATTCTCCAGTATCTCAAGAAGCTTTTTTTTCCAGGACATGTTACCTAGTTGAAGTAACTCAAGCAGAGCAGTTAAAGGTCTTTCTGTGAAATACGACTGAAGCCTGACATTATTATTTAAATACTTGCTTTTTTTTCTTGTGTTGGTATTAAAGATCAATGTTTCTGGCAATTCTTGTAGCAAAATTGTATGCTTCCCTCAGTAAAATGGCATTGTTGATCTGAAGGTCATCTTTGTTAACCTTTTCATCTGAGGCATGTTCAATTCAGATGGGTTAATTTGTAAGGAAAAAGATTTTTTCCCCAATTTTTTTCAGTGCAATAAGTATGCCAAATCAGGATTTCATTACGGATATACATTTTGTAACTTTTATTTGGATTACCACTTTTGGCTAACTATCAGGTCTGGATACTAATCATCAGTCTTGATGCAGGGGAACAAGGAAATTGGCTGCTACAAAATTGAAGCATTGTGTATAGATCAGAGACATTGGTCCTGCAAAGGATTCTTGCTCAACCCTATTTGGAGATTAGGGACTGGAGGTAGAATGTTTTGTAGGTTACAAATATATTTTGGTGCAAAGATTTTGGTATCTTTAGAGGAAGAAGTATTGTTGTTGTTATCATCCTTACCCTCATTGTTATACAAACCACCATCCAATACACCTTCAGATAAAGGTAAAAGTTTTCCTGTCCTGCCATGCCTGACTCCAGGAGGTGGTGCTCATCTCTGTTTCTTAACTGAGAGAGTCAGCATTGTCCAAACACATTCCTGTGGTCATATGGCCAGCATGACTGTATGCCAAGGTGCACAGAAAGGTCTTCATCCTCTGATAACTTGAAGTCATCAATTTCCCCCTCCTCCAATCCTGTGTCCTCCGTGGCAATAGAAGTGCCAGGAGAAGCAGGGGCTTGGTCTCTTGCATGAGTAGGAGTCGCCCTGGCTTTAGGAGTGCCAGAAGGACCTGCCTCCTTTAGCTTGAGGCCATCAGCTATGCCTTGGGAAATGGCTTTAGCTATCACCTCCCTCATTTCCGCTGATAAGGCGGGACCTTTGTCCTCTCTCGGGCGCCCTCTGGAGCCCTTGGAGGTCCTCCTTTCCTCCCTCTGAAATATATCCTGACATGGTTCCAATTCTTCCCTAACAGAAGAACTGGGGGAATCTGGGTAGCCCCAGGAAGCATCTGGGGAGGAGTCCCTCGAAATTCCCCCAGTTGATGGGGGCGAGCCATCCTGCTGGGGAGGATCCTGATCCTTCCCTTGGGGAGAATGAGGCCTTGCCCATGTCTCCTCCTGGTCTGGGGACCTACTGGCTTTTTGGGCCTGTGAGATATGGCCTCTATGGGTTCCCTCCTTACTGGTGGGTAAATCCCCTGAGGTCCGGGAAGGGGATCTATTTGGATTGCCTCTCCCTCCCTTAGTTCCTTTGGGGGGGCTCCACTCTGGGCCTCTTGGCAGAGGGCCCAGCCTGCGCCTCCAAACCTTCGTCTGCCATGGTGATTAGGTTTCACAAGATGGCTGGATGGACCTGGAGGCAACCGCTTGAACGAGCCAGACAGCCAGGAAACGTCCGCAGTTGAATCAATAGGCGAGGGAAGCCTGCCGGCAAAATCCCTGCCTTGGAAGTCGAGTACGAGCTGTTCGAAGCACGCGGCCTTGCCGGAGCCCTGGACAAGGCCTCTCAGTCAGTGAGGCTGCTGCTGCTGCTGCTGTCGAAGTCTGACTGCTGTGTCTGTTACTGCTGCCATTGGAATATCATGAGGCAATTTTGCTATCTAAAATGGCCGCCGCTGCGCGCGCAGCACCAGTAGCCAAGGCAACCCTCCGCGTAGTGGAGAAAAGGGCGCGAAAGGCTTAAAATGGCCGCCGCTGTTGCCGGGCAGAATTCGGAGCCGTTGGGACGCCGGGACACCCGAGAGGCTTTTGCGGCTTTATTTAGTGGCAAAAAAATGCCGAACAGCTGATTTTCGTCCCAGCAGCGATTCCGCTCGCTGGCTGAAGCCGGGCAAGCTTCAGGTCCTCCCCCCCCCACTCAGCTTACAGTCAAGCAGATGAAGGGGAATCCGCAGACCTCACCGAAGCTGTTGTAATTAGATTAGTTGAATTCAATTACTTTAAAGGTCAAGAATTTTTCTATGCTCTGATGTGGGGAGTCCAAGCAAAGGCCTAAACTGAGGAGCTCCCCTGCTATAGTCCTATCGGGCAGACTGAGTTTTTAAAACTGACCTGCCAGAGGCAAAGGGGGCGTGGTCAAGGAAAAAACTCAGTCAGTCCTAGGGCAGTTAGGCTGTGTTAACCCATGCTTGGACTCTCCAAGCAGCGCACAGGAGAAAGCTTTATTCTATTTGTTAAGTATCATGTTTACCAGTCAATAGTTATTAATGCACAGCTTTGCTTTTCTTGTCCATAAAAAAACCCTGCCATTTGGCAATGTGATTAATCTCCCATAATCTTTTAATTTATAAGATCCTTTCCATGAATAAAACTCTGAATTAAACTTAAAATCTTCATTTCGTCGGATCTGCAGCAATTGCTGTATATGTGTACGTATGCATATGTGGATATGTCTGTTTCTGTACAGAATATTATTCTTTATTAAACTGATTATTTATGAACAATTCAGGATAGCACAAGTAAACAATTTATTTAATCATGTTCCTATTTATTATAGAAACTTGCCCAGAGGTGAGTTCCTACCGGTTCGGACCGGTTCTCCTTAACCAGTAGTGCTGGCTCCAAACAGAGAGCGAACCGGTTCTCTGTTTTTGTTAAAAGAGGGCCTGCCCGCCCCTGGGCTATACTTATCTTTATTCCAGCTTCCGAAGCCCTGCTGATCTGGAGTGGCAGCTTGAATTGCCACTCCTTAGCTGTTTTCCCTTTTTTCTGACTTAATTTTTGCTCGACTGTGCCATGTGCGTGCAGCGTACGTTTGGCGTGCATGCAGTCAGCAAACTGGTAGTAAACTGGCTAGGAACCCACCACTGAAGTTACCATGTTAGTCTAGGCATGTATATCATTAGGAAAGAAACATATGAAGGCAGGTGTAATCTTGTCTGTTTATATGATAGACTCTATGATGTTAATGTTGGGGTACATATGGGGCCTAAGTTGACATCTGGATTTGTTGCAGATCTGTTTAAGAGCTGCGGTGGTGCAGTGGTTAGAATGCAGCACTGCAGACTATGTCTGCTGACTGCCGGCTGCTAGAGGTTTGGCACTTCAAATCTCACTGGCTCAAGGTTGACCAGGCTTACATTCTTCCAAGGTCAGTAAAATGAGGAGCCATATTATTGGGGACAATATGCTGACTCTGTAAAGCATTTAGAGAGGGCTGTAAAGCACTATGAAGCAGTATATTGGTCTAAATGCTATTGCTATTTCCATTTTGCATACTTTCCTGTGCTGTCAAGTTCTATTCACTAGGAAAAGGAAAAAAAATATTCTTCCAATCTTTTTAGGAACTTAGGTTTTGACCCAACTTGTAAACAACTTTCTTAATTAAGTGTCTAAATTAAAAGCCCTTTGATCAACAAATGGATTCCACTTTTCTAAACTAAGACCCTTACCACTGTTTTGTTAATAGCATAAATAATTTAAGATGAAATGAAAATATAACTGATTTCTTTTTCTTTTTAATAAATATTTTAATAATATAGGCATGCAGAGAGATAGGTAGATTACTATCTCTGAAGTCATCCCATGTTTTGCAATCCTTTCCTTTTATTTTATTTTTAGTGAACATAGTAGTAATCTTAAAATATTAAAAATAGATAATATCTAAAGCAGGGGTGTCAAATTCACGGGCCAGATGTGTCACGTGCTGGCCTGCCCTGCCCCAGTTTAGCGAAGGGGGGAAAAGTCCCCAATATGTTATGTAATGATTGTCAGGCTTGGAAGCCATTTTTTTTCTTTGGGCCTCAAGCCTGCCACACATTCTACTGTGGGAAAATGGGAGGGGGGATTGGATGGAGCACATCATTTTGCCCCAGCACCTGGACTGACCTGGATGGGAGAAATCTTCCTTTGTGGCAGTGACTGATTGGACTATGTGATGGACTTGTGGATGTTGAGCAGGGTCTTGAACTTTCAACTGGGTGGAGAAAACCAGGGAGCTTTCAGATTCGGGTTTCCCAAGATGTGCCAATATGACATCTCTAATAAAATCTGAGGAAATCCAAGCCTTGGAGCTTTGTTTCATTAGGGGTGTTATTTGGAACCCTGGCATTGATGCTGTGATACCCCTGATCTAAAGCATTGAGATTACAGACTCGTCATTCAATTCACTGAGATATGCATCTGTCAATCAAACTGAAATTTAGAGAAAGATTGTTTTGTATGATAGCTGTTGAAAGCCAAATAATTTAGAAACTCTTCTGATTACATTTGATGATGACAGCTTTATGTAGTATCAACTTTTCTTCATAAAGCCAAGGATTAAGTCAAAGCTCCATTGAATTATATGTAGTATACTGTAATAGGATAGTATTTACAATGATATGTAATTATTATGCATTTTAAAATCTTTCAAATTATTAATATAAGTAAAAATAGTTAGTTTACATAATTTGAATTTGAATACATAATCTTACCCTGGCTCTTAATGTTATATATATATATATATATATATATATATATATATATATATATATATATATATATATATATATATATATATATATATATATATATATATATATATATATATATATATATATATATATATATATATATATATATATATATATATATATATATATATATATATATATATATATATATATATATATATATATATATATATATATATATATATGATTTTGTATTCAAACCATGAAATGCTATAGAGCCTCATCTAGAGGAGAAATATTTGTTTATTCATTTGGTGTCAGATGAGACTGACTCTTTGCTTTGATGATTAGTTTTTAAATTAAGAAGACTTATTCTTGCAGTTAATGAAGATCAGCACAGAACTACTGAAGGGAAAAAAACTCATTTGTTAAACATGAAGTAGTTATTGATGGTGGTCTTGCACAAATTTATTATGAAATAAACTGAAAATTGAAACTAGAAATATATCCCTAGCAGTTAATCCCATCACTACTTTAGTATCTTTCAAAAAGTTTCTTTGGTGATAATTCTGGGAGTGTTAGTTTTAAGTATATCTTGGATGGACCAGTTGAGAAAACGGAATTAAAAGTTTTGAATTCTTCATAATAAAAGAATCAGAAATGTACCTTACACAAAGAATCTATAGGCCTAGTGCAAAGACAAATGTCTATACTTCCTTCCTTCCTTCCTTCCTTCCTTCCTTCCTTCCTTCCTTCCTTCCTTCCTTCCTTCCTTCCTTCCTATACAGTTATTATCACATGACAATCATTCTTAGCATAATTTTTCAAAATTTGAATGATGTAATCAACTTATTGATTTGCAAAACCAGTTAAATTCTTTAAGAGACTGGAACTGAAACAATGTTCACTGAGTTAATTAAATCTATTCTCACATGATAACAGAGCATTAGTGCCCATGCTGCCAATTTTAAGCCTTTTGCTGAAGTTTCATATGTGTTCCAATGCCAGATAGTAATTAGAACTCTCAGAAAAATCTTTTTGCTACTAGTTAGTAGTTTTTTAATGTTTGTATAAGGTAATGTCAAATAAATTATTTGGAGGTTTAAATCAGCAGCTGGATAGAAGGCAGTCTGACACAGATTATTATTTGAAATGAATAGCCTTACTTGCATAAAACGGGAAGTTTGACATTAATTTCATTATATTCCAATATTGTTCCATTCATATATTTATTTTATTTATTTTTGTTAATTTGCATTATCATTAATACGATAAAATTCAAGATATTATTTATGTTCTAGAATATTGATGATCATCATTATTAAAATATTTGGTTGTTAGTTAATATACTTTATTAAATTCCAGCAAAAGATAAAATAGAAGAAACCAGAAAAAAAATTAAAAGGAGAAATATAAGGGAGAAAAGTGCAAGGATTAAAAAGAAGGGGGGGGGATTATAACTTCCACATTTTCCCCATCTAGTTCCAATTACAAAATACCTTACCCTTTTGTTTTAAAATTCAATAATACACACTATTTATATCACTATAAACTGTTCTAATTGTCAGATATCAAGAGTAAAGTTTCATTATTTTTCAGTTTCAAGTAAAGTATCCGACATGAGTTTCCAAAAAAAAAAAAAAAGATAGACAAGTATTTTTTTTAAAATCAAAGTAGTCAGTTTCACGATCTCCACCAATTCCATTGACTTCACCATCCATATTTGCATTGTGGGAATCTGTATATCCTTCCATTTCTGTGCATACAAAGGTCTTGCTGTTATCATATATAGAAATAAAATCCTATGTTGTCCCAAAAGTGTTTTTTCAAAAGATAAGTGGACTTCCTTTGTTTCTTCTTGAAGACATTTGGTTCTCATCCAAAAAGCTTCTTCAGTTCCCATATTCTTTTTTTCAAACTGCTAATCCATCACATTTAAAGAAAAACCTTGGATTTCAGTTGTACATTTCTAAAAAGATTTCTCTGAATTAAAATACATATATCATCGCAATAATACTTAGCTTTCTTATATGCCTGTCAAAGGTGATAAAAAGTATCTTCAGACTGATTAAATTTCCAGCATGTATTTTTCACATCATTATACATCTTTGATAATTTATCAGGTGTTCAAGACCAAAGATATATCATCTTATAAAAATTCTCTTTCAAGTTATAATTTAGTATGAATTTCAATTCCTTACTCCACATATACTCATATTGATCAAACATTTTATTATGTCCATTTTTACCCATTTAGTGTTACAGTATTTAACATATTCTTCCCCCATATTCATTTTCTATTATACATCTTAGCAGTAGCATGTTCATAATTGGTTCATAGATCCAGGTCAGAATCAGGATTTTTTCCCATTTGTAAAGTCAAAATTCTTCTTATCCAATTAAAATCTTTCTGTCAAATGAGCATAAACAAATCATGGGCAAAGTAAAAGTAAAGTAAAAGACTCCTTTTCCAATGCTTTTCTAAGTTCTCCATCAAAAAATATCAATTAATCACTGTAGGTCAATCAAGTCGGTGTGAATATCATTTGTCTTCTAAAAAAAAGGTTCTTGGAATGACAATCATAGAAGAATTTTGGGATTCAATCTTGCTTTAAACCTGTTCCAAACCTTCAATATGGCATGCCTAAGAAAATGATTTTGAAAATGTATATTAGTCTTAACTTTGTGTTATTACATTAGATAGGCAGGCCACCTAAATTTCAAATAATGTCCTTTCAACTCAAATAATCTCCTATTTCTCAGAATCACCGATCTTTCATCCATATCAAACAACAAGCAATAACATTAAAATATCTCTGTGGAACAGAAAGCTCTCAAAAATCTCTTTAGCTTCCAGTTGACAGCTTGCTCTATATTTACCGTTATGATAATTTACAAATGCTAATGGATGACACCTTTTCAACTGTTGGGTGCCTACAAGTGTTTCAAGTGGGAGTGATGAAGTCTGAATTTTCCATCAGTTACATTACATTTTATATTAATGCAGCAATTCTGAAAGGGCTTGTAGAAATAATGCCTGTGAAGTAAAAAAAAGTTTTAAAAAAATCAAACTTGAGAATTTGATAATAAAAATGATAAATTATGACTTAGAGAGCTATATACTGTGGAATTCAAACTGTTCCAAGCGAATTGCTTTCAGCAAATCAAAGAAAATCTGAAGCTTATGAATTTGACAGCTTTTTGAATTACAAGGCCACCTGCAAACATGGCTCATTTCCATTTTCAAAATCTGATAACAAGATAAAAGTGTAAATGGGGTTTACATGACAGGAAGCCAGATGCTTTTTTACATCTTTTCCCCATCCTCTGCAGAAAAAAAAACCCCAAAAAATCCTTCTGGTTTGTTAAACTATGAGATCTCTGAAGTCTGAGTACCCAAAGTGAAAAAGTTAGCTTCCCCTACATTCTTGCTCAAAACCTTGTCCTATTAAATTAACTGTGCAGTACTTTGCAGGTCTATTCTTCATTATTTACCTCTTACTAAGTCCATAAAGAATTGTTATTTTGTGCATTATTGAAGAAGATAGAGAATCAAATGAATTTATGAATTATTATTCTTAGAAGCTACCGTGTTTCCCTGAAAATAAGACAGGGTCTTATTTTCTTTTTACCTCTGAAATAAGTGCTCGACCTTATTTTCAGGGAGGTCTTATTATTTTTGAAGTGCAGAAGGCAGTGAGTGTCATCACCTCATGGCTGCTGTGTTGCAATATTTTCGGAGAGGGCTTATTTTCAAGGGAGGGCATGCGCTCAAAAGCCAGAGTGAGCTTATTATCCTGAGAGGTCTTATTTTCAGGGAAACAGGGTAGTTTTACGTATGTTCACACTGTGAGTAGGTGTTTTAAAGACTGGGAGCAGGCTACAATTAGAAATATAAAATGAAAATAGAAAAATCAATAACATCCCTATAAGAAGAAGAAGATATCATGAAATAGGCAGCAAAATGATCAAGTCCCCCCAAAAGCTCATAACTTTTCAAAAATATAATACCTGGGATTTTAATCAGGGGTGGTATTCACTTATCTTCCCTACTGGTTCACAAATGCGAGTGCATATCTGTGCACGCGTTCAGCCTTCTGCACATGTGCTTTGGCTTTAAAAAGTGCCTAAATGGGATGCCATACAGCCGGGGTGGGGCCACCCACAATTTCTGCTACTGGTTCGTGTGAACCGGCCCAAACCAGCAGAATACCACCTATGGTTTTAATGTTCCAAGGCAGAAGACTCCCACTAAGTACTTTGAGTATAGAGCCCCTTTACATAGCTTTCCTTCAGATGGCAGACAGTGGGGACTCCATTGTTGTTAACTGGTGTTACATCTGCTACTGTGTGCCGAATCAAAAAGTTTCCATGCAATTTTCAAGGGCTGAATGATATAAAACAAACCTTAGTGGTCTAGTCATTAGATGACAAGATCACAACCTAGAGAAAAGGGGTTGTTTTTCACAACTGGTACAAAGCATATGACTGTGAAAAGGCCATAGTCTCTATCTGCTAGTCATGCATAAATTGTGAGTCCAGGGGGATACTGAGATGTTTCATTAAAGTCCATTTAATGTCCAATAGTTGCTATGCTTACTATATGGAATTAAGTCTATGCTTCTTTCTCCCTATCTGGACATTAAAATCTCCAGGAATTGGGTCAGAGCTTCCAATGCTCCTCTTGCCCATCCCATACTGATAATACCTCCCTCCATCCCAACATCTGTGTGATGAAAAGTATAGCTGAAGAAGGAATGGGAGCAGGAGGAAGTTGGCATTAGCACCGTGGCTTCCAAGGCAGGAGATAGCCCAATCCAGAGATTACTCCATGATAAAAGACTATGCACTTATGAACTGGATGGGGAGGGAGGAATAATTGCAGGGTAGTTGCACCCTGTCTCCCAAACTATATATGTATGTATGTATGTATGTATGTATGTGCGTGAGTGCGTGCATGCATGCATGCATGCATGCATGCATACATTCTTCCCTCCTTGGAGGGAAGAGAACTGGATTTGATTGGATCTCACAAAGATGTCTTTGGCTTAAGCCTCACAAATTGTCAGCTCTCATCTGGCTTACCAGGTAGACCAGACATGAAACAAGATCATATCAGTTAATTCTACTTTATTGTAAAGCATTTTTTATTTTAAAGGAGGAGAACCGGTGGTGTAGTGGCTAGCAAGTCTGCCTAATATGTAACACATCCCAGGTTCAAATCCCAGTAAGGGTATGGCTAGCTGATGAGAGCTAAACAGCTTGAAATGGATCCATACTAGTCTCCCTTTATTTATTTATCAGCACAAATACAACATTATATATATATGTTACTGTGAAAGTCCAAAATCTGGTGAATGTCGACATTCACATAGTCGCTTGGTGTATGTCCTTATCCTCTCGACACCCTTACCCTAATACCCTTACCCTAATACCTCAGCTCCTTGCTTCCTTTTAAGCGTCTTCTATTCGCGGACTTTTTTTTAAAAAAAAACTGCAATCCTGCGCGGTTAGAACGAGTAGTTTCCAGGACCGCGAATTGAAAAGCAAAAGTAAAGCGTTACGCTGACTCGTTATATATGTCACCGTGAAAGACCGAAATTGGTATGTGTCGACATTCACCGGTGAATGTCGACATTCACCAATTTCGGTCTTTCACACACACACACACACACACATATATATATATATATATATATATATATATATATATATATATATATATATATATATATATATATATATATATATATATATATATATATATATATATATATATATATATATATATATATATATATATATATATATATATATGTATGTATTTGTGTTACAACCCCTGGTATGACTAAATATGGGAGGAAGGTCACTACTCCCTCTTTCTGTCCTTCGGCTTATCACAAAGACCATGCAGGCAGAAAACCATATTTTTATTTTTACTGTTGCCTTTTTATATTTGTGTTGTAATTGTACTTTGTGATAAGCCGAAGGACAGAAAGAGGGAGTAGTGACCTTCCTCCCATATTTAGTCATACCAGGGGTTGTAACACAAATACATACTTATTTCCCTGGCTCAACTGATAAGGAAGAGAACCCGTGGCTTAGTGGTTAAAACTCCTGCCTAAGATATATATAGCTCGGGTTCTAATCCCAGTAAGGGTATGGCTAGCTGATGAGAGCTAATTAGCTCGAAATAGATCTATCCTAGTCTCCCTTTATTTATTTATCAGTACAATTACAACACAAATATAAAAAGGCAACAGTAAAAATAAAAATATGGTTTTCTGCCTGCATGGTCTTTGTGATAAGCCGAAGGACAGAAAGAGGGAGTAGTGACCTTCCTCCCATATTTAGTCATACCAGGGGTTGTAACACAAATACATACTTATTTCCCTGGCTCAACTGATAAGGAAGAGAACCCGTGGCTTAGTGGTTAAAACTCCTGCCTAAGATATATATAGCTCGGGTTCTAATCCCAGTAAGGGTATGGCTAGCTGATGAGAGCTAATTAGCTCGAAATAGATCTATCCTAGTCTCCCTTTATTTATTTATCAGTACAATTACAACACAAATATAAAAAGGCAACAGTAAAAATAAAAATATGGTTTTCTGCCTGCATGGTCTTTGTGATAAGCCGAAGGACAGAAAGAGGGAGTAGTGACCTTCCTCCCATATTTAGTCATACCAGGGGTTGTAACACAAATACATACTTATTTCCCTGGCTCAACTGATAAGGAAGAGAACCCGTGGCTTAGTGGTTAAAACTCCTGCCTAAGATATATATAGCTCGGGTTCTAATCCCAGTAAGGGTATGGCTAGCTGATGAGAGCTAATTAGCTCGAAATAGATCTATCCTAGTCTCCCTTTATTTATTTATCAGTACAATTACAACACACACACATATATATATATATATATATATATATATATATATATATATATATATATATATATATATATATATATATATATATATATATATATATATATATATATATATATATATATATATATATATATATATATATGCTGGTTTTGTTGTATTGTTGTAGTGTAGGATTGAGATTGTCTTGGCAACGTTTCGGCAAGATCTCACTTGCCATCTTCAGGCTTGGGCTTAAAATGGGATCAGAGCTGCCGTCTTTCTGTAAATCTTGGTGGGAGGGGATGGGGTGCTGGCTTTGTTTCAGTAAGTGGAATGATTGGTTGTGTGGTTGTATCATGATTGGTAGATTGGTGCTGATTGGTGCTGGCTGTGTGTGCATTGTTGTTTTGTATTGTAACGGCTTGGGTGGTGGGTGGTGTTCGTTTGTTGGCTAGGGCTGGTTTCCAGATGTTTGGTAGGCGGGAGGTATCATCACGTTTATTCATGTTGTGGGGGTGTTTCTCTATTTTGATGGCTTCCATAATTATTCTCTTGTTGAGGTGTTCTGTTTTGGAGATTAACCTGGCTCCTTCAAAATTGATTTCATGTTATAATTACATTTAAGTAGAATGGTAAGCTTTTGGAAATCAGAAGAAGAAAATATTTTATGTGCATGTCCTATAACTCATTCCTTGACCAGTGAATTTAATGTATTCTTTCCTTCCTTTTTTCTTTCTTTTTTTTAATTTGTAGGTTTCCTAAGTACTGGAGACCAAGCAGCAAAAGGCAATTATGGATTACTTGATCAAATTCAAGCTCTGAGATGGATTGAAGAAAATATTGGATCATTTGGAGGAGACCCCAAAAGAGTTACCATTTTTGGATCAGGAGCTGGAGCATCTTGTGTTAGTCTCTTGACATTATCTCACTATTCAGAAGGTAACCATTCTCCATGTTAAATAATATAATTGTAATAGTCATAAAGTAAGAATGGATTGCAAAATCAGTAGGAATTAGTTCCAGAAATTACTACAGGTAATGTTCAATTTACAACCACAATTGTGCCAAAAATTTCTATTGTTAATTGAAATATTTGTTAAGTGAATTTTACCTCATTTTACAACTTTACTTGCCACAGTTGTTAAGTAAAACGGTACAGTTTTTAAGTTAGTAATGCAATTGTTAAGTGAATTTACTTTGCTTATCAGAAGGTCGCTAAAAGCGATCCCATGACTCCAAAACACTACAACTTTCATAAATACATGCCAACTGCCACGTGTCCGAATTTTGATCACATGACCATAGAGTTGTGTTGGGTCATAAGTAGAAAATGTCATAATTTATTTTTTCCAGTGTGTCTATAACTTCTAATGGTCACAAATGGTCATAAGTCAAGGACTACCTGTATTTATTTATTTTATTTATTTATAATTGAATTTATATTGCTGCCTATTCACCCATGGCGACTCAAGGTGGCTTACAATAAACTCCATTTAAAACAGTAAAACTAATAAAAAGACTCCAATAACTTAATATAAGGGACATGGTGGCTCAGTGGCTAAGGTGCTGAGCTTGTTGACCAGAAAGGTCAGCAGTTCAGTGGTTTGAATCCCTAGCGCCACATAATGGAGTGAGCTCCTGTTACTTGTCCCAGCTTCTGCCAATCTAGCAGTTTGAAAGCATGTAAAAATGCAAGTAGAAAAATAGGAACCACTTTTGGTGGGAAGGAAACAGTGTTCAGTCATGCCAGCCACAAGGAAGTGAACCAGGATAGCACAAGGCCTTCCACTCCCATCTCCCAAAGCCGCTCCAGGAGAATACCATGGCTGGTGGTATTGAAAGCTGTGGAGAGATCAAGTAGAGTAAGAATAGATGCACTACCCCCATCCCGTTCCTGCCAGAGATCATTCAAAAATGTGACCAATGCTGTTTCTGTCCCAAACCCAGGCCTGAATCATGATGGGTAGCAGTCAAGGTAACCTGTTTCATCCAGAAATCTCTGGAGCTGCTGCACAACTACCTTCTCAACAACCCTCCCCCAAAAGGGGAGATTGGAAACAGGTCGGAAATTATCCAACTGGGTGGAGTCCAGCGATGGCTTTTTAAGAAGAGGGTGGACCACAGCCTCCTTAAAGAGCTGGGACACTGCCCCCTCCTGTAGGGAAGCATTAATTACTGCCAGAGGCCACCCGCCTGTCACCTCCTGGGAAGCTTTCACAAGCCAAGAGGGGCATGGGTCTAAGACACAGGTGCTTGCATGCATACTCCCTAGGATCCTGTCCACTTCCTCAGGAGCAACAGGGTCAAACTGTTCCCAAATAACAGGGCAGGAAGCTGCCTCAGGGGCTTCTGCCAGACTAGCAACCTTGCTGCACCTAACTGGGAATGAAGTCAAGCGATTTTGTCTTACAGAAAATCTGCAAATTCTCAGCGCATCCCTTCAGATGGACCTCAATCTCCTCCTTCCCCAGGAGGAGGAGGCTCACCTTAAAGAGGGTTGCTGGGTGATTATCTGCAGATGCAATTAGTGTGGAGAAGTATTTATACTTTGCTGCATGAATTGCCATGAAGTAGGCCTTAATAGCAACTCTTGTGCATGTTTGATCAAGTTCATCCCTTGTTTTCCACCAGTGGCACTCTAAATGTCTCCTCATGTGTTTCATCCCTCTCAGTTCCTCTGTATACCACGGGGCACAGAGAGGTCTATGGGTGAGGAGAGGTCACATGGGTGCAATCCTATCCAGAGCCTCAGTCACCTTCCTATTCCAAACAGTGACTAAGAGTTCGGCAGGACTGCATAGTAGATCTGCAGTTATAATCCCCAACTCCTTCTGGAACCCATCCAGGTCTGAGGCAGACCCGTCTAATAGGTCCTGTCTCCTACACAGCTCTTGAGAGACTCATTGCCACCAGACTGTGATCTGTCCATGACAAGGGGACCAAAGACAGGACCACCAATTCCAGGTCACGTAGGCACTGCTCCGACAAGAACACCAAATTGAGTGTGTGACCACTATTCCTAGTCGGGCCCTGGATGACCTGGGACAGGCCCATGGAAGTCATGGTTTCCATGAAATCTCGGGCCAGCTCTGCCCCCAAACCCAGGGATGGCAGGTTGAAATCCCCCAGGACTATGAGCCTGGGGAATTCCACCGCTAGCCTTGCAGTGAGATCCAGGAACCCGGGTAGGGAAGCTGCCACGCTGCTGAGGGGCTGGTACAGCAGCAGCGGCAATGTTACCTGATCCCTTGAGCCCAACCTAAGAAAAAGGGTCTCACAGCCGAGCACTTGTGGAGCAGTGTCCCTGGATTGTACTAGAGATTCTCTTATAACAACAGCCACACCCTTCCCCGGCCCTGAGATCTAGACTGGTGCTATGCTTGATAACCCACTGAATACATTTCTATGAGGGGCACACCTCCCTCTGGGCCCAGAGAGGTCTCGGTGATACAGGCCAGATCAGTCTTCTCTTCAATGATCAAATCGGCAATAAGGCTAGCCTTATTGCAGGCTGATCTGACATTTAAAAGCAGCAGCCGGAGACCAGGGCCACCACAGATCTGCTGACTAGGTAAATGAGGTGAGTGCAAGGGGGCAGAACACAAGACTGTGTTTCCCATTGTGAGATCTAAAATCGAAAAATCCTCACAATGCAGAAAACAAGTCTGGTTTACAATTCAAAGGTTTATTTAAGAAAAATGAAAAAGCGGTTGCAAGCGCAGCCTCCTAGTCTCTTCCCAAGTTGGATTGGGAACAAGGAGAGCAAAAAAACAATACTCAAGCTCTACGTTTTATACTTTATACACAATGCATGCTAGGCCTAATAAGCCTCCCCTCCATCTACTAAATCATTCCTTTAATTTTACACTACAAAGGGTCAGTGTGACCCTTCCTGCAGAATCCTAGTGATTTTATCTTTGTTTCCTTGTGGCTTCACTCTATGCAGCGGATGTTCCTATCTCACCGAATGGTGACCTTGCCTCAGCGTATGTTTCTGTTTTCAACGGAAGTTAGTTTTTTAGCAAATCATCGTGTACTGTTTTACTGAGCACATTTGTTGGTTAATTTGCCACAGAAAGAACTCTATAGCTTATTGATACATTTAACACTTTTATAAAAGAGCAACTCATTATTTATTTCCTTCAAATCCATCCTTTTTCTTTTCTACCTGAATCTTTTATACTTGCAACATTTCATAGCTTCCTATTTTCTCTCTTGGCTCATGCCAAAGCAAGATTTTATATTCCAAATCCTCTGTCCCTAGCCTCTGCCATTATTAATATGGCTTCCTTTTTCCCACTTTATATTGATGTTGTTATTAAGGTCATGCTACTCATGGTCCTTTTTATTAACATTTGTATGAGGGGAATCAAACATGGTAAAAACATCATATCCAGGAATCCTAATATTGCAAATTTTGCTAGTTCTTTCCAATTTTTATATCACTTGCTCAGACCTTATTTGATCATATACAGTTAGTTTTTGTTCAATGGGGAGGAGGAAAAAGCTTGGCTTTATTATTCCTAATATACAAGATCCATACCACCTCCTTGCCCTATGATGAGAATAAGGGTTTTTGTAATATATGGATTAAATCAATAAAATAATCAGAACCAAATGATCTTCATAATTACTAAGTAATTCTGTCACATAGTAAAATTCCATTTTAAAAAATACAGCATCCACAAATATTTTGCCACAATTATTAGATTGGTCAACCATACATATTGCAAAAGAAAAAAAAGAAGATATAAATTTGTGCTAGACTGCACAATATTCTATTAAAATATTCTACTCCACTATTCTGTTTGAAATTGAGTTGATTGAATCACCCCTTTGAGTAAAATCTTCAGACTCGATTGTCAAATCAGTTCTCTGTTTTGAAGTAACTTATGTATAAGAGATTTTGTGAAGTTTAGCAAATCCCAGATATAAATGTCAAAAGCATTACAGGGTATTTTTTAAAAATAAAAAAGTTATTGTTGCCAGATAACAATTGCTATCAACATGTATCTATGTTAGCAAGAGACAGTAACATCTGGCTCCATAGATGGTCTCAGTGAAAATTGGAGTCAATTATTTCAATGTACTGTACATTTCAGAAATAATTTCACCTCCTAGATATTCACATTGGATTTTTCATTTTTTATATAATGAACATTGAATATGAGAGGAAATACAGCTACCATTTGGCAAGTACACTGCAATAATGTTTTGTTGCCATTGTTCTAAGCAAACTGAACTGTGCTTTCACTTAATCAGTACTTCTTCTTGATATTATAAATATTTCTTTTGCTTTGTCAATTTTGTATCTGTGTGTGTGTTTTTTAATTTTCACTTTTGCACCTGCAGGTCTGTTCCAAAAAGCAATCATACAAAGTGGAACAGCCCTGTCCAGCTGGGCAGTGAATTACCAGCCTGCCAAGTACACTGCAATTTTGGCAGAAAAAGTGGGCTGCAACACTTTGGACACTACAGACTTAGTTGAATGTTTTCGGAATAAGAACTACAAAGAACTCATTCAGCAAACAATCACACCAGCTACATACCACATTGCCTTTGGGCCTGTGATTGATGGGGATGTAATTCCAGATGATCCACAGATTCTAATGGAACAGGGAGAATTTCTCAACTATGATATAATGCTAGGTGTAAATCAAGGAGAAGGTTTAAAATTTGTAGATGGAATTGTGGATAATGAAGAAGGCATATCTCCAAATGATTTTGATTTTTCCGTATCTAATTTTGTGGACAATCTATATGGTTATCCAGAAGGGAAAGATACTCTAAGAGAAACCATTAAATTCATGTACACAGATTGGGCAGACAAGGAGAATCCTGAAACACGAAGGAAGACCCTGGTAGCACTTTTTACTGACCACCAATGGGTTGCACCAGCTGTTGCCACAGCAGACCTCCATGCTCAATATGGTTCTCCAACATACTTCTATGCATTTTATCACCATTGCCAAAGTGAAATGAAACCCAGTTGGGCTGATTCTGCACATGGTGATGAAGTCCCTTATGTGTTTGGTATCCCCATGATCGGTCCTACTGAATTATTCAACTGCAACTTTTCAAAGAATGATGTCATGCTCAGTGCGGTTGTTATGACCTATTGGACAAACTTCGCCAAAACAGGGTAGGATGACACCTAACATTTTAAGCATATCATTGCTTTATAATGATACAGTTATAATGATAACATCTTCTCTTTTGTTATGCTTATAAAACCCTTCTCATTGGACCTGCCCTTTTTTCACAGTGGACACTCTGCTGTAGAAGGAAAGCAGTATTTTCCCAATATAATGTACAAGCAAGGCTAGCTTAACATGATGTAGATTTTTGGGACTATGGCCACTATATATACGACATGATTAGGATTCATTATTCTTTCTTTTTACAAATTATTCTGAATAGCTTTCAGGACCTTGGAAGGTATAGTTCATAACTGTATACAGTCAAATGTAATCATCTTTATCAAAAATAGGCCTTGTCCCACCAACCCAGTTTAAAAGAGGCAAGGCAGTAAAGCAGATTCACCATTCATAGGTATTATTAGGACTACAGATCATATTTCTTGCCATTCAACTTCTGGCAATAAAAGTACATTTCTTTGGAAGAATTGCAATACAAAATATAATTCAGTAATCAAACACATTTGATTTCTGTAGACAGATATTGCTATGGCTAAGAGATACCTTTGTCACATTAAATTGTTTCATAGATAGCAACAATGTGGTTAGTTTGTCTATTTCAGCCTTGTTTTCCCACTATTTCATATTCCCATAACACCTAGGGCATATAATGTGTTATAAAGAAAAAAATGATTTAATCAGGACTGGTTTCTTTATAGGATTAATTGGTTGCCTTTTTAAAATTAAAGGGTAAAAGATTATACATATATATATTAGGTCAGAGGAACTTACCAGTAAAGCTAACAGAAAACATTTTATATAAATAGCTTAATTAATAATGCAGTATTTTCCCCTCTAGATAGCAGTGATGGTTGTTGTTTTGTTTCAGATTTTGAAACTTTCTTTTTCGTTCTCTTTTCTTGTCTTAGTATTGAATTTTAAGAAAGGTCCTTGCAGTGCACCAAGGGCCCATAAATCTTTCCAATGAACCTTTATGGCAAATCCAAGCTTTCAGAACCGCAGCTCTACTGCAGTGCAGAAAATGGTATGCAGCAATATTGGACAGTTCAGAGAAAAACATAGTGTCCTGATTCATTCAGGAGCTTAAGTGGATTTCATAGGATTTAAGAAAGTCAGACTGGCATAGTACATACCATCACAAAAAGAAAGCAATTGTTTCTGTTTCACAAAGAAACCAGGAGAGAACATATCCTTCTCTACACTAAAAAGTGATATATACTTCTTCCTTGACTACTAAACTTAAGCAGCATTCTTAAATTTTGGATGGATGGAAAAATGGATATATGGATGAATGGACAGATAGATCAATCCCAGTTTGGCCTCCAACCATTTTTCCCATAAAAATAATAAATAGGGAGATATTAGATTTTTTTCAGAATCTTCTGAATTTGACTGGCTGCTTCCACCTAACACAGGAGGGATACCAACTGTGCTTGTAGAGTGTATATTACTTGAGTTAGGACAAAGTGACTGTTTTCCAAAACAAATAGAATTCTTTGTTTAGGAACATATATACTATTTGCATATTTTAGAGCAAAATGCATAGATTAAAGGAATCTTGTCCTATGCAGGTAGTTCTCGGTCTATGACCACAATTAAGCCCAAAATTTCTGTTGCTAAGCAAAACATTTGTTAAGTGAATTTTGCCTCATTGTATCACCTTTCTTGCCACCATTGTTAAGTGAATCACTGCAGATGTTATATTAGTTACATGATTTTTAAGTGAATCTGGCTTCCCCATTCACTGTTTATCAGAAGGTCACAAAAGGTGATCACATGACCTGGAGTGATCACATGACCTGGAGACAGTGCAACCATCATAAATGCATGTCAGTTGCAAGCATCTGAATTTTGATCACGTGACTAAGAATGCTACAACAGTCGTAAGTGTGAAAAACAGTCATAAGTCAGTGTTTGCAGTGCCATACTGAATGAACTTTTGTAAGTGGAGGACTACCTGTTGTGATTAACTCAGATATAAGCACGATGAGTCACTTTTGAATGTTAGGAGATCTTACTTCAAAGGAAAATCTTATTAGATTAATATGCAATATTACTAAAATTAAATTCTACTTTTTTTTTTTTATTAAAAGAGTTTTATACAAACAAATTTTCCCCCTTTTCACCCCCCCCTCCACACAATATAAATCTCATACAAATGCTATACCCCCCCAACCCCCCCGCAAAAATTCACATTCAAATATTATACCAAACACTTTACCCCCTCCCCTCCCCCATCTTAAAATAGATTACTCATAACCCCTCTCCTCCCAACAAACACTATATAAATTTCTCTTAAATTAATAATAACACATTGATCATTTTCTAAGCTAATTTAACATCTATAACTCTTAATATAAATTTCTCCTAGCCTAACAATGTTTCATTAGTCCCATCTTCTAATTTATTCATACATATATATTGCCCCATCCTCCACCCTAACCCTCCCCCACCTCCCACACAAACCCACCCCCCTGACTTCCGCTGTATACCACTCTAACAATTCCAAACATCCCATATACTATTTACTCTGATCATCTATCGGTCTAAACATTCTTACCTAAAGGCTAGATAATAACTCCTAGTCTGGTATTTATTCTGTATATAATCAATCCATTTTGCCCATTCCTGTGTGTAATCCTCCTGTTTCTGAGCTTTTAAGAAAGCTGAAATTTTTGCCATTTCAGCGAACCCCGCCACCTTCTGAATCCATTGATCAATTGTCGGCAAAAAGTCTTTTTTCCAATGTTGCGCAATCAACAACCTAGCTGCTGTAACCATATACAAGGCCAATTTTGTTTCCCCTTTGGTAAAATCCTTAACTATACCCAATAAAAACATTTGTGGAGTGAATTGTATTCTTTTCTTAAATACATTCTGCATAACCCACCATATTTTTATCCAAAAAGCTTTAACCTTGTTACAAGTCCACCATACATGAAAAAAGGTAGCATCTAGACACCCGCATCTCCAACATTTTGGTTGAACATTTGGGTACATGCATGATAATTTTTTAGGATCTAAATACCATCTATAAAACATTTTATAGAAATTCTCCCTTAAATTCTGTGACTGTGTAAATTTAACATTCTGAACTATTAAATTCTACTTTTAATAGTAGTAAACAATAGAAAACCTTGGGAGAATTTTATAGTAGTTATGGATATTTCAAACCACAAGTACATTTTATATACCACGCAGAAGAGTGAGGGAGTGAGAGAGAAAACACTCAGTGCAATTCAGTGTAATACATTATGCATTTTACTGCCTTATTGAAAAAACATTTATGTATCAAGAGAAACCAGAGGAAAAAATAATAAAGCTTATAACAGAAGACAGAATGCTGCACAAAAGTTGCAATGCACCAAATATAGTCACATATTTGTTCAATTTTAAAGAAGAATCTGTAATTGTTGCCTCAGGAACAGTATTTTGTAAAAAAATGTTTTTTTATAAAATACTAATACAATACAATAAAAATTATTTTGCTTCAATTCTTAAAAAACAGGGTGAAGCTATTGTTACTGTGGCTAATAAAAGGACATCATAATGAATCCCACTGATCTGCCTCATGGAATTAAATTCAATTTATGTAGAAGAACATAGCAAGAATTCCCTGTTTCCCTTTCATCTCTTTTACTCAACTTGTAACTAAAGCTGACAGCACTTTGTATCTAAGTGAAATCATTCAAACATACTAGGACAGCGATGGCGAACCTTTTATGGCTCGCGTGCCATAAGTGGGGGGAGCGCAGGGGGGGTCGTGTGCAGGCGTGCTGCACCCATAATGCAATGCGTGACCCCCGCCAGTGCGCATGTGTGCACTACAGACATGACCCCTCCCATTTTTGCATGCTTTTTTCGCCCTCCCCAGACTCAGAAGCTTTATAGGAGCATGGGGAGGGCGAAAACAGCCTCCCCCCCGGAAGCCCTCCAGAGGCTTCATGGACCTTCAAGAGGCTTCCCTGAAGTCCCTGGGGCAGTCAAAATGACCCTCCGAGTAAACAGGAAGTCAGTTCCCAAACTTCCGGTTTGCCCATAGGGCCATTTTTTTGCGCTCCGGAGGCTTCAGGGAAGCTCATGAAGCCTCCGGAGGGCCTTCAGGGGGTGGGGGAGGCTCTTTTCACCCTCCCCAGGCTCCTATAAAGCCTCTGGAGCCTGGGGAGGGTGAAAAATGGCTTTTAAAAAGGGTAAACTCAGCTGGCCAGCGTGCGCATGCGCGCTGGCCAGCTGACAGGGCAGCGCCTTGCGTGCTCTGACAAATGGCTCCGCGTGCCACCTGTGGCACGCGTGCTATAGGTTTGCCATCATTGTACTAGGAGTTCTATCTTATTTCCAGAATGCATTTTAAAGTTCCTATTACAAGCTTCTTCTTAAGTAAGTGAGACATGGGAAACCCAATGTAAGAACTCTCAAGACATCCCTAATAATGATAGAGCCACAAATTGAAGTTGAAATATTCCTTCCTCTCTTTGGGAAAAAGATAGAAACTCAGAGGGAGTAAATTTTGACCCACCCATTTGTATCAACCCTTTGTCTTTCTCTCTTAGAGGAAGAACTTGATTTGAGCAAGAGCCATTTTGTCCAGCTGAAGCTGAATTAAATTCTAGGGATTAATAAAAATGTGAAAATCCACAACTATTTTTGTATATAGCAAAATGAGTGTTGTGCATTGGTGCATGTGTTTGGTAGGTAGTAGGTTGGCAGATAGATGCCATTTATTTATTTATTGCATATAGTCAAAACATGGAAATCAAAGCAAGGAATTTGAAACCTGTTTAACAATTAATAGAAACTGTACAAAACCCTTTTATATTGAGCAGCAAGACCATTGTAAAAATATTTAGTATGGTATGAGAATATCCCATCAAAATTTCTTATAACTGTTTTTGTATAGGAATATGTAAGCCAAGCACTGTTTATATCACATCCATACTTTTTACTGGATCCAATTAAAGTAGAGAGTGATAGTCCATAGTACGCCCGATCAGAAGGTAGAATATGATTTATATAGCTACCAGAAAACTAAAAACCTAGATCTAAAAATCTATAAATCTAAAAGAGAAATTTACATACACTGCATTTTTTCTCAACATGTACAGTATTCCCAGTGGCAAAATCTAATACAGATATCCACAATGTACAATCCAATTTCAGAAGGGTAACTGAATGGGAAACATACAATGTAGCCTGAATAATTTCAAATGAAGTTATATTTATACAGTATTGATGGTGATTTGCATTATAGCAGGTTTGATACCTTTGCCTGAAACAATTTGTTGCAGAAATATAGTTGTAGCTTTTATACCAATTATACTTGCAGGTCTAATTATTGACATTGGAAACATGTTCTCTTTCAGTAGCCATTAATACAAATTGCTGCTGTTCCAACAAAAGCAGTAGTGAACATAGCAAAAAAAAAAAAAAAAGGCTTGATACTTATTGTGATTTGCCTTAACAGCCCTCTATAATTAAAATGAAACCCCATTGGGGGAGAACTAGTTTTCCTATGACAAGGAAATGAGTAAAGACTACTGTATGTATAGAGAAAATAGAAAAAAAATCCATTCTATTCTCAAAACATTTAATGTTCTTTATTTCAAAATTCTTAGTTTTTACAAGGGAGATATCCAACACTGTAATTACAACTTTCAAGATTTGCCATTTTTAGCCTTTTTTTAAAAAAAAAAGATTTATATGTTCATAGTTAGTTGATGTAAGCCATAGTAATAACTGAATGACTTTACCTTTAAAAACGTACTTGAAGCGTCATTTAGTACAGACTGGACACTTATCAGTAGTTATTGTTGGGAGCATGTTATACCTGTACTGTGAGTCCTGCATTAGCTGCCTGTTAGTTTGTAGGTAAAATTTAAATTGCTGATGTTAATGCTTTATGACTTAGTGCCAAGCTATCTAGAGAGCTGCATCTTCCACTGTACCTCTTACAATCATGTTTAGGAGAAGCAGCAGATAGTTCTCCACTTTCAAGAAGTCATGGAGAGTTTTCAGAAATAATGCTTTTCAGTGGCAGTTCTGGCCCTTTGGAATGACCTCTTGCATGAGGAGGTGGATATGCCACCTTCTGGAATATGTTGCAAACTGGGCTCTTTCAGAAAGAACATTTAAATCATGACACCTCCTTGACATGTGTTTTATGGTTATTTATAAACATATTTTTAATTGGGTGTACATGGGCAACTCAGAATCTGTTAGATTGTGATGAGATAATAAGATGACAAGGAAATAATTTTGAGGAAACATACAACTCATCATCACAAAATAGCCCCTTTTCATACTAGCGTCCCAAATAAGATTCAAGTTGCCAAGTCATGAAGTTTGTTCAGTGATGTCACAATTTGTAGTTCATCCCTTTATGTAGGAGAAGGGATGGCAAAACCTGGGGTTGAGTGAAAAGGGGGAAAAAAAGCCTAGAATCTATAAAGAAGAAGAAAGAAACTAAGTCTAATTTCTTTTGAGTGTCATTGAACCTTATCTAACTCTTAAGTAGGTGCATAAACTTTTAGCAATAAATTAGTTTAATTGAACCTTCACACGTAGACTTGGTCCTTCACACCTGACACTTTACCCACTTTCTGGATGCCTGTGTCCATGCCTATTATTGAAATCTGCATTTGTGAGCTATTATTGAAAATCCCTGAAAAGTTGCTTTTTTTAAAAAAAAAAAAGTAACTTAAAGTATTACTTTCATATGTTAGACAAATGTACAAGTATTATAAAATGTATCCAGAGCATATATTTTGGGCAAGTCTGATCTAAACAGATTGTGCTCTTTAGTCATAACCTTGAAACTCAAAATATCATCAAATAACGATTGTAAGGAAATTGACTTTAGCTCTTGCAATACATTTGAGTATGTAAGATGATTGTTTTTAATATTATTTATTTGTATACTTTTAGGGATCCAAACCAGCCTGTTCCCCAAGATACAAAATTCATCCATACAAAGCCTAATCGTTTTGAAGAAGTTGCTTGGTCTAAATACAACCCAAAAGACCAACTTTATTTGCACATTGGTTTGAAACCCAGAGTTCGAGATCACTACCGAGCAACAAAAGTCGCTTTCTGGTTAGAACTTGTACCACACCTGCACAATTTGAATGAAATATTCCAGTATGTTTCCACGACAACTAAGGTGCCACCGCCTGATATGACATCATTCCCTTATGTTACCCGACGTTCTCCTGGGAAGTTTACCACCAAACGCCCATTAATGACTCCAAGCAACAATCCAAAGCATTCAAAAGACACCCAGAAAACCTCCCCAGAGGATACAAGTGTTCTGATAGAAAACAAGAGAGATTATTCTACAGAGCTAAGTGTTACTATTGCTGTAGGAGCATCTTTATTATTCCTCAACATTTTGGCATTTGCGGCCTTGTACTATAAGAAAGACAAGCGACGTCATGAAACGCACCGACGCCCCAGTCCCCAAAGGAACACAACCAATGATATTGCCCATATACAGAATGAAGAAATTATGTCACTGCAGATGAAACAGCTGGAGCATGATCACGACTGTGAGTCACTCCAAGCTCATGATACTCTGAGACTCACCTGTCCACCTGATTACACCCTGACTCTTAGAAGATCTCCAGATGATATTCCACTCATGACACCCAATACCATAACCATGATTCCAAATACATTAACAGGAATGCAACCTTTGCATACTTTCAACACTTTCAGTGGAGGACAGAACAGTACTAATTTGCCTCATGGACATTCCACCACTAGAGTATAGCTCAGTCATCACATACCACCCGGAAGATTAACCATAAGGAAAAAAAAAGGGGGGGGGATTCATATTCTCCATCAAGAAATTTGTGGAAATGAAAAGTTAAAAGGTGAAGGAGCAGAACGGTCATAATTTTCTTCAGATCCTTTCCATAGGAACTCTGATATTCAAGAAAGATCACCCTCTCAAGCCCTGTGAAATGTGAAATGTGTACATTGCTATTAGGATTCCGCTTTATTATCTCAACCACTTTGATTGAAAATAAGAGTTGAGGCATGAAGAAAGTCTCCTAGAAAAGGATATATACTGAGCGTAACAAACAGAAACAAAACTTTTGAAACACAAAGCCAGTGACTGTATAGGGTTTCTTCTTTTTTTTCCTTTGAATAAATAAAATTAAAAAAAAACACGATGTTCTACATGTGCCATACCATGAATGGCCCTTGTTATACAAAAGACGTCATCATGGGCTTTTACCCATCCTAAGAAGCTGTAATCCAGAATGGGGAAATAAGATTTTATTATTATTAAAAAAAATAGGACTGACTATGCAGTAAATATGTATAGTTCTGTGCAAAGTGATGACTTGCCAGCCTGAACTATATTTAAGGTACTTTGTAAAAAAAAAAGTGTACATAGCTGTGAGTTTTAAAAAAGAAGCTTTTATTGATGTTTTCAGTTTGAAAAAAGCTTTTAGAAAGATTGTGCTTTCAGTTGTGATCTATGTGTATAAGCATTAATCATACCACCTATGTTTCCTCCCAGACCTAAAGGAGGGTGTTCTTCTTAATTACTACTGATGATCCAAACATGAAAGATTTTTTCCTAATGTTTCATTTCTGGGAAAACATGTTGTATTGTACAAAGGACACAGATGGCTATGTGGCCTGCTAGATTTTCCTTCACAGGCTGAATAGATGCATGTTAAGGCATCCGTAGATAGGAAACAGGATTTTATTTTTCCTCCCTTAAAGGAAAGAAATCTCTCCTACTACCCCATCCCATCATTTTCCTTCCTCCTTGTGTTAGCGTCCATTATATTGCAACACAGAGACAAATTGGAAGAATTTCAACAAGCTTGTTCAGTTGATCTAGGAACTTTGTTCTTGGTATCCGATGTGCCATGAATCTTGGCTTCTTTCAGACAGCCTACTTTCTAAAGCATTTTTTTTCTTTGATAAGATTCTGCCTGCTCTAGCAGATGGCAGAAAAGGTTATGCAAAGAAGGGGAATTGATATAGCTACGTTGAACAGGGAGATCACACAAGTTAGACAAAGGGTGATATTATTTTCCCATTAATTAAGTTCTTGCTGGATCAGTAGCTAAAACTTTTGACCTATTTTAATCAAGCTTAAGCTTGATATCACAGAAAGCAAGTGAGGAACCCTATTAATGTATAATGGGTGAGTTGTTTTGAAGAGGTTGGATCATTTCATAATTCATCATTATTAATTCTATAAGAAAATATTATTCACATTATCTACAAATGCAGGGAAGTGTGATGTGAAATGCAGCTGTTCCAACAATATGCCTGGCATCTCTGTATAGAGTTGAAAAACAATTCTAAAGAAAATCAATCAAAATAAATTAGACATTATAAAAGTAGAAATTATTATCAGTGAGTTACAAATGGTTTATAAAAGTAGAAACCAAAGATATTTGAACAGAGTTGCTCTGCACAAGATCATATCTTTCCTGGTGTGTACATTCTATTGTTTGTCTTTTATTGAGGAAGGCACAACACTGCTATACTATCATCTTTGTAATAATAAATATAAATGTGATGTGATATCACATAATGTTAACACAGGATGCCTTCTGCTTTAAAATAGATAGTGTGAGCTATTCTAACTTATAGCTACTTTGATGTTTTGCTGGGTATGGAGTATGGAATATATGTACAGCTTCATGCTGATTCAGAGACAGAAAACAGGTTCCTAGAGTAGCAAACAACAGCTGGAGACCTAATAGAATTGTGAACATGATCTTGCATCTTAGAAAATTAAATTAGTACATACTTTCCTTTTCCCTCCAGGTAAAATTTTAACAGTTCCAATTTTTACCCAATACTCAAAGAAACTCAATGCATTCCTTGATTTTTTTAAAAAATGTAATTGTAATGTATTTATTTTGTTAGTTTTATATTTCACTTTCCCTCTAGGAGCTCATGGCAGCATACATAACATTCCCTCCTCCAGCTTTTCCCCATGAAAACAACCCTGTGAAATTGATTGGTCTTAAAAGTAGGGATTGGCACGAAGTCACCTAATGAGCTTTCCTAACTGAAAGCAGACTAGAAATTGGGTCTTCTCAATCCTTGCCCAGTATCTTAATCACTTTGTGACACTGGCTGTCTAAAGCTGGATCTTTGCCATCATGACTAAAACATAACACTTCTTCATGACTCAGAGGGGAATAATAAGGAAAACGATGGCATCTTATTCAGATGGGTATGTTTGTTATGTGAATTATGGTATTTGTTTAGTACTTCCAGTTGTTTTCTGCTAGCAATATGTACAGTAATGTGTCAGGCTTGTGACATTTGGATAAAACCATTTCTGTAAATGAATGATTTTAGCTTTTAAAAATCAATGAAGATGATGTCACTTTAATAATTTAATACATCGGGACAGATGTATGATTTATAAATGGAAATTTTTAGGCTCTTCAAAGGATTATATAATAATAACAACAAAGGATACTTTAAAGAATAGAAAAAAAAATCCCAGACTTTTTCTTCTTAACCTTAAGAGGCACGCAGGGTTTCTTTTATTATTATTTCTTCATTTTTTTCTTTTTGGTTTGCCTTAAGTAAGGACAGAAGATATATATGGCTGGACACATATGTATAAACTTTTCAGCAGCATTTTTAATAATAAAATATCACAGTATTTTCTAATGCTTTGTGCAAAGAATTACGTGTTTATCATTTTTGTAAAACTATCATGTTGAAAATCTGTGTGAGCGTACACATGTATGTGAGCATATGGATGTAATATGTGCACTTGTCAACACTTGAAAAGTGTTGAAATTAACGGTAAACCTAGATAAGTGTTGAAATTATAACTTGGATAAAGATAAATACTGTAACCAACTTGCCAAGAGTTTGCAGACAACTTTATGGAATGCCAGTTGCTGACATTTGAACCACTGAATACAACAAATGCTATCTATAATTAATGAATTTTCCTTTCCTAGCTGAAGGTAGACTAGTTGGGCTTTCTCAGTCCTTGCCTAGTATCTTACAGATTAACCAAGTTGGAAGTGACCTTGTAGGTCATCTAGTCCAACCCCCCTGCCCAAGCACACCCTACACCATTTTTGACATATGGCAGTCCAGTCTCTTCTTGAAAGCTTCCAGTGACGAAGCTCCCACAACCTCTGGAGGCAAGCTGTTCCATTAGTTGATTGTTCTCACTGTCAGAAAATTTCCCCTTATTTCCAGGTTGAATCTCTCCTTTTTCAGTTTCCACCCATTATTCCTTGTCTGGCCTTCAGGTGCTTTGGAAAATAGCTTGACCCCCTCCTCTCCTCCTCTTAATCACTTTGTGACACTGGCTGTCTAAAACTGGATCTTTACCATCATGACTAAAACAACACTTTCTGTTATTTTCCTTAGTTACAGTCTGTCATGTGAAAGGGGATACTAAATATTTGTTAACCAGTTAACCAATGCTAGCCCTCACCACGTTAAGATAGTAATGACCTTACAATTAAGCATAATAATTAATTCAAATGAAAACTTCTTGAATCTCTTGAACCAATAACCTTCTTATTTCTGATATTCAACATGCAACTTTATATAAATATATGTAAACCATATACCAAATGGTTTCTTTCTGCTCCATTATCAGTTCCATTGTTTCAACCCTCTTTTTCAATCCTATTGAAAAACCTCAAAGACTGATTACATGCAAATAATGTGTTCTACCATAGAGTACAATGAGGTCGTATAGAAGAGCTATCCTGTCTTTCTAAAACCCATGAGACTTCATACGACAAACTAATTTCAGACAGAGTTCCACAATTAATAAATTGATTGTTTTCTGCATATATCACTAGGTTTACAAAGTTGGATATTTAATGAGTACTGTAATGTATGTAAAATGATACTAATTATTATTTTTTAGAAAAGCATATATAAAATATAAAATATGACTGAAACATTCTTTGCTTTTGGGAAAGCAACTGGATCTAAAGGAAGCAATCAGAAAACTATTTCATTGAATTATAATTTTTAATTTAATAACGATTAATTGGAAAAATCTTATTTTGAAAATTCTGATCTTTTTCTATGTATATATAGAGGGTTTTTTTGCTGTGCATGTCTGTGATCTTCAGAGGTAAATCTCTGGATCAGAAGTACACATATTACATATTTTGTTGCTGTGTAACTCACAACATTGTATGTGTGAATGTATGGGCTTGTGTGCATGTTTAGGAAAATATTTTTATTCTTGATAGTCATTTTCAGCCTGGATTAATTAACAAGTTATAAGGCAACTTTTTTAAAAAAATATACACATCTAATCAAATATATGAGTAGTGGTAAATTTATACCAATTTATTTCTTACACAAATTTTGTGGTGGGGCACACTGTAAAAACAAACCAAAATTTCACTGTATTTCCTGAGATAAGCCCTTGAATTGTCCTTTACAGAAGATCAAACATCCAGAGAGATACATATTTTATAGGTATTAAAATATTCTTCAATTATTATTTGAAGGTTTTATTATTTGAATATGCATTTTAGACATAACTTTTTTAAGCAAGCACTCATGGTATCTAATAAAAATAAAACATTGAATACAAAAAAGTTAAAATATAAGGTGTGGTGGGTACTAACAATAAATACAAATTAAAATCTAAGATTGTGTGTGTGTATATATGTGTATACACACACACACCAAAACCATTATGGGAAAAACAGAACCTCGTGTAGTCAAAAGATAATACAAAAGTAAGCTCAGACCCACATTTTTTAAAAACAATCTGTTAAAATGTACTTAGTGACTTTCAAGTTCCATATTAAAAAAATATGTTTATATAGTTTAAGAAGCAACAATAGACTCAGAAATTAATATGTAACAACTTCTGGGGAGACATGGTTAACTAAGCATATATATGAAAGAGTAGAGATGATGATCACTGCAAAGAGCAGGAAGTAGGCGAAGGAGAGCAGAGGAAAATAATCACATGTCCTCTGGATGGTAGTTACTCACAAGAAAACTACAAGACAGCAACCTCCCATGCACTTCAGGCCCAGAAGATGAAGGAAAACCATTGCATTCTCAACTATGGCAGAGGCTTTTAAGGACACTGAGTTCATTAATCTCACTTATTAGAAGTTGAAATTGCTTATTTAACTATTCTAAGACTATTAGAGATCTTTGGAACAAGAAGTTTTAGTTTACCTTCTTTCTTGAACAAAAGATAAAATAACTTAATTAGCCTACCAATAAATTATAATGCTTGTAAATTTATTTGATAGACATCAATAAACTTTAGCATCATTAAAGAAAACTGTACTTCTACCTTATGTTACATTCCACCAATCTGATCACAAGCTCTTTGACCTTTTATATAAAAAATAATTATACTTCAGAAAAACATATTTTTACTCTTAAATACAGAGCCTGTGTTCATATCGTGTTTCCCTGAAAATAAGACCTGGTCTTATATTGTTTTCTCCAAAATAAGCACTAGGGCTTATTTTTGGGGAAACACAATTTCAGGTGATCAGCCCAGTTAGGCAGCCCACCCACTGGCATGTGCACAAAAGGCAGTGTGGGGGCTGACAGTGTCCAGTAGCTGCAGCCCACGCAGCACAAGTGAGTTGATTACCTGTCCAAGCAGCAGATGGCAGAGGCATGAGGTGGGGGGAGGCATGTAATCCAGACACACCACACAGGCTGTGGAAAGCCAAGAATTGGTAGGCCAGAGTGGGCAGGCTCATCTTCATGTGGTGGCACCAGCAGCAGACAGAGGCAGAGGCACGGGGGAAAGTCACACAATCTGGACATGCCATGCGGGCCACAGGCAAGCCAAAAGACGGAGAGCCGGAGTGGGCGGCCAGCCATGGGAAGCTCATCTTTGCATCTCTTGGCTTGCCTGCAACCAGTGTGGCACATCCAGATCACCTGCCTCCCCATGCCTCTGCCTCCGCCTGCTGCTTGGACAGATAATCATCTCACCTGCACTGCACAGGCTGTGGCTGCTGCTGAACGCCATTGGCCCTTGCACCCTCGCAGCCTCCAGTGCTGGCCATGCCCACCCACCCCCGGGGCTGATGACAATCTTCACTTTGGCTTATTTGGGGGGTAGGGCTTGCATTAGGTGCATTCTTAAAAATCAGGCTAGGACTTATTTTCAGGAAAACATGATAGAACCTTTTTTATTTTCAATGCATAGAAGATGAGAAATTGCCAGGCTACACTTAGCATATGAGCTGCCTATGTCATATTTATTATAGTGGGGGGTTGCCTTAAGCGTCTGCCTGTTGTAAAGTTCTGCAATATTTCAGATTTCAAGAGAAAAAAGTACTTAAATTATTAAAAATCTAGAGAATATCAGAGCTGAAAAGGCTATTCAAACATATAAACATTTTCTAACTCATTCCATTGTTGCCTGATAAATTGAAAAATTAAAACTCAAAAACTTGACTTCTTAGGTGCTGGGGAATTTCACAAACATTGAAATTATGGCACTAGTAAAGTACTGCATAGTTATGTATCTAACTATAAAGGAGTACAAAGTTTCAGATATGCAATGCTTGAATGAAAATAATTTTATTACAATTGGCATGTAGCCGAGGAGAATGCGTCCCAACGCCCACACTTTCCCACCATAATCCTATTCAGTGATCTACTGTCAGTCCACATAGACATACAATAAGTCTTTCTAAATCTCTGCTAAATAACTTTCAAATTCTTGGTCCTCCTTATTATTGGAATGGATAATCTCAAATTTTCAAGCTTTGTACATTATGGAAGTGAAGAAAGCCCTTGTGAAAATGCATAAATATAAAACTGAAACTACTGGAGCCATTTCATTCATCATGAAGGCTGCTTATGAAGATTTTCAGTCATTCAGGTCATATTACATTCAGGTTGTCCCAAAGGTGCTTTTTCAAGAAGCAACTGGTTTTTTTTTAACAGGCATTTTGCTTCTCATCCAAGAAGCTTCTTCAGCTCTGACTTAATGGTGGGAAATGGAAGGGTTTATGCTCCTTGAAGACAGCTGGTCATTTGCATTCTTTTAGCAGGTCATTAAGGTCACCTGGAGGTTTATCTGTGCATCAGGGTCATCTGAGTGGTGCAAATGGGTGTGGAGCCTTCTTGGAACTGTTGAAAGGACTCTGTTATAGACTGGAGATAGATGATGTCATATCCCTCCCCCTCTGTTGAGAGAGGGCTGTTCAGTTTTGACATAGATGGCCTCTAACCCCTCTTTCAAACCAGCGAGACTCTCTGTCCAAAATATGGACTATGTTGTCTTCAAAAGAGTGCCCTGTGTCTTTTAAATGCAGATGGATTGCTGAATCTAGTCCTGATGTGTTTGTTCTCCTATGTTGTGCCATGCGTTTATGAAGTGGTTATTTCATTTCCCCAATGTACAGATCTGCGCATGGCTCACTGCATTGTACTGCATATACCACGTTGCTCAGTTTCTGTCTGGTTTTGTCCTTGGGGTGGACAAGCTTCTGCCTTAATGTATTCTTCAGTTTGAAGTGTGCATGTATGTTATGTAGGCTGAAGATCCTCCTGAGCTTTTCCGATATGCTGCAATGAATGGAATGACAATGTTGCTTTGTTTATTATTCTCGTCATTGTCTGTTACAAAGAGCTCCTGTAGGGTCTTTTTTGAGATTTGATGAACCCACAAATTCCCATCTCAGGCTCACCAAGAGTGGAATTCATCAGTTTGTCATGTTCAGTGACCCTGTTATGGGCTAGATTCACTTATTGCATAACCCAAGAACCCAAATAACTTCAGTTCAAAACTGCATACTGAAAATTGCCATTATGGTTGTGGCTGCTGCAAGATTAGTTGTTCATCAAGGGCACTTACTAGGGAATGACTATAGTACCGTTTTGAAATGTTCTTCTTTCTTAAAGAAAAAAATGTGCAGGAAAGCTAATGATGCCCTGCAAGAAGAGGTTTTTGGGAATAAAAGTCTTTTGGGAGGGTTTTTCAAACTTTTTTTATTTTTGCAGGAACAAGTATTGCATAATAACTTGGTGCAGTCCTTTGGGGAAAGAGGATATATTGCTTCATAAAATTGTTCTTAATAATTTGTAAGATTATTGTTTTAATTATTCAGTATGGGTTTGTTCTAAGTGGTAATGTGTGCATTCCTTTAAACAAGTCTTCACCCATGTTTTGGAAATATAGGCATACAAGTCTGGGATCATGAAAGCTATAGATACCACATCTTTGCTCTCTGCTCAGAGAACAGGAACATTAGCTTTCTTCTTGACAAATCCATCATTCCAAATTTCTCTTCGGAGCAGAAGATAGGAAACTGAAGTGTTCAGATCTTGTAATATTATTAAAAATTAATGGTTTTAAAATAACAGAAAATATCAAAAGAGGAAAATGAAAAATAAAAGGGAAATTTTCAAGCATCATAAAAATGTTAAAGAATTTCAAAATAACAATGGTTTGATCTGCATATTAAAATGTTTTATATACATCTGAATATTTAAGAAGTATGAAAGGATGTCTGAAAGCTAGTAGCAATTAAGAAACCAGAAGACTGTAAATTCTCTTCCTGCCTTAAGCAGAAAGCCAGCTCTGTGACTCTAGCTTAGCTCGAGGATGGAGGCAATGGCAAACCACTTCTGAAATATTGCTTAGAAAATTACAGGGACTTGTCCAGAAGTCACAATGAATTAATACTGATCCAAAGGTACAAATAAAGTAAAGTAACTAACTGTAGACAGTATTTTTCAAATTATAAATTACAAACTGAGATAAAAGAGCTGTAATAACTTTAACAATCTGGAAAATCAATGAAATATTATTTTGGCAAAAATGGGTAGTACAATCTATATCAGAAAAAAACATCTAAATCCTTAAAAGGAGAGAGGATAATTAAATTTTATTAGAGGCAGTTTCATGTATTTCTGGGCCTTAATCTGGGCCACATAAAGATCTTTATAAAATTTACAGGTGCAAATTAAAGAGCTAGCAATCCAACTGGATTTTAGTGTTTTTCTGCTTGGAAAAACTGACTTGATCTTGAAGAGTCATATGACAAATGAGCATCAGAAATCATCTGCAGCTGTAGCTCAAAGTGTAACCTCATGAAGCCTGCGTCTGGGATGTCCATGTTACCTCAGTCATCAAGCGCCTCCCTTGAGTTATATGTTGGTAAAATATAAATCCTGCTCACAGAGCACACCTAAACAAGTCAATAATGGATTAAGGTTTTTTGTGATAACATCTAAAAAAGGATTAATTGGTGGTCAACTAATCTTGGGAAATAGATTAAATTCAGATTGTGATATCTCCATCTATTCATCAGATGTATCAAGGGAATAGCTGGATAGAATAAACAAGTACCTTTTGGATCAATTAGCAACCTTTTTTCTACTTTAACAGGATCTCAGTCAGCTTGTAAACTCTTGGCAAGTGTTGTTGATTGAACTGTAATCAATTAAATTGTTACCCACTATACATTTTGGATCACAGATGATCCAAGCAATACAGATAGTTACATGGGAACATTATAACAATAGCTTTCCTGGTGGAATGGGATGACTCATAGTGGCCAGATTGGTGTGGATGGGTGGGTGTGGCCAGGTCAGCACAGATAGGTAGGCCTGGTCAGATTGGCGTGAATGAGTGGGTGTGGCTGGGTCAGCATGAATGACTTGCTGTAGATGACTTGATGTAGCCAGGTCAGTGTGGACAGGTGGCTGTGGGTGGGTGAGTGCATCTAGGTGGATGCCACTGGGTGGATGCCAGGCCAACTGAACCCATGGAAAACTCAGTGCCCCACCTGAAGAAACATCAGTCCCTAATGTGCCAGTCAGTGGGATGCAGGGATCGGACAACTTGCAGTGAGGAAAATCACCAGCATGGGATATTTCGAACCAAGCAGGAATGGAAGAAGCACTCCCCCTCCACCCATACACCAGAAGAAACACTGTCCCATTCCAAGACCCAATGCAGCGATGAGCTCATAATTAGAGCTGAACTGTCCTGGTAGGTGCCTTCCTAACTCCCAGGATGGGAAACATGCACCTGGACTGTGTGCCATGACAAGCCTCCATCCTCCGTCCAGATTATGGCTGTGCTACTGCCGTTCTACAGATGACAGCTTGGGATGTCAGCCAGGATGCTCCACAAAAGGGCTGGCCCCCTGCCTGCAGCTTTCCTTAAAAATAAGGGATGGTGGAAGCTTCAGAAACATGCTTCGGCAGTGGGAAAGGTAGCAGTAGCTCAAGAGTGGTTGGGCAACTGCAAGGATCCTAAGAAATCCTCCCATCATCCTCTCCCCCATGAGATTTGCTGCCCTCTCACCATCCTCTTCCATTCTGAGAGTTGCAAACTTGCACTGTCACTGCTCCCTGCCTGCCAAACTGCTGGCAGCCAAGTGCAGGGTGGTACTATTTTGTCCCACCCCAGTGCCACAGCCTCAAAAGGAGAGAAATCCATGAAGCCTCCTGGAGTCTGCACTGAAGCTTAGCAGTGGTCAATCCGCTACCCCAAAGATCACTTTCATGTTGCCCTTCTTCTTTGTGCCCAAGATGGGACTAGAAATCACCATCTCCTGATTTCAAGCCTGGTTAAACTTAGTGAAATGAGAAATTTGCAAGTAAATGAGAGAAGAAATTATGTGGAGTTGTCAGTCATACCTTAACAACAGGCACTCAGCAAAACACTTCAGAGATATTCAGATAAACTACAGGAGTTGCTCATTTCTTAAGAAAATTTGGAAATTGGGCAGATGTGTTTTTGACAAATCTTAGTATCCCCCTACCAGCATGACTGCCCAGCAGAAAGAGTTCCCAGCTTGTATCCCATCCTATCCTACTCCCCCCCCAAAGAAAACAGCAGTGTGATCTTGGAGCCCTGAGATCCTAACCTGATTTGCATGTATAAGAATCTGCAGAGCTCTGAGAGGGGATACCTGGCGATTGAGCCTCCCAGTTGGGGCAGAGCCTTAAAGTTTCTTCTATGAAGTCCATGCAGCTTTCTTGGTGTGATTTGCCATTGCTTGCTTCCTAGGGCTGAGAGGGAGTGATTGCCCCAAGGCCACCAAGTTGGCCTTCTGCCCAAAGGAGGGAAAAAAGAAGACACAAGGAGAAAATAGGGAGGGAGGAAAAAAGGAAGGAAGGAAGGCCTTCATTCCTATTGGCAGACTAGAACCCACTGTCTTCTGGACATTGGCCCAAAGTCACTGCTTACTGCAGGACTCAAACTCACCATTTCCTGATTATTGGCCCAAAGTTAAGCAGCTGGCTTTCATTCCAAAGTTTTGACCAGAACTCACCATCTGCTGCTGATTGGCCAAAGTCACTCAGATGGATGTCATGCATATTGTAGGCTAGAAATTGCTGTGCCATTTGCAGGACTAGAACTCATCATCTCTGGATTATTGGCCCAAAGACACAAAGCTGGCTTTCATATATAAGGGCTGTTTGGAACTCATGGTCTACTTGTAATTGGCACAAAGTCACACAGCTGGTTTTCATGCCAAAATTTGACTATAGCTCACCAACTCCTGATGATTGTCCCTCCAGTTGTCATCATATTGGAGGACTAGAACTCACAATGCCTACTGCAGGACTAGAATTGTCTCTTGGTACTGGTCCAAAGTCACTCAGCTGCTTGTCATCTGTATTGCAGGATGATAACCTACCATGCCTATTGCAGGACTAGAAGTCACATTCTTCTGGTGATTGTTCCAAGATCACTCTGCCACCATGCATATTGGAGCATTAGAATTTACTGTGCCTATTGCAGGACTAGAAGTTACCATCTCCTGGTTAATGGCCCAAAGTAATATGGTTGGCTTTCATGTGTAAGGTTCCACTAGAAGTCATCATCTCCTGGGCCCCAAATCATTCAGCCTCCTGGCATGTGTATTGCAGGACTACATCTCACTGTCTCCTGGTATTGGACTATCATCACACACAGCAGATTGTGAGTATTGCACGACTAGAACTTGCCATCTTCTTGAGATTGATCCAAAGTCACTCAGCATCCTGTTGTGCATATTGCAGACTAGAACTTACCATGCAAATTACAGAACTAGAACTCACCTGCTTCTGATTATTGGCCTAAAGTCACTTAGCCACCTGTCATCTGTATTGCAGGAATAGAACTTACCATGATTAAAAGTCACTGTCTCCTGGTGATTGGCCTGATGTTGCTCAGCTGCCTATTGTGCATATTGCAGGACTAGAACTCACCATCCACTGGTGATTGGCACAGTCATTCAGCTGCCATCCCTGTATTGCTGGTCTAGAATTCATCATGTTTTTTTCATGACTAGAATTTGCCTCCTCCTGGTGATTGTTCCAACTTCACTCTACTGGTTGTTATCCATATTGAAGGACTAGAACATACCATGCCTACTGTAAGACTAGAAGTCACTGTCTCCTGGTTATTGGCCAAAGTCATGCAGTTGGATTTTGTGCCTAAGGTTGGGCTAGAACTTACCATCACCCTGTGATTGGTCCAATGTCACTCAGCTGCCTGTCATGTGTATTGTAGGACTAGAAGTTACCATGCCTATTGTAGGACTAAAACTCACCATCTTCTGGTTCTTGGCCCAAGGTCACTCAGCTGCCCATCATCGATATTGCAGTACTAGAACTTACCATGCCTACTGCAGGACTAGAGCTCACCACCTCCTTATGATTGGACAAAACTCACACAGTTGTCTTTGATGGCTAAAGTTTAACTAGAACTCACCACCACCTCATGATTAGCTAAATGTCCTTCAGTCACATGTCATGCAATACTAGAACTTGCCACCTCCTGGTTATTGGTCCAAAGCCACACAACTAGCTTTCCTGTATAAGGTTCAACTAGTACTCACCATCTACTGTGGATTGGCTGAAGTCACTCTGTGGCCTGTAATGTGTCATGTGTATTGCAGGTCAAGAACTCACTGCCATTTGCAGGACTGGAATTAACCTTCTCTTAGTAATTGGCCTAAAATCACTCAGGTGGCTGTTGTACATACAATATTGCAGAGCTTGAACTTAACATGCCTATTACAGAAGTAGAACTCACCATCTCCTGGTTATTAGTTCAAAGTCACTCTGCTGCCTGTCATGCATATTGCAGGATGAGAATTTACCATGCCTATTGCAGGACTTGAAGCCATGGTCTCTTGGTTATTGGACCACAGGTTTGCAGCTGGCTTACATGCCTTTGGCTCAACTGGAACTCACCTTCTCCTGGAGATTGGTCAAATGTCACTCAGATGCCTGTCATGTGTACCGCAGAACTAGAACATAGCGTGCCTATTGAGACAACTGTTGTGTGGTTGCAAAAGTAGAACTCACCATGCCACACAACACAACTGTTGTGTGGTTGCAAAAGTAGAACTCACCATGCCAACTGCAGGACTAACAATCATCTGTGATTGTCCCTAAGTCACCCAGTCAGCTTTGATGCTTATTGCAGGGCTAGAACTCACCGACTCCAGATCATTATCTTGACCTTTAAACATAATTGGCTGTCATTTTGGGATATTGTTTGTGCCAACCTCTCCCAACTGGCTGAATAACTCAGCATGTGACACTTGCTGGTAACTTCCTTGAAGTGGAGTGTCTGCCTCCCCACCTGAGGGGCTGGTGATTATGCAAGTGAAGTGCATGGGGTAAATTCTTCTATGATGCCACAATGAAGGGAGGTGAGGGGATGAAGCAGAGGGGTCTTTGACTGGTAGAGAAGACCAATTCTTAAGCACTCAGGCCATCTCTCTGCAGGAGTATTGGAGGACCAGCATCACCATGCCTATTGCAAGACAAGAACTTACCATCTCCTGGTGATTGGCACAAGTCACTCAAATGTCTGTCATGCATATTGCAGGATTAGGACTCAGTCGGTCTGTTGCAGGCCTCTAACTCACTGTGCCTATTGCAGGAATATAACTCAATGTCTTCTCCTAATTGGCCTAAGTAACCCAGGTGGCAGTAGAACTCACCATCTTCTGGTGATTGACCCAAAGTCAGTTGGCTCACCTGCCTATTACAGGATCAGAACTGCCCGTCTCCTAGTTTCTAGCTTACTACCTTGACCTCTAAATGAAATTGGCTCTCTTTTAGGGAGATTGTGTGTGGCAACCTCTCCCAAGTGGCTGAACAGATGAGCACAAGGTGCCAGTTGCTGGCAACCTCCCTGAAAAGGGAGTGTCTCCCTACCATTGGCTGATACTCATGTAAGTGACCTGTGTGTGGTAATCTCTTCTATGACATCATAATGGAGGGAGGGAGGGAGGAGGAGGCAGAAGGGATTATAACTGTCAGGGGACACCAAGTCTTCATCACCCAGCCCAACTCCCTGTTGCCTGAATCTGCCTACACGGTTGCCCAAAGCATTCTTCTGACTTCCTTTTCATCTCCTTGGCGAGGGAGTCCAAAGTCCTCACAAGCAGCAGCTATCCTTCAGGAAGCCCTGGAGTCCATGCAGTGGGAGGCCTACTGGGTACTGCTGCTGATCATCTGGATGGCTGCTGTGCCATGGCCTGAAGCATCCTCTTCATTGTCTATGATGTAAGCCAGCCCGGGGCAGAGACACTGTCCCAGATCCCTGGTGCCCAGGAGGAGGAATAGCATGAGGGGGGAAGACAGATGAGCCTTAGTGGGGGGGACTGGAAGGCATCTTATGGGCAAAGAAGAGGGACTTAGTATCCCGGGTCTCCCTGAATCCAAGAGGAAGAGAAACTGATCACCATCCAAAACAGGTTTATATGATATACTGAACCCTATTCCGAGCCAAAAAAATCCATCTTGACTGCATTTACAGTATATGGCTGACCCAGAGAGTTAAATCTTATTGAAGCCTAGGGGCTATCAAACAAATGCAAAAATAATAAGAAACAGATTTATTTATTTATTTATTTACTTTAGATTAAAAGGTTACAATAAAATTAAAGTAAATCAGGTAGAAAAACTGATTTTTGGGGGACAGAGAATAACAGAATAACTAAATTGGAAGGGACCTTGGAGATCATCTCATCCAGGGGTATCAAACGCAATTTCATTGAGGGCCACATCAGGGTTTCATTTGACTTCAGTGGGCGTGGCCAGGGTGGACCCAGCCACATCAACATCACTCTTGGCGGGGTGCCTGTGGTGGCTCAAGTGCTCTGCCAGTGAAAACAGGCTCCCAAGCTCCGTTTTCAGCTGCGACAGCCTCCTGCAAGCCTCTACCTGCAAAAATGGAGCTCGGGAAAATGTGTGTCCCTCCTGAGCTCCATTTTCTTTGGCAGAGGCACCGCAGGCCACTCCTTCGCTGTTTCCAGGGCATCCCTCAGGCCAGATCTAAGCACCCATGGGCCGGATCTGACCCCCAGCCTTGAGTTTGATACCCCTGGCCTAGTCCACCCCTCTCCTCGTCAAGCACGAGACCTTGTACCATTCCAGACAAATAGCTGTCCTATCTCTTTTTAAAATCTTCCAGTGAAGGAGCACCCATAACTTCTGGAGACAAGCCATTCCACTGATTCTCACTGTCAGGAAATTTCTCCTTAGTTCTAGGTTGAATCTCTCCTTGATAAATTTCCATCCATTGTTTCTTGTTTTGGAGAAGAAGTTGATCCCCTCTTTGTGACAGCCCTTCAAATATTGAAACATTGCTGTCATATTATCTTTGTTCCTTTCACTAGACATACGAAATTTCTGCAACTGTTCTTAATACGCATATATGAAGAGAATAGTGTATATGATTAGGAAATAAGTAAGGAATTTTAACTGCTCCAATTTAACTGCTTTAATTTAATTTAATGCTACCATCCTTTCCTAGAACTATTCAGCCCAGCATATAAAAGACCTTCAATGAATTGGGACAGATTTTCTCAACGGCAGTAACTTTAAGATGACAATTCATGAACTTGTCCATCTAATATGCTAGCTGGAGAATTCTGGGTCCACCTATCTTAAAGCATGCTGCTTGGTGAATTCTAGGAAGATCACCAAAAGGCTGTCCTTCAAAACCCCTAAGTGTGGCTTTTTTTCTTCCACCAACAGGCATCCCAAAGGAGACAAAAGAGGACAGCAATCTTCTAGAAAGTAAAAATGCAAAAGAATTGCTTGGGACTCCACTGGAGACAAGGGATCTAGAGAATGAATTGAGTTGGATTGAAGAGGATCCCAAGGGGTGATTGAAAATCCCCAGCAAAGTGAAGAAAGCAAGGGATCCAAGGAGAAAAATTGAAAATCTAGTGGAAATCCAAAGTTCCTGAGAGGGGATTGAGAACAAGCTGGAAAGAAGGGGATTCCCGGAGGGGATTGGCTCCCCCTTCCTGTATGTGGAAAACAATCCAACCAGTTGGAAGGTCAGCCATATGGGAAGCTCTAGAGCACTGTGGAGAAGGAACTGAAAATGCTGCTGTGCTTTTGCTGGTCCTCTGGGCCAGGTCCCCTGTGGAGGGGTTCCTGGTCCCTGCAGTTGAGGAAGTCGTGCCCTCTCCAGCCACAGAACTCCCCCCAACCCTGCAGTGGAAGAGACCCTACTTCCCACCCTGGTACAAGAGCCACCAACCATCCCAGCCAAGGAGACCACAAGGCTGCCAAGCTCTGGGCAGAGTCCGGCTACGATGCACCTCATCATCTGCCAGCTTCCCAGCAGCATGCATCCAAACAGGGGTTGAAGAAGGCGGGGCAGGAGCAGACTGCACAAATAAACTCTGTGCATGATCATACCCTGCTTTCCACAACTGGTTGGGAATCATAGGAATGATCATGCCATGCCAAGTGTGGCAAGTGAGTGGCAGCAGCAAGTGGCCTCTAAGAAAATTGGGCTGAATTGACTTGGAAAGGACAGGAGACCACAAAGAGATCTCCAGTCTACTTAAAAGAAGCAAGGATGAACAATTTCTACGTTGTGATCTAATAAATTATGAACAGGGGTCCGAAGAACTGCAGGTTGAAGATCTGGCCTCACTTGGCCCAATCTAAAAATGCTGGTAACTGTTGACTGATCTGTGAAGGCATTTAAAATATTCCACCAGTGTCCGGGTGTGTATAATGTATCATGTTAGCTCTAAATAGTTAAAATTCTAAATCACTCAGAGTTGCCTTATAGGAAAATGGGCAGCAGAAGAATTAAACAAATAAACAAACAAATACAATTCTATACGTAGTTTTCAATATATTGAAATATGGGACATTTGTACAAAAGTTAAATATAAGATAGTTATATAAATACATTAGAAATATGCATGTACGGTCCAAGCTGGTACCGCCCCAAGCACCTGATGGAGCCGGATAGGTTCCAGACGGAGCTTGGGCCATTACCTGTAGCCCTGACCCGCGCTCGGTCAGAGGACCTAGCGGCCGCCTGGAATAGGGCGGCGGCTGGGGCCTTGGACCGGGTTGTGCCTTTGCGACCTCTCCTGCGGCAGCGACCCACCCGGGCTCCTTGGTATACCGAAGAGCTGAGGGTGATGAAGCGCCATAGGAGACGTCTAGAGAGCAGGTGGAGGTCCTCACGCTCCGAATCTGATCGAACACAGGTAAGAGCCTACTTACGGACCTACCTTGTGGCATTAAGGGCGGCCAAACATAGATATTGTGCCGCTCTTATTGCGTCCACGGATAACCGCCCTGCCGCCCTGTTTAGGGTGACCCGCTCCCTCTTGTCACAGAGGACGCAGGGGGCACCCTTGCAGGGCAGAGCAGAGGAGTTTGGGGAATATCTGCAGGATAAAGTCGCTCAGATCCGGAGCGGATGGGCCCCCCTCAGTGGACCAGACGGGCCGCCAACAGCGAGTCTTGTGAGACCATCCTGGGAGGAGTTTGATTCTGTTGCCCCCGAGGATTTGAATAGGTTGCGTGGACGGCTGCGACCCACCACATGTTTAATGGACCCGTGTCCCTCCTGGTTGGTACTGGCATCTTGGGAGGTGACCCGAGGCTGGCTTCTGGGCCTGGTGAATGCCTCATTGGGTGAGGGATCCTTACCAGCCGCCTTGAAGGAGGCGGTGGTGAGGCCCTTGCTTAAGAGGCCTTCACTCGACCCAATGGAGCTAGCTAATTATCGTCCAGTCTCCAACCTTCCCTTTCTAGCGAAGGTTGTTGAGAATGTGGTGGCGCAGCAGTTTCCACGACACCTTGACGAATCCGATTATCTAGACTCACGCCAGTCCGGCTTCCGACCCGGGCACAGCACAGAGACAGCCTTGGTCGCGTTGGTCGATGATATCTGGAGGGCCAGAGATAGAGGTTGTTCCTCTATCCTGGTCCTATTAGACCTCTCGGCGGCTTTTGATACCATCGACCATGGTATCCTATTGCGCCGGTTGGAGGGGATAGGAGTCGGAGGTACCGTTTTGCGGTGGTTCGGCTCCTACCTCTCCGACCGGAAGCAATGTGTGTTGACAGGGGGACAGAGGTTGACCCCAAGGCCACTCACTTGTGGAGTGCCACAGGGGTCGGTCCTCTCGCCTCTCCTGTTCAACACATATGTGAAGCTGCTGGGTGAGATCATCCGTGGTTTTGGGGTTGAGTATCACCTCTACGCTGATGATACTCAGCTGTATATTTCAACCCCAAACCACCCCAACGAGGCTGTCGAAGTGATGTCCCGGTGTTTGGAAGCCGTCGGGGTCTGGATGGGGGACAACAGACTTAAACTCAACCCCTCCAAGACTGAGTGGCTGTGGCTACCGGCACCTCAGTTCAGCCAGCTGATTCCATCGTTGGCCATAGGGGGCGAACAATTGCCCCCTGTGGAACGGGCGCGCAATTTGGGCGCCCTCCTTGATGCCCGGCTGTCAATGGATGACCATGTGGCAGCCGTGGCGAGGGGGGCGTTCCACCAGGTTCGCCTGGTGTGCCAATTGCGTCCCCTATTGGACCGGGATGCCCTACGCACGGTCACTCATGCGCTGGTGACGTCCCGCCTGGATTACTGCAATGCTCTCTACATGGGGCTTCCCTTGGGACGCGCCCGGAGACTGCAGTTAGTTCAGAACGCAGCCGCGCGGGCTGTGATGGGGAGTACGAGGTACTCCCACGTAACACCTCTCCTGCGCGAGCTGCACTGGCTACCTGTGGTTTTTCGGGTGCGTTTCAAGGTGCTGATTACCATCTTTAAAGCGCTCCATGGCACGGGACCTAGTTACTTGCGGGATCGCATCCTCCCACATACATCCCTGCGGCCAATTCGCTCACACAGGGAGGGACTTCTCCTGGTGCCGTCCACTAGGCAATGCCAATGGGCGACACCAAGGAGTAGGGCCTTCTCTGTGATGGGCCCAACCCTCTGGAATGACCTACCCCCCGACATTAGAACTACTACTGACCTCCGCTCCTTCCGGCAAAAATTGAAGACTCACCTGTTCCGATTGGCAGGCCTGGCATAATTACAACTGTCCCTCCTGGCAAATGTATTATCAACTGGTTATTTTAGGGTTTTTTTAATTTATTGTGTCTATTTTAGGGGTTTAAAAACTTATATTTATATAGCTTTGTACAGTTCTTTTAATTGCATTTTAACCTCCTCCATGCCAACTGTACATATTTAATTTTTATTGTATTTTGTTATATTCTGTGTGGACTGTACACCGCCCCGAGTCCCTTTTGGGAGAGGGGGCGGTCTAGAAGCATTAAATATAAATAAAAATAAAAAATGTACTTGAACAATAATTCTTGTTTAAAAAGCTAAGCAGAGCATCACAGAAATTACTGTTAAACACACTGTACAAATGCAGTATAAACTTATACAAGATAGTAAATAAAGGGGAAAAAATAAAGGGCAAATCTGAAAGGAGGCAAAAGAGGATAGAGAAATATTATGTTTACAACTTTGCTTTACAAAGGAAAATTCAGGAGCAAAATTGAGAAAATAAATACTTACATCTAAAGGACAGTTGTTTTTTTAAATAAAGGCTATAGGATCATTGTACTTATAAGTAATAATCTCTCCTCCCGCCCCATTTTCACCCAGAAACGAACTGGTAACCAATTGGTGTTACACAACCTGTGTTCACCAACATACAGTGGGTGAATTTCTCACACACTGGAGCAATATTCAAGGGCCACCTCAAGGAAAGGGAATTGCAATCATCCAACTTCAATCTGGCAGGCAATTGAAGCAGTTTGGGACAGGATTTGTCAGTGGGGTTTCATAAAATATATATACAAAATTTTTGCATGGAATATAGGTAGTCCTTGACTGACAACCACACTTGAGCCCAAAAATTCTGTTGCTAATTGAGACAGGTGTTAAGTGAGTTTTTCCCCATTTTATGATCTTTTGTGACATAGTTATTAAGTGAATCACTGCAGTTGTTAAGTTAGTCACACAGTTGTTAAGTGAATTTGGTTTCCCCATTGACTTTCCATGTCAAAGGTCACAAAAGGGGATCACATGACCCTAGAACTCTGCAACCATCATAAATATGAAGCAGTGGCTAAGTGTCTGAATTTTGATCACATGACCATGGGGATGCTGCAATTGTAAGTCTGAAAAATGGTCATAAGTCACTTTTTCCAGTGCCGTTATCACTAAACAAATGAAGTGCTTTTTAATCAGGGCAACTTGGTTTACCCAAATATGGGATGGAGCATACTGTTTCTGCTTTCGCCTTTCAGCTCCAATCCAGGAGCCCTCATAGGCAGTCACTTTTACGACAGACTATTTGTGTTAATTTTATATTTTACTGACAAAGAAATAAAGGGAGCTTAGTATAGATCTATTTCAAGCTATTTAGCTCTCATCAGCTAGCCAGACCCTTCTGGGATTCAAACCCGGGCTATTTATATATTAGGTAGATGTATTAACCTCTAAGCCATGGGCTCTCCTTCCTTTGTCAGCTATATCATGGGAGAGATTAAGAGTATTTTTAATCAGGGTAGCCTGGTCTAGACAAATATAGGCTAGAGCATACTGCTTCCGCTTTACGGTGGTCCTCCTCATTGCCCCTGTCCCCAGGGCCCAGATTTTCTCCCTGCCTTTTAAATGTGCTCTGCAAGCCAGAGATGCAGAGATGGAATAATCCCCCCATAGCTGTGTCTTTTGCAGGTGAGAAATTAAGGAGAGTGTTTTGGAAGAGGTGCTGAAGAGGGGGAAGCTGAGAATGAAGTGCGAGCAAGGGTTGGAGCAGAGGGACTCCCAGAGAGGTCATGGGAGGCCTCTTTTTTGTGGAGGAGTGCAAAGCAACTAGGGTGGCATCTTCCTGAGGCAACTGCTCTTTCCATGTAAAGCGGCAAGACACATGTTGAGGGAGACACATCTAGAGCCAGATGCAGGTCACCCAGAAGCTCCAGCTTGACAGTATGGAGTGGGGTAGGAGAATTGGGGAGGTATCTCCCCCCCCCATCCCAGTTTTGATGGGCTTTCCTTCCTCCTCTGGGCATGGGCAGAATTAATCTCCTCATTTGATTACTGTTGGGAAGCAAGGGAAGGCGTAAGGCCAGCTGGGCCCCCTTACACTGACCCCCCAATGCCCCCCACCAACACACCCTGTTGATTTACATTGATTGGGTTAAGAGAATACAACTAGTGGGTCTTCCAGCCACCTGGCTGAGTAAAGGCAGTCCTTGACTTGTGATCACAATTGAACCTAACATTTCTGTTGCAGTGCTAGTTAAGTGAATCCCCCACCAACAAGCGATGCAGATGACTCAGCATGGATGACTCAATAAGATCAGATTGGTGCAGTCAGCGGGTGTGGAACAGGTTGCCTTGGCCAATAGGACATGGGGACAACCTAGTTAGGCCTGGCTGGAGGAGGTGGAGAAGGAGAAAGGGGTGATAGAGAAGAGGACAGTTGGTGCTTCAGCCAGCTATGTCCACCTGTTTGCACCAACCTGTACATGCCGAGTCATTTGCACCAACTCACCTCATCCACTCATCCATGCCGACCCTGCCATGCCCACCTGGCCACACCCACCTGGCTGCATTGACCTGATCATGGTGAGTTGTCCTACACCCCTTTCCTTGAAAATGGCCACAATCTATTTGCCATTTCACCTTTCTCATCAAGTGATTTGCTCTAAATTAGATAATGATTTGAAGGCCAGTAACTCAGATGGGTAGTTTTGACATTCCTTGATTATATTTGCTATTCTAAGGACTACAATAGTTTCTGACATACTGGTCATTAAATAGAAGCATCCTCACATGAATTTGGACAACTGTGGGATTTGTAATAGAAATTCTCTTAGTCTTGCATTTAGCTTCAGTGAACATAATTAGAAAAGCAACATTGGCACTACTGAACCATTCAGAAAATTCCTGACTCTCAGATATCAGCCCCTAATTGCATTTTTCTAGCAGAAAATGTAGAATGCTACAGTTGGTAACCATGCTTGTTTGACATTAAATAGCAATCTGCCTATAGTACAGATATAGCAGATAAAATGGGTTCAAAGTGAAGTGTATACCTAAAATTAATTGGTGGACTACATTTCAATAAAAACTATTAGGTAGGAATCTTTGAGTCATTTATCATATCTATCATTTACAAATATATTTTTAAGTAAGTGCAATATTAAAATATCTTAGATGTCTACCAGTTTGAAGTAAGTAAGCATTACATGACAGGACTGAGAAAGAGAAGTATATTATTATTTAGCCTTGAGAAAAGAAAACTGAGAAAAGATATGAGATCAGTCATCCAATGGTTCACATCTATTATTTGTCCTTTATCATCCTATAATCTACAGCAGAGTGGCTGAATTTGATAAAATGCCAGGGGAGGGAAGCCTCTGATTCGTAAAAGCAGTTAAACAGTAGAACCAATAACTAAGAGATATGGTGAATTCTCCTGAACTGCATATAGCCAAAGAGGCTGGATCAACATTTCTGACAGCAATAAAGGGGAATATTTGTAGCTCAGGGTTGAAGTGAGGGGTGCTCTTTATCATAAAGTTCCTCATCACTCAACCCAATACGGCACAACCAATGCAAACCCTAAAAAGAATTGCACTGCCATACATCAAGTATATCTCAGAAACCACCAACAGACTATGACAGCCACATGGAATCAGCATTGCACACAAGCCAACTAAAGCCCTTCAACACCTCCTAAGCAGACCAAAAGACCCAATAACCCCAGAAGAAAAAAATACATCTACAACATACAGTGTAAGGACTGCAACAACCACTATGTAGGACAAACAGGCAGAAGATTGGCACAACACATCCATGAACACCAATTGGCAGTCAGAAGACATGATGAAAATTCTTTAATTTCACAATATATAGACAGATTTAACCATAGTTTCAATTGGGAAGACGTAACCATCTTAGACCAAGCCAAGTACAAAAATGCCAGAGAATTTCTAGAAGCCTGGCACTCTGGCAAATCAGCCATCAATAGACACTTAGACATTAGCAACATCTATAGACTATGCAAAACAGATCACCCAGCCCAAAAAGGAACAAAAAGAACCAAGCATTTCTCCACCAGCAACAGCACCCAGATCAGCATAGATTAACTCCAAGGTTAATTTCAGACCAACAATCAAGCAAACAACACCCCAATCAAGAAACTGCAGAAGTAACTAACAGCAAACAGCCCAACCAAAAATCTCTAAAACCATCCCCACCAACACTGACAGGGAAGCCACCAGAATATAAACTGGCAGCAAACTGCACTCCTTACTAGCATTGATTATGTTACCTAATTTGGGTAATGAAATGTCTGCAAGAAAACAAACAAACTTAGAGAAGCACCAAGGACCCCCTCATGTCTGGAACATTTATGTATTGATTCCTATACTGAGGTGTCAAACTCGATTTCATTGAGGGCCATGTCAGGGTTTTGTTTGACCTTGGGGCCCAGGGTGAGTGTGGTCAGCTTGACATCACTCATGTTGGGAGCGCCTGTGGTGCCTGAGTGCTCTGCCAGTGAAAACAAGCTCCCAATCTCTGTTTTTCCACTGGGATAGTCTCCTGCAACCCTCTGCCCGCGAAAATGAAGCTCGGAAGGGCCACATGCAGCCCTCCCGAGCTCCATTTTCACTGGCAGAGGCACTGCAGCCTGGTCCTTCATTGTTTTCGGGATGGTTCCATGGGCCAAATATAAGCACTCCATGGGCCAGATCTGGCCTGCAGACCTTGAGTTTGACACCCCTGCTATACTGAATACATGGTTGGACTTGATGGGTGAATAAAGCCCTGTATGGATTAGTTCCTAGATATCATTGGGATTGTGTCTTCCAGGTAGAATTGATCCACCTGGGGTGTTCATTCTGAGAAGGTTTGCTGAAGGAGGTGATGAAGGCAGTGCATTTCAGTTGCAGCCACTGGAATAACCTTTCTTTCAGGTTTGATGTTAATCAAATCAACAATTTGTGACAGAAAGCCAATGGATGGATGGATGGATGGATGGATGGATGATAGATAGATAGATAGATAGATAGATAGATAGATAGATAGATAGAATAGACTTGATATCAATAAACTGTCAAAACTATGATGTAAATGCTGTGTGCATTCCCAAAATAACAAATAAAATATTAAAAATTAGTTTGTAACTGCTAACAATATTATCAATAATATAATCACGTGCATGGGGAGGGGAAAGGGAAGGAAGGAAGGAAGGAAGGAAGGAAGGAAGGAAGGAAGGAAGGAAGGAAGGAAGGAGGGAGGGAGGGAGGGAGGGAGGGAGGGAGGGAGGGAAGGAAACTTTACTTGTTACTTTAAAAATATCTTTGGAAAATGGCAATAGCAAAACATACTGTGGTCTGTATTACACTAAGGGATTTAATTACTCTTAATATTTGTCTTTCTAATGGATTTGTTTTTGTTTAATATAATTGTTTCTGTGTTTCTCTTGTTGTAAAATGCCCTGGGATTTGCATAAATTTAAAGTGGGAAATCAATATTTTAAATAAACAAGCAGATCCTCTGTCATCATTTTGTAGCAAGAAAGAAAATTCAGTTTGAAAGTGAATGGGCTTTTTCACTGGTTTTTTTTTTAATGCTATCATTTAAAAATTATGTCATTAGGATTAGGATTCTGCTGCACTCTGCAGACTTGCAAGATTAGGGTTAGGGTTAGGGTTAGGGTTAGGTTACAGGTTAGGTGAGGATCTTCAGATTCCCAGAAAACACTTCATGATTATTCTCTGTGCTAGCCATGTTGATGCAATTACACCATTACAAAAGAAAAAAAAACATAAAGTATTTTATAAAACGGTAGCAATCTGATCTGATTGTGGAATATGAGATTCTGGGATACCACCATATAAATGGCAAATCCATGCAGCTCCAATCTTAACAGGTTCATCAACACAAATTTCTCTGGAGGTAGTAATAGTAGTGGAAGAGATAGAAAACAAGACACTAGAGGCAGAGAGAAATCTGCAGGAGAAGAGGTGCATTAACAAAGGTGGGATAGAGAAGAATAGGCAGCAGTGGTAGTGCCCATGGGGAGGAAGAAAAGAAACAGATAGGGATCCTACAAGCCACTTTATTTCTCTGCTCCAAGAACTGACAGTTTCAATATTCAAAATCATTATACTTGCTAGAGCAGTATATATCTGGACCATTCTCCATATTTCATCTTCTTTACCATCCGCAATGTTTTATCCATGGAAATGTCTTGGTGTTTTGTGTCACATTAATCTTGTTTGCTAGTTGCTGTAGTCTTTGCATTTTTTACTCTGCTCACTTGCTTCAGTGAGCTTTCCTTGTCAATCATTTTGGTAGAGAGAGCCACGAACACCTTTTCTGTAAATCTACTGAGAGTTTTGGTTCACCTCAGCTACAGTGATCTCAAGTAAGAGAGGATTAGATGCAGTGGTGGGTTTCAAAATTTTTTGGAACCTACTCTGTGGGTGTGGCCTCCTTTGTGGGAGTGGCTTGCCAGCCATGTGACCGGGTGAGAGTGGCTTGCCGGCCATGTGACCGGGTGGGAGTGGCTTGCCGGCCAAGTTCAGAGAACACCAAAGGATTTAGATGGCACAAAATCAAAAAGAAAAGTATTCACTAGAAAGTATATGAATAAGCTGGATAAGATTGTATGCCCTTTCTTCGTTGTTTTCTACATTTTAAAGAATTCTAGAATATTTTGTTTCTATCAGATGCAATACTCCAAGGGTATTTGATTCTTCTCCACCTTTGCTGTTCCCTCTATATTTAGCACAGCTAGATGGGAATATGCCACAAAGGATTCCTTTGCCCCTGAGCTAGTTTTAAAATGATCAGGATAATCATTCATTTTCAGCCCCTGCTGCCATTCTTTATGGCTCTGTCAAGTCTTGCAGCATGGCAGGTTTTGAATGATTGAGATCTGCTATGCTTAGAAATTCACCTGTATAGGTTTCACATCCTTTATGTCTATTTTCTCTCTATAGTACCCCCTCTCATCTTTTTACCTACCAAGGGTGGCTGTGACAGGCTTTGATCTGCCTGCCTTTCCTTCATTGTATCTTGCCAACAGCCGAAGCTGTACTACTGCACATTCAAGGCTTGTTTGCTTACTGATCTTTGGTAATGCAGTTAATGGCAAGACACTGATATGTGCTCTTGGCACATACTTATTGAAGCTCAGTTTAGTATATGCAGTTGCTTAACATTATAGAGTTGACCTTACTTATTTCTTCCTGAATGTATCTGTTTAGCAAATGGCGCTTTGGATGAAATAAGCAATACTAGTAACAGTAACAATTAAGCTCAAGTATTTTACTCCGTAATAGTCTTTAGTGATTAGGACAGCAAGACATTAGCTACTGAAGAGAATGATATCTTATTCAGCTCTTAAACTTTCATGCATTGGCTTTTTGGACTCCAAAAGAATTATAGTCCTTGTTTAACAACTACAATTGGGATTGGCAACTTGCTTGATCACTGAAGCAGTCGCTAAGTGAAACTGCAACTGTGGTAATAATCTTTTTACCACCAGTTTATCAAGTACTGAGGAGCTGAGGGCTTGACAGCACAAGGAAACAACAGCCAATCACCTGCCATCAACCCACCAATCAATCAATAGGAAGGCACCACATAAATACTACTCATAGAATAGCCCAAAGCACAAATTCCAGTAGAGAGAAGTTCCCAGAGGATGGGATCTAACACAAATCCGAAAGCTCAAAAAACTAAACAGCTGGTCCCCATGACCAATTCAAATTGGATCTAACAACATTATCCTGGGACATACATTTGCCTTCATTTGTAAGATGGAACTTTCCTAGGAGTGGGTTTCAGCCGGTTCTCACCAGTACGCTAGAACCCGTTCGTGAAATTTAGCATACCTTTTGGAACCCAGTTGTCCAGTGGCACCGTACCAGAATGCTCCCTTCCACCTGCCTCGCTCGCTCCCCCCACCTGTCCGGTTTATTTAACCTTCTGCTCCAGCCTCCCCCACCATACTACATTAAGATCACCGCTCTTCCCATTCCTGATGGAAGCACGCAGGCCATGCGAGTGAGCAGGCATGTGAGGCCCCTTGATGATCTGAGGGGGAGCCCGGAGGCACCAAACTGCACCCAGCCATCCTCACTACCTCCCGTCTAAGGGTGGGAGTGCCTGAGATGCCGCTGGAAGAATGTCCCCTACGAGTTGCCGGGACAGCAAATTTCAAGGGAAAATGCAGCTGCTGGAATTGGTGTGCCACTGCACCTGTGTTCTGTGGGGAGAACAAGGCAGATAAGAACTGAGGCAAGGCAGGTTGAAGCTAACACAACCTTTATTAATAGTATAACACAGCAAAATGTAAGGCAAACCTCGACCCGGCAAACAGCAACATTTGACAGCTGACAGTCCTTTTTATACTACAGCTGTCAGATGCTGAACCAATAGAATGGCTGCATTCTCCCGCCAGCTGGCTGCTCACGTCTCAACCAATCAGGGGCCAGCAATGATAGTCAATTGTGTTGTAGCCTCGAGGACTTAACACCCCTCTCCTCCCAGTTAGCACATGCGTAGTCAGCCAAATACGCTAGCCGGTGTTGGTTCTGCTCAGATTGCCTAAGTTCAGGGGCGGTGGCCAAAGGATGAACCGCTGGTGGAGAGTCCTGTGGAACATCAGGAGACTGCGCAGCTGAGTCAGCGGGAAACTTGACTGCTGTGGGATTGACCAGATTCTCAGGGAAGCCTGGCAACAAGAACGCATCGGTGGGGGTGTTGCATGTGGCTCTGTCTGTGCTGGAGCAGCCTCTGTAGATATTAGTTCCCCAGGACCTGCACTGAGTGTTGGTCTCCTGCACTGGTGGCTTGCCATCTGAGCTGGTTGATGTGTCAGCGCCACATTCACCTGGCACTGAGCTGGACCTTATAAGAGTAGAGTCCAGTTAGTTGCATGATTTGTCCGGGAAGCCACCTTGGTTTGACCCCATAGTTTTGGGTGTAGACTGGGTCTCTCACATTAAAGGGCCATGTGGAGTTGCCTGTGAGGGGGCCTTTCTCTGCTGCATAACCAGGGTGTAGCCAGTCCAGGGTTGTTCAGAGCCGATGACCCATAAGCTGTTCTGTGGGACTTTGCTTGGTGAATGGGCACAGGGTTGTATGCTGTGCCAGGAGGTATTGGTACAGTTTGTCATGCCAATTCCCTGGCCACAGGCAGCCCAATGCCTCCTTAGCCTACTGGACTGTTCGTTCTGCGAGGCCATTTCTGGCCGGGTGGAATGGGGCTGTCGGGGCATGTCGTATGCCATGTTGGCCTAAAAACATCTGAAAGGGTGCCAACGTGAACTGGGGCCCATTGTCAGTCACCACCATGTCAGGCAACTCATGGGTCACGAATAGCCACCCCAGTACCCTAATTATGGCCTCCGAAGTGGTGGATGGCATGAGTGCCAGTTCCACCCACTTTGAGTAGGCATCTACGAGGACCAAGAAGTTCTGCCTTAAGAACGGGCTGGTGAAATCCAAATGGACTCATGCCCATTGAGCCCGGGGCATGTCCCATTCCCTGATGGGTACAGAAGGGGGAGCTGGTCTAGATTGCTGGCACTGCTGGCAAGTGGCTACCCAGTTTTCTATTTCCTGGTCAATCATGGGCCACCACACGTAGCTTCGGCCCAAAGCCTTCATGTGCACAATGCCCGGGTGAGCAGTGTGCAGGCAACTTAAAATTGGCGACCTAAGCTTTGGGGGAGCTACCACCCTATTGCCCCATAAGAGGCACCTGTTAAGGACAGACAGCTCATGCTGCCATATATAATAGGGGTGAAGCTCAGGAACTACTGGCCCCTGTGGCCACCCCTTGTGCACCCAGTCCAAAAATTGGGCCAATATGTGGTCTGTGGCAGAAAGCCTGGCAATATCCCAGGCAGATATTGGCATGGTCAACTCTTCAATTAAGAGGCACTTGCAGAGGGCAGCGACTGAGGGCATTAGCATGCCCCAAATTTTTTCCTGGCCTATATTGTAGCTGATAATTATATGCTGCTAGAAAGACTGTCCATCTGGACATTCTTGGAGCCAAAATCTGAGGAGTCTGGCGATCCCCCGCCAGAAGACCCAAGAGGGGTTATGGCTGGTGACTAAGTGAAAAAAAACGACCATAAACGTAATCGTGAAACTGCTTTACCCCTGCTACAGCAGCTAGGGCCTCCTTATCCTGCTGACTGTAATTTCTTTCAGCTGCTGAGAGCGTGCGCGAATAATAGGCAATTGGGGCTTCTGAGCCATTAGGTAGGATGTGACTCAGAATGGCCCCAGTGCCATAAGGAGATGCATCACATGCCAGCATTAATGGGAGACGATCACTGCATTGCACTAATAAAGATTTGGATGTAAGGACATCCTTAACTGCCCTAAAGGCTTAGGCTTCCTTAGACCCCCAAAGCCAGGGCATCTTGTAGTCCAGGAGCCTATGAAGAGGCTCTGCCAAAGACACCTTATGGGTTAAAAAAATGGAGTCAAAATTAAGCAGCCCCAGAAAGGCTTGAAGTTCAGCCTTAGAGGAGGGTGTGGGGCTTTCTTAATTGCCTCTACCTTGGACAGAGTAGGGTGGATGCCTTTGGAATCAACTAGATACCCCCAAAATTCTACACTGGGGACCCCTATCCTACACTTTTCTTGTTTGAGTTTCAGCCCCGCTTGGCGGAAACAGGTCAAGGCTGCTCTTAATTTATCGATGAGCTCAGCTCATCGATCCAAAGCGGATATAAGCACGTCAGCAAAATAGGGTACTACCCCTGGCAGCCCCTGGAGCATCCACTCCATTAGGCTCTGGAAAATACCCGGGGCTACACTGACCCCAAATTGCAAGTGTTTACATTTGAAAGCTCCTTGCGTTACGATGGTTTGAGCCATGGCAGTGTCTTCGTCCACCCGGAGCTGCTGGTACGCTTGTGCCAAGTCTAACTTGGCAAAAATGTTTCCCTGGCCCAAGGAATGGAGCAGATGTTGAACCACTGGCACTGGGTAAGGGTTGGCTTGCAACCCTTTATTAATGGTGCATTTAAAATCCCTGCAAATTCTAATATTACCATCCTGTTTAATAGGTATTACTATGGGGTCTCCCAGGAGAAGTGGTCTACAGCTTTGAGCACTCCTTGTGCTATTAATTTATCTAGCTCGAAATCTACTTTGGGCCGAAGAGCAAAAGGCACTCTCCTGGGTTTTAGACGTATTAGCATCACCTGGAGGTCCAAGTTAAAAGAAGTGGGGGTCCCATTATATTTACCAAGCTTGTTGTCAAATACGTCCGTGAACTCGCTGGCCAGCACAGTGAAGGAATCTGGAACAACGGAGTGGATGCCGGAGACATTGAGCCCCAATGCGGAGAACCAGTCAAACCCCAGGAGGCTGGGCAGATGGCCATCTACAATGAGGAGAGGAAGAGTCCCCTGGAAATATTGCTGGCTATGGTAAATGTGCCACAACCCACAATCGGTATTGGGTGTCCTTGATAGTCTCTGAGGCAAAGTGGACACTGCTTGAGTTGAGCTTTGGCCAGGCTGGCCACTATACATTTGATAGTAGCCCAAGAGACCAGGGATTTGGAAGAGCCAGTGCCCACTTCCATTTTGCAGGGCTCTCCCGCTATGCTCACAGTCAAGTATATCTTATGGGTAGGCTTAGTCAGGGACGCATGGCTGATAGCCCAATCAGGGTGCTGCTGGTCACGTGCAATGGCAAAGCAGTCTTCGCGGTGTTTGGGAAGTCTTTTTACGAATTGTCTAGACAAGGCGTGCTCCGGAGGTGGGTCAGCGATTGGCATGGCTGCTCTGCAGACTTTGGCTAAATGTCCTTTCCTGTCACACCAATGGCATATTGCAGCTTTGAACCTGCAGACTGACCTTTCATGGTTCCCACCACAACTCAGGCAACCCCTGAGGTAAAAAATCCATTTTTTCCTGGTGGCCAGTTTGAGGTGGCTAATCTCTTCTTCCTCTTCTGAGAAGTCTTCTTCATTGTCTTCTTCATGGTGGACAGCATGGCCCCTGCTGACTTGGGTGGCTGGTGGCAGAAATCTCTGATTTCTGTGGTGAATTTGTCCGACATTTCATATGCCATGGCTTCATCCAAGGCTGCCTGAAGGCTCAGCTCTTTTCATGCCAGTAAGCGTCGCTGAAGTCTGAGGTCTTTGATATCACAGACCAGCTGTTCTAACAGGGCATCTTCCAGCACAGGAAAGTCACAGTGCAGGGCCGCTGTTCTGAGGGAAGCCATGTAATCGCTCACAGATTCCCCTTCTCTCTGGGTCCTCTGCCTAAACGCATAATGTCTGACTAGACGCGAGGGAGTAATGATTTTTAAGTTTCTCCAAAAGAGTCTCCCAAGGCATCAAATGGACGGATTGAGGGACTGCTAAAACCCTGGCTGTTCCAAACATCTCATGGCCACATGCGCTGAGAAAATATCCTCTTTTACGGCCACTGGACAAACCAGTGAAGTCATTTGCCTCCAGGAAGCTCTCGAACCACTCAAGGTAGGCATCCCATGTTTCAGTGGCTGGACTGAATGCCATGAATGCCGGTAAATTAGCCATCCTTAGAAGGACGGAACTTGAGAAATTAGCCTTGGAGCGACTTCTCGTCGCCGGTGACTTGAGGCAGCTCTTATTAGTGACTTCGCTTTTCCTTTACCTCGGCTCTGATCCCATTCTCGTCACCAGTGTTCTGTAGGGAGAATGAGGCAGAGAGGAACTGAGGCAAGGCAGGTTGAAGCTAACACAACCTTTATTAACAGTATAATATGGCAAAATGTAAGGCAAACCTCGACAGCAACATTTGACAGCTGACAGCCCTTTCTATACTAGAGCTGTCAGATGCTGAACCAATAGAATGGTTGCATTCTTCCGCCAGCTAGCTGCTCGCGGCTCAACCAATCAGGGGCCAGCAATGATAGTCAATGGTGTCGTAGCCTCGAGGACTTAACAGCCTGCAACTTAATGCTCTCCAAGAAGCCTGCGTTACTGGGAGCAGCAGAATGAGCAGCAGCGGGTGCCACCCCCATCCCCGGTGTCCAGCGTCCTCCTTGGGAGCCTCGAGTTACGGCCATTTGCGCGTCTCTCCCGAGCTTCTCTCAGGAGGTGAAATGGCAGGCACCCCGCTGGCAGAGTCTCCAGGTGAAAGGCGAGTGAAGGGCACAGTGATGGGAAAGGCTGGCCATCCCCAAAGCCAGCTCTCGAGGAAGGAGGCAGAGATGAGGCCCAGGGCTCACTTCCCTGTCTCCTTCCTCCGAGAGCTGCAGGCAGCAGGGAAAATGAGTCTTCTTTGCCAGCTTCCCAGCTGGCAGAAATTTTTGCCAACTGGAAAATGTGTGTGTGAGAGAGAAGGGGGGGGGCGAGAGAGAGAGAGAGAAAGGAAGAAAGGGTGAGAGAATAAAAGGAAGGAAGAAGGAGAGGGAGAGAGAAAAAGAGACAGACAAAGAGAGAGAGAGAAAGAGTAAGAAGAAAAGAGAAAGTAAGTGGGGGAGAGAGAAACAAGAAAGAAGGAAGGAAGGAAGAGAAAGGAAGGAAAGAAAGAAAGAGGGAGAGAGACACGCAAGAAAGAAAGAATGGAAGGAAGAAAAAGAAAGAAAGGAAAGAAAGAAAGAGGGAGAGAGATACATAAGAAAGAAAGAAGGAAGAAAGAAAGAAAGAAAGAAAGAAAGAAAGAAAGAAAGAAAGAAAGAAAGAAAGAAAGAAAGAAAGAAAGAAAGAAATAGAAAGAGAACTTATGATCACAATTGAGCCCAAAATTTTGGTTGTTAAGCAAGTGCGTTGTTAAATGAGTTTCATCACATTTTACAAGTTGGCCACTCCCACCCGGTCACATGACTGCCAAGCCATGCCCACAAAATAGGCTACACCTACAGAATAGGTTCTAAAAAAAATTGAAACCCACCACTGAACTTACCCCAGTAAACCTTGTAGGAGTGCATATATATTTTTTAAAAAGTGAACGACAGAAGATCATTATATGAAAGTTAAATATAAGTGTTTGCAGTAAGGTCCAGAAACTGAAGGTGGCAAAAGATAAGTATGAATTGCAAAACATTGTATATATGATTTATGAAAGGGTATCTGGCCTTACTTGACATTTCTCCAAAGTTTTGCTTGAAGAGGTACACTTTTGCATTCGCTTTGATTTATTGAAAGTCTAGTGAAGAAGCAGGACTCTGGCTAAATCCTCGTGTCTTACAATGGCTTTTATGAATCACCTTTATATTTCTCTAATTTTTCTAGGTAAAAAGAAAAGAAAACGCCAGTGGCAACTAGAGAAAAGAACAACAAAAAGAATTACTGCATGGCAATATGTAACAAAATGTGCTTATTTATCATGAGCATAATCTGGATTCTTGTTGAAAAACCTCAGCATGTGTGCATGAACATTTTTTAGAATTTTGTGTTTGAAATGATATACCTGAGAATATTCAAAAAGAACATTTTCATGTGCTACTATAATAATTTTCCTATCCAGATTCTAGCAGTTAAGATTTCTGCCCTTGAGCATGTATTTGATAAAGCATTATTTCAATATACCATCAGTTAACTCCCAGGACTAAACATGTTGCTGCCTAAGGCAAAACAGCACATGGTGTGCTCTGTGTTGTCAAGATGAATAGTACCAAAGACTAGCTGTAATATTTTTGTAGCTCAGAATGAAATCACACAAGTATCTTTCTCTAGGTATAATGTAATTATAATGAATCATATAAGCAACCATTAACCATTTTTCAATTCACCAAACTTAACTGCTATTGTAAACACCTTGCTTTTTGTTGCTGAATCGATATTCCAGTTCCTAGACCCTTTTTTTTTGTATGAGGAATGCTCTAGGTTCAATTCTCAGGATAATAAACTTTATTCTTTAATAAAGTTGAAGAAAACATAAATTATCTGAAATTCTGGAGGACTATTGCTAGTCCTAGTCAACAATGCTAACTAGGTGGCTAAACAAATGTAGTAAAACAACTTCCTAGAACAGTGTCTCTTTTGTTTACTTGTTTGTTTGTTGACTTTGTTGAATTAGGTATGCATTTCAAAACCTCAATCATCAATCTAAGCTGACACCACCAAATCACACTTAGAGCAAATAAGGTGGCATTGGTCTGAATGACTGATATTTTTCATTGCAAACCTAAAGCCAGATATATATATATATATATATAAGCACCATTCTACATGGTCATTTGTTACTAATTATTGGCATAAGCTGCTGCGTTTGCTACTCAAGTTATTGTTTTTTTATTAAGGCAGATTATTTGGTTATATTAACCAACACAGCTCTAGAAGTGATATTCTAAAACATATTTCAGTTCAGTAAAGTATATGAAATTCACACATAAATATTAGCAAATTAAACTGGAAAACGTTTGTGGAAATCCAGTTAAAATGATACTGAAAATATGAATAAAAGCTGTCTAAAAAAGCTGGCATCAAGAGGCACAGTTGGAGCAGCATAATTCATTTTATATTTTAAATTGCTTAGAACCTGTTAACCCTAATTGTGAAGCCAGAATTAAACAATTGCAATAACGACTATACTTTTTAAAAGCCTTCATTTTGTCATCTACCTAAGCAACATTTTGTGATTAAAATCATTTAAATTTCTTTTTTGTGTTAAGTCAGCATATGGAGATCTTGGATTGATTGTAAAATGTTTGATTTGCTAGTGAAATTCAGCTGGATTTCCACTTACATAGAAAGTGTACTGCAACGTAAAGTACACTTTCTAAAAAAAATCATTTTATGAAGATTGCTTAATTCTGATAGTTTTACAGTCAGTAATTAGGAAAGAATCAGTCTTCTAGTATAATATGATATCTCAATGCCTTTACTGTATCTAATAGTTCATTAGAATACAGGACAAAGGGAACCAAGAAGAACTAACTGTATGCTGCTAAGAGCAGAATGCAATCAAGACAAGTATTAAATAATGAGAATTCCTGTTTGCATGATATTAAAATGAAATATAAGAAAGATGAAATCCATACAGTAGTTTGCTGTAGTGGTTAAGGTATTGGCCTAGAAACCAGAGGCTGTAAATTCTAGTTCTACTTTAGGAATGAAAATAAAGATTAGAATAATATTTTTTTAAAAAAAACTGTGAGGTTTCTGGAGTCAAAGCATCAGATGCACTAGAAAAAACTTGTAGAAGATTGAGAGTGTCCAATTCAAATAGGCTTGAAATTCTTTGGTGATGGAAACCAGTTTCTTAGTGCTTAGCCAAACAGAGGTGGTGACCTATGACTCCTATTGGAAGGGACAACAATATTCACCAGTTAACTGCAGCAGAATCAAAGGTGCAGAATTTTACTTGACACATGGGACATTTGCGCTCGGGTGTGTGTGTATGTATGTTTTTGTGTGTATTCATCTCATGTCAGTTTTTCAAGCAGCATAAATTCATATAATCCAGGATTATAAGGAAAAGTTCCTTTTTTAAACTTCATCACCTGTGAATTTGCATAACTTACTACTTCCTTTACATACTATTGAAAACCAACATGCTGTAGAAAAAGTTTAAACTGTATTGTAGGGTTTCTTTGAAACTGCATCATAACTTGGAAGTCACTTGTATTCTCTGGCTTTAATGGTTTTTTTTAAAAAAAAACCATCTTTGCCTAAGTATGACTGTCAGAAAGCTGAGATGGAGTAATGAGGACTTCAACAAGGGCAAGCCATCATGATGCCATGGTTAAGAATGCAGTACTGCTCACTCCAGGAGTTTGATTCTGAATGGCGCAAGACTGACTCAGCCTTCCATCCTTCTGAGGTCAGTAAAATGAGAACCCAAATTGTTGGGGGCAATGTGCTGACTCTGTAAACCTCTTAGAGAGAGCTGTAGAGCATTAGGAAGCAGTATATAAGTCTAAGTGTTATTGATATTGGTAAGGGTAGGGAAGAAGCTGAGCATTGCACAGGACTCTGTGCATATATATATGTACATTCTGGGAGATAGAATGCCATCTGAAAGCCAGGTTGTGAATTTTCCCTTTTGGGATTAAAAAAAGTATTATATGAATATATCTTGAAGACTGCAGACTAGAAAGGGAGACAGTGCTACTATCATCATCTCCCAGTGGCAGAAGATGCTTCAATCTCATGATTCCAGAGAATGTGGAGGTTGATAGATTTGTTTTTATTTCATGTATCTAGACACAGGCTGACATTCTTGCTTTGTTGGAGTGCATACAGAAGAATAAAGATTTCTGGCTAATTGTTATGCAGAATGTTGCATGTGGCTGTAATCCATACCTTGACTTATGCCATAAATTATGTGCATGACACCAAGGTCATGCATAACAGATAGATGCTTTAAGTTGTCAAATTTATAGTAATCGTTTTTAGCCAAAACTATATGTATGTATGTATGTATGTATGTATGTATGTATGTATGTATGTATGTATGTATGTATGTATGTATGTGTTACAACCCCTGGTATGCCCAAATATGGGAGGGAGCTCACTACTCTCCTTTTCTGTCCTTCGGCTCATTACAGAGGACCATCCAGGCAGAAAACCATATTTTTATTTTTAATGTTGCCTTTTATATATATATTTGTGTTGTATTTGTGCTGATAAATAAATAAAGGGAGACTAGTATAGATCTATTTCAACCTATTTAGGTCTCATCAGATAGCCATACCCTTACTGGGAATCGAACCAGGGCTGTATTGCATATTAGGCCGATGTAATTGCCACTAAGCCACAGGCTCTCTTTCTTATCAGCTAGGCCAGGGAAATAGGTATGTATTTGTGTTACAACCCCTGGTATGCCCAAATATGGGAGGGAGCTAACTATTCCCCCTTTCTGTCCTTCGGCCCATTACAGAGGACCATTGAGGCATTACAGAGGACCAACCAGCCTGGATGGTCCTCTGTAATGAGCCAAAGGACAGAAAGGGGGAGTAGTGAGCTCCCTCCCATATTTGGGCATACCAGGGGTTGTAACACAAATACATACCTATTTCCCTGGCCTAGCTGACAAGGAAGAGAGCCTTTGACTTACTGGCAATTACATCGGCCTAATATGCAACACAGCCCTGGTTCGATTCCCAGTAAGGGTTGTGTGGTTGTATCATGATTGGTAGATTGGTGCTGATTGGTGCCGGCTGTGTGTGCATTGTTGTTTTGTATTGTAATGGCCTGGGTGGTGGGTGGTGTTCCTTTGTTGACTAGGGCTGGTTTCCAGATGTTTGGTAGGCGGGAGGTATCATCACGTTTATTCATGATACCTCCCAGCCCTAGTCAACAAACGAACACCACCCACCACCCAGGCCGTTACAATATAAAACAACAATGCACACACAGCCAGCACCAATCAGCACCAATCTACCAATCATGATACAACCACACAACCAATCATTCCACTTGCTGAAACAAAGCTAGCACCCCATCCCCTCCTACCAAGATTTACAGAAAGACGGCAGCTCCGTTCGCATTTTAAGCCCAAAGCTTGAAGATGGCAAGTGAGATCTTGCTGAAACATTGCCAAGACAATCTCAATCCTACACGGGAAAAGACCCGAATACAACAAAACCAGCATACCTATGTACATTTTTTACACATAATGTTATTGCACACTTAATGGACAACAGTATAGGGTGATTATATCTCTGAGGTATCTCTTCCAGAAGTGATGCTTCTTCTTGACTTGGTCTTCAGTGCCCAGAATCCCCAAGATGGGAAATTGATTCAACTTACCTATAAGGCACCAATTGAGAGAAGGCTTTGTTAGAATTTTTTACTTCTGCATTGGTGATATTCTAGGTAATCATATTGGATAAATGCTCTTCAGTATGTGATAGTTCAACTCTTGCCTAGGAACCAAAACCTCTTGATGTGGTGGATTTGGAACCGTTAGACATGAGTTTTGGGAGATAGATATCTATAGGAATGAGTACATGAAATATTAAGCAGGGGGATTTTATTTTATGTCATTGAATATGGAACTCTCATAGCTTGGCAATTTCATCTCTCAGGAAAAAAACAGAATAAACAGCTGGCCTGTTGCAGTAGGGAAATTGAACAAAAACAAAAACAGCAACAGAAAACCTGTTATACTTCCAGGCTGGCTAAAAGGTCAAAGCAGAATTTTAAAAAGCTATATTTGAAAAGTCACAATGCACTAAAGGAGTGTAATAACATTACACAGCAACAGCGGAGCACCATTCATTTAAACTGAGCTCTAAGAGGAGATTGATTGATCCAGTGGCAGCCTGCTAAAAAAAGAAGCAGCAATTTGAAAAGGGAATTATAAGAAGATTTATCTCATATTTTGCATTTTCAGCTAAAGAGAGATATACAGCAAGAAGACCTTCTATAACCATCTGTGACTGGCCAGGCAGAATAAGAATTTAAATAGATAGAAAATTATAGGAATTGATGATCATTGGAGAGGTGCAGCAAACTCCAATTTCTCTTTCCTATATTGCCAATTTATGTAAAATATCAAATGACTTTTACTTGGGACTAAGTATTATCATTTCTGGGAAAGCTCTTAAACAGGTACCTTAGGGGACAAGGGGATGGACATGGACAAACACACACAAAGACACTTATGGATGTCAAATTGAAATTGTATTTTTTTTTCTTTTAAAGAAACAGTTCATTTCTCATAACTAGCTCATCTATTTTGTTAAGCAAAAAAAAAGCTTTTGAATAATGGATGAAGCTATATAATATGCTAGAATTCTTAAAGACAATCCGTTCTAGTCATTTGTGATATTAATACAATGTCACTTTTGAATATACTGTACATACCAGATTCAGCTGGAATTTCCTTGCTTTTCTTCTCTGACTTTCTGCCTCTTCTTTAAGAACGCAGACAAGGCAACCTTTGAAATTCCCTGAGGCTCCTGACATTCCTGAAAATAAGCTGTTCTGAATTTAGTGCACCGGGTTGGCTTGTGAGTTTCAAGCAAGGTCATAGGTGTGGCTGTATGAACAGCTGAGACAGCTGTGAAGTCAAACAGCATTTGTAAACAGCCATTATGAAAAAGGTCCATGCATGGATGTTGAGATGATGCAGGAAAAAAAGTAAAATACAGTATCATGTAAATCATTGCTTCCATTTACTAGGTTCCATAGAAATTGCTTCAAAAAGTGGAGATAACAGGCCATTAGTCCCATATTGTTACAGAATTAAAATGCCCCTCATTAGAGTTTGTAAAATTAAATGGCACCATGAACTGATCCTCATAGGCAACTTTGCAAAATCTAGCAAAATAAATCAATTATAATTTTACTTCATTGTATCTAGTATGCATGGTGTATGCCTAAATAAATATATTCTCAGTAGCAATATTTGTTTTCACTGTTTTAATCCCATTTTTAGATGCAGCTTTCTTTCTTTTTTCCATTCTGCTTATGTATGTAATTAATATTTCACATATCTTAATTTCTTTCCTGGATTTCTTTCCTTGAGTAATTTAGTCCCAGTAACACTTCAGGAGTGGAAAAAGCATAAACTCTGAAAAGATTGCTTTAATTGCATAAGTAGTTAATTTGCTATTACTGCAAAGCTCATAATAGTCAGCAGACTTTAACCTTTTAAAACCCATCTGAAGGTTTATGAAGATTAGGCCACCGAAGTATTGGCTGTCTTTTAATGCCAATTGTTTGCTATGAAATGCATGAAAGAAAGAGGTAACTCATGTATTTATATACTTTCCTTTCAGCTTTATGTACTGCTAATATGCAACAGCTCCCTAAAGGCAGCACTTTTTCATCTAATATACTTGAAAATCATAGCTATCTATCAAAATCTTAGTTTGACAAAAAAATACTCTGCATAGCCATTCATGGGCAATTCATAAGCACAGCAGTGCCCATTCTATACCTCCTGGGAAGAACCCTGTCAGATATTTAATCTGTATAATAAATTACAAGTTCCTTTTCCCTTTTCCCTTTCCTTTTCAAGCTTTTCTCTTCATCAAAGATTGATCTTAACTTTGCAACTGCAGCATGATAAAAGTCTGCCAAATTACCCATTTTTTACTTCACCAATAAAAGCACAGAAACTGACTTCCTTTGCCATAAGCCTTTTAAATAAGAGGATTGTTTTCTTATCGCCACATGACCAGCAGGAATGAACTAAATGTTGCATTCTATTCAACAAAAATTCAAAGTACCTATATTCTGCTCCCACTGTATAATTAACTGTGTATATAAGTTGTCCTGTACATATAATGTGCTCCTCTGTTCCACAATACTGCATGCTTTTATATGAACTATTTTAATTTAAAGTGATATTTTCCTTATGTATTAATCATTTTAAAGTTCTTACTCATGCAGGTCTTCAAGCTGCTTTTATACAAACCTGTATACAGTATACATATTTTAAGTGGAATAAATGTGATTATATTGAGGCTTCTGTTTATTTTACCAGATGTAATTACTCCCCCAGATGCTTCCCCAGCTACCTTTCCAGAAGTCAGCTCGGAGGAGGATGAACAAGTTCTGGAGAGGATTTGGTCAATGGCTCCAAGCAGCCACCTGAGAGGGATTTGGCTGAAGCACATGGAATTGCTAGGGAATTTTAATGAACCCTTTAAATCACCATTACATATGCATGTGAGTGAGCGGAACAGCACACCTGATCCAACATGGTGGGTATGGTCTAGGTTCCCTCTATTTAATAATGCCATTGTGTGGGACTGAGAATCTTCCCTGTGGCAGCACCTGTCCTATGGGACAGCCATCCCCTGAACAACCAGAAGGTACTGAAACTTCTAGTCTTCTTGAAAGCTAAGAGGACCTGGTCAAACGCTCACTCATGATGTAAGTGAAACCATAGATGGTGCCTTGTTCATTGTTCTATGGTAATGTAAATTCTATTTTGGGGGTAAGGGTGTTTATTTGATTTGTAGAGGTTTTCTATATTGTTCTCAATGTTTATTCTTAGCTGCCCAAAGTTCATATGTAAGATGGAGAGCTATGTAATCAATTTTTTTTGGAGGAGGAGCTTCCTGGAGCAATGGCGGTCTGCCTGAGAGCTCCTTAGACCCGCGAGCTCTTTTAAGGGAGCAGGGGTGCTGCCGGCCCCCCTTTTACACCATGGGGGCCAGGTGTCCAATAAACAGTCACCCTGGGTTTTTCTATGACCCAAGGGGGGTCTCCCAGGGTGGTGTGAAGATCTGGAAATAGCTCGGAGAGCGGACTGGGGAGCTGCCGAGGAGAGACGCCGCCCAGGAATGCCGTTTGAGTTGGAGGAGTTGAATTTGCCGTTCTGGGAGCGGAGAGGTACGGAGGAGCTCGGGAGAATGGCAAAAGGCGGAGAAACGGCATCCGGAGCGTGCGGGGGGGTGTTATTGTCGCTTTGGAGGCTTGTGGCTTGGAGCGAGCCGAAAAGCCGAACGCCAAATCCCCCTGGCCTACAGCAGACTGGAGAGATGTGGGAGATGCTGGAGGTCGAGTTGGGAGGACTGGAGGTTGATTGGATTGGACAGGACTGGAGCAGGAAGGACTGGAGGCCGGTAGGAGCGGCGTTGGGGCTTGAAATGGCTGGAGTGCTTAGAACATGGATGCAGGCCTAGGCAAGACTTGAATGCTGAAGGCCGGTAGGAGAAGGGCAGCGTTTCAGGAGGCCGCCTGGAGGCCGGGGGGGGGGAGGCTTGCTGGAACTGGCAGGCTTGTTGGGAACTGGCAGGAGGTTTAACATCAGACTTGGCAGGAGAGCTTCTTCCCCTGCCAGCCACCTCCTTGACTGTTCCGTTTATTCCCCCCCCTGCTGACTTTTGGACTAACAGCTGCCCCTGCTTTTCATCCGTGCGCGCCTGGAGGTTTTTACCGCCCTATTTTCATCTGACTGACCATCTGCCCCTCCCCATTATCAAGCAAAAATCCATCTACCCCTCGCCATCCACCACTGACCACCTACTAGCCCCCACTTAGTGACTGGCACTTGACCATCTTATTATCATCATTACCCCCCCCCCCTCATCTTGGACTGGATGACTTTTTATACTGATACCCGGCTGTTACAATTTTACTGGACTATGGCATACGATCATACCATCTGCAGCACAGAGCCTAGGCCCTAATGAACTTTTAACAGCATATGTATTCCAGGCTAGACCTTATCCTACTGCGGGAATACCCCCTCTCGCAGGTGTGGCCCTCCGCCCTTTCTAGGGCCCACCTTGATGACGGATTTCTTAATCCCGAGAGGTGGAGGAAGCGGAGACTTAGGGGTTTTTTAGTGAAATGTTTTTTAAATTCTTTTAGGGGTTTAGGGGTTGGGGGGTGGGTGGGCCAGATCAGGAGCGATGACGGAGCCAGGTCACCAGGCGGGGTCTTGAGCAGAAGGAGCAGAGAGGAGGAGGGGGGAGAGGATATCATTCCCATACAGGGCTTCGTGATTCCAACAGTCGTAGGGAGGGGCAGATACGAGGACAGACTAACAACCCGTAGTCGGTTGGGAGACCGTGGGTGCTGGTTACACCCGGTCGCTTGTACCAACCCCCGCATTCTAGGTGGTCAGGATCTGCAGGCCCAGGGCCTGAGGCTGTTGTTATGCAATGCGAGGTCCGTTGTCAATAAGGCCCCCCTCATTCACGATCTGATTTTGGAGGGGGAGCCGGACCTCGCGGGAATAACGGAAACTTGGTTGGGCCACGAGGGAGGGTTACCCCTCGTGGAAATGTGCCCACCAGGTTACCAAGCATTTCACCAGCCCCGGGCCCGGGGAAGGGGCGGTGGGGTAGCAGTGATTATCCGGGAGGATTTAGAGCCGAGGGAGTCCACTGTGCTACAGACGTCCGGATGTGAATCCCTGGTTGTGAAATGGGGCCCTAGGAGGCAGATGGGCTTGCTGATAGTATACCTGGCTCCCCGCCATACATCAGCGACCCTGCCTGAGCTCCTCGAGCTGATCTCATCGGTGGCGGTTGAGACCCCCAAACTTTTAGTGATGGGGGATTTTAACCTGCCGTCGGTGGGAGAAGCATCAGAGGGGGCTCGGGAGTTCATGGCTTCCATGATAGCCATGGACCTGACTCAAATGATTCAGGGCCCGACACACGAGGGAGGTCACACCTTGGACCTTGTTTTTGTCTCTCGCCAGTGGTTGAGTGATCTGGGAGGAGTGAATTTAACCATCACTCCTCTGTCATGGTCAGATCACTCACTCCTCCGTCTTGACTTCCCTGGTGCTACTCCTCGCTGTGGGGAGGCGGAACCGGAGAACACTAGATGGTTCCGCCCCAGGCGCTTGATGGAACCAGACAGGTTCCAGACGGAGCTTGGGCCACCTCCTGCAGCCCTGACCCGCCCTCGGGTAGAGGACCTGGTGGCCGCGTGGAATAATGCGACTACCGGGGCCTTGAACCGGGTGGCGCCTTTGCGGCCTCTCCGGCGGCAACGATCCACCCTGGCCCCTTGGTTTACCGAGGAGCTAAGGGTGATGAAGCGCCGCAAGAGATGCCTAGAGAGTCGTTGGAGATCCTCCCGAACCGAACTTGACCGAGCACAGGTACGAGCCCATTTAAGGACGTACCTAGTGGCATTGAGAACGGCCAAACGTCAATATTGTGCCGCTCTCATTGCATCCGCAGAGAACCGCCCTGCCGCCCTGTTTCGGGTGTCCCGCTCTCTTCTGTTTCAGAGGCCACGGGAGGCCCCTTTACAGGGCAGGGCAGAGGAGTTTGGGAAATACCTGCAGGATAAAGTCGCTCAAATCCGGAAGGATTGGGTCCCCTTCAGTGGCCCAGTCGAGACGCCAGTGGCGAGTCTTGAGAAACCTTTTTGGGAGGAGTTTGACTTGGTTGTCATCGAGGATTTGGACAGATTGCGTGGGCGACTGCGACCTACCACATGTTTGTTGGACCCGTGTCCCTCCTGGCTTGTACTGGCATCCTGGGAGGTTACACGCGACTGGCTCCTGGACCTAGTGAACGCTTCGTTGGGTGAGGGGTCTCTCCCGGCCGCCTTGAAAGAGGCGGTGGTGAGACCCTTGCTCAAAAAGCCTTCCCTGAACCCTATGGAGCTGGTCAATTATCGTCCTGTCTCCAACCTTCCCTTTTTGGCGAAGGTTGTGGAGAGTGTGGTGGCTTCTCAGTTTCCACAACATCTGGAGGAGAATGATTATCTAGACCCGCGCCAGTCCGGCTTTCGCCCTGGGCACAGCACTGAGATGGCCTTGGTCGCGTTGGTAGATGATCTCTGGAGGGCCAGAGATAGGGGCTGTTCCTCTATCCTGGTCCTATTAGACCTCTCGGCGGCTTTTGATACCATCGACCATGGTATCCTGTTGCACCGACTGGAGGGGTTGGGGATCCGGGGCACCGTCTTGCGGTGGTTCGGCTCCTACCTCTCCGGCAGGACGCAACGTGTGTTGGCAGGAGAGCAGAGGTCGACCCTAAGCCCCCTCATCTGTGGGGTGCCACAGGGGTCGGTCCTCTCGCCACTCCTGTTCAACACATACATGAAGCCGCTGGGTGAGATCATCCGTGGTTTTGGGGTGGGATACCACCTGTACGCTGATGATACTCAGCTGTACATTTCCACCCCGAACCACCCCAACGAGGCCGTCGAAGTGATGTCCCGGTGTGTGGAAGCCGTACGGGTCTGGATGGATGACAACCGACTCAGGCTCAACCCTTCCAAGACGGAGTGGCTGTGGGTTCCGGCTCCCCGGTTCAACCAGATAATTCCATCTCTGGCCATTGGGGGCATTCAACTCGCCCCCGTGGAGCGGGCACGCAATTTGGGCGTCCTCCTGGATGCCAAGCTGTCCATGGATGAACATGTGACAGCCGTGGCCAGGGGGGCGTTCCATCAGGTTCGCCTGGTGCGCCAATTGCGCCCCCTATTGGACCGGGACGCTCTACGCACAGTCACCCATGCGCTGGTGACGTCTCGCCTGGACTACTGTAACGCTCTCTACATGGGGCTTCCCTTGAAATGCACTCGGAGACTACAGTTGGTCCAGAATGCGGCCGCGCGGGTGATTATGGGGAGCACCAGGTACTCCCATGTGACACCACACCTGCGCGAGCTGCACTGGCTTCCTGTGGTCTATCGAGTGCGTTTCAAGGTTTTGATTACGATCTTTAAAGCGCTCCATGGCTTAGGACCTAGTTACCTGCGGGACCGTATTCTGCCCCATACATCCCTACGACCTATTCGCTCGCACAGAGAGGGACTTCTCCAGGTGCCGTCCACTAGACAATGCCATGGGGCGGCACCTAGGAGCAGAGCCTTCTCTGTGGCGGGCCCAGCCCTGTGGAATGACCTCCCCCCGGATATTAGGACCACTACAGACCTCTGCTCCTTCCGTGTTAAGCTCAAGACCCACCTTTTTTCAAATATCTGGCCTGGCCCAACCATAACTTCGTTACGCTCCTGAGGGGTTTTTAATTCAGTAATTTTATTTAGGGGATTTTAAACTGTGTTTTAACTGTGTTTTTAGCTGTGTTTATTGTCTTTCACTTGCAGGTCTACTCTCCTCCATGCACAAATGTAATTGTCCTTGTTTTTTCGTATGTATGTGTGTCCTATGTGTATTTTATCCTTGTGATTGTACGCCGCCCCGAGTCCTTCGGGAGAGGGTTGCGGCTAATCAAATAAAATTTGATTGATTTGATTGATAGCTATAACACTTAGACTTATATACCACTTCAGAAGGTCTTTATAGCATTCTTTAAGCCGTTTAGAGTCAGCATATTGCCCCCAACAAACTGGATCCTCATTTTACCAACCTTGGAATGATGGAAGGCTGAGTCAACCTTGAATGAATCAAACTCCTGGCAGTGAGCTCAATTAGCCTGCAAGACTTCATTCTAACCAATGCTTACATACATATGTACATACACACATCTACTTCAGGGCCCTTTTTTGTACATGTGTGCATCACAGCCCTCTAGGATCTTGAAGCTTTGCCTTGATTCAGTAACCCCATCAGTGTGGTACCTTGAGCCAGCCATTCAGTCACTTCAATTCAATATTTACAGTAGTCATTTCTCTTGGATAGCCAACTCAAAAATGTATCTAGGCAGCTTCACAAAATCCAAATAATTAAAAAATTAACAACTCTGAGTGAAAAACATAGCAATCTTTCACACACATAAGCACAATCAACTACAAAGGATCTGTCTGAAGTATCTCAACCTAAGACAAAGGGGTGAATGGGGAAAGCAAATTTGAAAAGATCACCTGAAGGCAGAAAGAGAAAATCCATACAGATCTCCAGGAGAAGGCACAGCAATGGAAAAGACTTGTTTCCTATGTAACATTGCTTTTAATTGATGGACCAAAGCAAGCCAACTCTGTAGGAATGCATAGGGCAGTCAGGCAGGCATGTGGTCCATCAAATAATTTTACTTTTATATGGTTAGATATTTTAGTCAGAAAGTTCATTTAAATAGTGCAATTTTTGCTTCTCTTTTTCTTTGGGTTAAATGAAATCAGGAATTCATAAACAGGAATGTGAGATAAAATGCAAAACGATAAACTAACTCTAGGCATTATGTTTGGACTGTTAATTACTTCCATTAGTGAAAAGAATTGATCCAGGGGGTCACTTCCTATGCTGTCTTTAGAAAGACCCTCTCCTGGGGTGGGGACACATGTTGAGCAATTAACAAAGACTTTGCTCACAAGCAAGCATAAATGGTTTTAATGTAGAATGGGTCCATCCTATAAATAAAAGGATAAATTAAATATTTCTGGCTCTATTCTGTCCCAGGAGTGCCTCTTAGCTGGGCTCCATAATATAATAATTAAAAGAGGAATTGCTACAGTACTTCTCCTTTCACAAATTTTAATTAGTGAAAAGAATTACCTGAAAAATGAAAATTTTCTGAGTTTCTTCTATTTTGTTGTAAAGCAGGGGTGCCAAACTCATGTCATCATGTCATCGTCATGTGATGTATCATGGCTTTTTCCCCCTTCGCTAAACTGGGTGTGGGTGTGGCCAGTGTGATGCATCCATCCCATGGGCCGCAAGTTTGACAGCCCTGCTCTAAAGCCATCAAACGACGTTTTGAAAAAAAAAATGATTAAAATAAATTTTAAAAAATGTTGCTAAGTGAAAACAAATTACGTAGATTTTTTTTCCCAATGTCCAATGTGATGTTGGTTAAGAGTTCTGGTTTTACAGACATACGGTACTGTAAGCACTGAATATGTGGGTACTACTAATACATGAGAATACATGAATTTACAATTCTTCTTTGGGCATCTAATCACACGACTTTAAAGTGATAGAAATAGAGATAGGCAGAGATAGAGACATTCTTTTTGTATTGTGTATGCTTGGCTTATATATTTATGAATATATATATCTGTATATATATTTACAGGAAGTTAATATTGCTGGTTTACCAGTTGGCTTCTTTATGAAACCATAAATGCATATAATTAAACCTTGCTTTACTACTGAAGCTCTCTAGAAAACTGAAGTTTAATGTTCTAGGTTCATCAGTTCCAGCAGGATTTTCTAAAGAGCTTCTAAATGCTAATTTCCCAGGAGACAATAATTTACTATGTTTGTTTAACAGTCCCATTGTCCTCGATTATAAAATAAACTTTACTCAATCCTATTAGTGTTTGAGAGATAGCATACTTTCACATAATATGTTCTAACATTTTGAGGAAGTAGGTGACTTTTTTTACTAGTTACTAGTTCTGAAATTATTAAATATATATTGTTTTGTTTTAATTTTTCAAATAGGGTTCCACTCCAAAGTCTCCATGAATACCAAGTGCAGGTCATCCTCAAGTTACAACAGCCCATTTAGTGACCATTCAAAGTTAGAATGGGACTGAAAAAGTGACTTATGACCATTTTTCACACTTATGACCATTGCAGCATCCCCATGGTTATGTGATCAAAATTCAGACACTTGGCAACTGGTTCATATTTATGCAGTTGCAGTGTCCTGGGGTCATATGATCATCTTGGGTAATCTTCTGACAAGCAAAGTCAATGGGGGAATCAGTCACTTAAAAATGGTATTATCAACTTAACAACTGCAATTGGGGCTATAAATTGGGGCAAAATTCACTTAACAAATGTCTCACTTAGCCACCTAATTTTTGGGCTCAGTTGTGATCATAAGATGGTCCTTACCTGTGTCTGCCTGCATATTTGTCCTAATATTGCTATATTATTTTCTACTCCTTTTGTAGATGCTTCTTGCAACCAGCTCTTCTCTCTGAATATGTTCTGACATATTTCCATCAAATATACACATCAGTAGGATTTTTTAATGCATATTTTAAATCAATTTATTGAGTTGCTTACCCTGAATTTTTCAGCTGCTTTGGTATTTTCTCAAGAATCTGCTCCAATCTCTTGTACTCTTGCACTTGGCTCTGGTTCATGAATTATGCCTGAATGAATTTTGCATCCCTGTAATGAAAACTCTGAAGGAGACTAAGCCATGTTCAGGAATTTAAAGCTGTGGTTTAATAAGCCTCATGCCCTTACTTACTTACATACTTACTTATGGAAGGGGAGGGGTGCAGTTTGTAGCAAAAAATGCATGTAAATATACTTTCTGTCTTCTGTCTTCTTTGAGTGTCACTGTGTTCATTGGAAATATGTATACACGACAGAAATTATTCTACATTACAATAGATTTATGAAAAATCCATAATCTTATTAGATTGTAGTCCTTTCTACTTTTACTGGAAAAAAGTCCTATTAGAGGAACTAATTCTGAGTAAATGTACATAGAACTGTCTTCTTAAAAGATATAAAATAATCTCAAGGGGAAAGTTGATGATAATTTCAGATTTAATATATTGCGTGGTCAATAAAAGAGCAATTCACACGTCAAATGAATTTCTAATTCTAATAAGTTTGAGAAGGGTAATAGATCAGTAGCAAATTTAGTTTTAAAATAGATGCATACTTATCTACCTAGTCTTACAATAGATTCCTGTGCATTTTTCTTGAGAAATAAACTTCACTGAATTCAGTGGAATTTACTAAAACAATTAATATAGGACCCATTCTAAGGATACCCCTGATTTTTGCAACCTTAATGGCAGCAAATGAAATTTACTATCTAATTTGCTTACAAATTTGGCACAGTTTATAAATCCTTGCATACACTTTTTTTTGTAACAAGAACCTATTGGCTGAAGGTATAGTTGTTTATTTTTTTAATAATATTTATGAGTTTATCTGCTGATTTATAATTTTCCCTTTATTTATTATAGTTCTATGCAAAACAATAACAACCCTATTCTGACATTTTCAACCATTCTCACTCAATTAAGAAGAGAAGCACTGACTTTTTTCTTCTTTTAAGTACAACATAATTTCAGTGGGAATAAGTCATATAGCTGAGTTGTGATCCACCACATCTGGGCAGCTTATTAATGACCACACTGTTTTAAAGCTGAATTTCTAAACATCCCAAACAACAATAAATTGTATTTATACAATTTAAAAAATGGCACTGAGTCTACAAAAACTTCTCAGAATGCTTCAAGCAAGGTAGATCAGCCATTGAGCTTTATACAAAAAACAAAACAAAACTATTTTCTGTAAAACTATTAGCCTGCTTATTCCAAAGGACTAGCCTTTGAAATGTGGCAATTTTAATGGATGGAGGAGAAAGAGGGAAAGAGAGACTGGAAAATTAGGCAGTGTATGGCTCAATGTAAATCCATCCTATGTTTTCCTTATGGCTTTTTCATAATTACTTTTATGATCTTTTCAGATTTCATATATAGAAGCCAGGCCCACTTCTTTATGCTTCCATATTGCATATTTCAAAATGTCATAAAAATTTCACAGTCCCTCTCCTTTAGTGAATGAATTAATTGCTTGGCCTGCTTCCTATTTTAGCATGACTCATGTTTTCTAATAACATTTTTGGCTTCAGCTATGCAAAGAAATAGGTTGGAGCATCTTTAAGGTTTACTCTGTGGCAGCTTCAAATACTAATTGGAATTTTTCTAAAAGAAAAGGAAAAAGCCATCACATATTTTCTCCTCTTAATCTGAGATAAGGAAGAGTTAGAAGTGAAGTTTTCAGTTTCTGTCAGCTTCGGTACATCTCATTGATTGGTTGCTATTAATTGCTAATACTAATTGCTACTACATTTGTACCAGTTATTGTTCCTACTACTAGCAACAGCAATAATATTAATTTCATTGATTTTTGCCAGCATGACTATACTTCCAGATCCATCTGCATTTATTTACTGACAAATAAGTAGAAGACATGCTATTTATTTCATAATTTCTCGCTGACACGGAATACTTTGTAGATGTTGTAAGAGGAGAGACATGGTAGCCTATGGTAGCAAAAAAGAGAAGTTTTATAGCTATTCTATGCATTTAATGAAGTGGGATCTATTATAACGTTTAACAAAATATGCTAGTTGAAGAAGGACCTATGAGACTCTCCTGATTTTTGATTTTTTTTAAAAAAACAAGAATTATTAGTTTGCTGTTTATTCATGTCCTTATTCATCCCTCTTTCATTGCTCCAATCCTTTCTCTTTCCTGATCTTTCCTATCTTCATCTGGATGTCATTAATTAACAGTAATAGGCAGCAAATAGTCCTAGCTAAACAGCATTGGATCAGTTAGACAGATAGAGACACATTTCCTCTACTATTGATAGACATTTGGCCACTGGCTGTGCAGAAAACTATGTTCTTTGCTATCAAGAACCTCCCCTATTACCGTATATGAACCTAAATATCCAAAGCGGCATGGATGTTGGGACTGGGGGAAATTGAAAAGATTCAACTTTTTTAAATGCAGCACATATTCCATGACAGAAATAGTCCCTGCTAGAGTCCAGATGTAAAGAAAGCTTTACATATAGAAGGGACACTGGTGCCACCTCCTGGTTCTACTTCCCAACACGGATCTGTTTGGCTGGCTGAATCTAGAATTCTGCATAAATCTCCTCCGTATTTATGTTCCACACTTAGATTTTGAAAATAAGGTATTGGGGAAAAAACTGCAGGATTCCTCAAATGCCTCTTCTATATGTACTGCTTCCTATATCTGGCTAATATAAAGCATTCTACTACATCCCCACCACTACCACCATCATCATGGGACCACAAAAGAGTTACAGTAATTGAAAATGTAGAGGCTAAAGTTTGGATGTTTAGAATTCAAACAGGCAACGCATTTGCTACACAACATTTCAGGCTTAGTAGTTCCTAATAAGAAAGACCAAAAAAAGTATGTAGTGAACATTAGAATACCTGGAAACATCAGAATAGAAGAGAAAATCTGGAGAAAATCACAAAATATAAAACCTGCATAGGCAAGTAGAATGACTGCTGCAAAAGAAGCACCAATAATGATAATAATGGTAATGGTGTCTTGGGTACAATTCTATAACATTTGGAGCACCACGAAAATGACAAAATTACCATCAGTCAGTTGCAAAAGACAGTTTTACTTGAAAAGCTTACATTCTGTGATAATACCTTTGGTATTATGACATTAGAATCTGCCTACCTCAGGACTCTGGGAAGGACTAAATAAGAGGACAAAACCCCCAAATCCAGTATAAACATTTGACTGACTGTGCAATCAACCATAATAAATGATGGTTACATAGTAAGAATATTGATTCACTCGGTTATCTTCCATCTGGTTTGTTACGAGCCTGTAAAATGATTAAAAGAAATCCACCTTGTCTTGAGGAGGGAGGAATAGAGAAATGAGATGAGATGAGATGAAATAGATAGATAGATGAGAGATAGATAGATAGATGATAGATAGATAGATAGATAGATAGATAGATAGATAGATAGATAGATAGATAGATAGATAAAGATAGATAAGAGTGATTGAGAGATAGAGAATAGATTACATTCTTTGAAAAAATCAAACAAGTCAAGCATATCTGACATTTCTCAAAATTGGTCATGCTGATTTCTGATTTACTGTATTTAATAGCCATGCATCCATGCTTTCAAACTGATTCCCAGTTTCATACCTTTGCATTTCAGATTGTGTAAACAAGCAAAGTAACAAAAGCTATTCTTTTCATTCTTTGCTGTTGATATCCTCAAAGGAAAATCCACAAGTTCAAATGTAACATGTTTTCAATATGTGCATCTTAAGGATCTCTCTTAATTTCATCCTATATCAAAATTTGATGTTCCATGGGCTAGAAATTTGGACATAACAAATCTTATTTAAAAATGTAATTACTGGAACATTGGGAACTGCAGTCCACTTACTAAATGTCTTTTTAATATCTCTTAAAAAGATGTTGTGCTCGTATTTGTTATGTCTCCTCATAGAGAAGTGTATTACATAATTTTACTAGTAGATCACAATTTATCAGACATATTATATCTAGGCTGCAAAAATCCTGATGGCCACTTGATGACAGCAAATAATTAGAGTTTGGTTCTCCTATAAGAAAAGAAAAGAAAAAAGAAAAGAAACATGGAAACTATTATAGGGAAAATTTATTGGTTTTGTTTTGTTCCCATTCATTTATTGCCCAAATCCTATAGTGTCTAATTATTATTTCTGGTGATTTGCCTAAATAAACAAGTACAAAACCATCCTTAGGGATATATTGGATTCATACAGTATACTAGTGATGACCAGAGACATAAACAAAAGTGAACATGGTCACGTCACATATTTACTTATCTATTTATAAATATCATATATAGAATAATGTATTATATACATTAGTTATCCATTTTCTCTCTTTCCTCTCAATCCTAGACATACTTACACACTTTTTACTTTCCATTTGTTCCCTGCAGTTCCTAGGTGGATAGGGATAGCTATGCCTTCCATTTACATTGCAATGAAACTTAGGGTTTCTAACTTTAATGCAAATTCAGAGCACCAGGCATCATGACAGACCACTCGAGATCTGGATGAAAACCTATTTGCTTTTACCTCTTTAACACCTTTAATTTTGCATGATTCTGTGCTAGATGGGGGGAAAAGACTATCAGAGAGTTGGGGAAGAAAAGACAAGGTTATAGAGCAGGGCTGACAAACTCAAGGTCCGCAGGCCAGATGCATCATGCGCTGGCCACACCCACGCCCAGTTTAGCAAAGGGGAAAAATGTCCAGATATGTCACATGACACCGCCATGACAACATGAGTTTGACACCCCTGATGTAGAGGAAAGGTAGTATGTAAATCACTTAGATAACTTTATCCAAATCACGAAGGTTCCTAATTGCAGATACATAGCATTAGGCTAAAAAGCATAGAATGGGAAAACCAGGCTGAAATTCCCATCCACCCATCCATGCAAAGTCAACTTCATTTTTTTAAGGCACGATTTTTTCCACAGATACAGTTTGAAATAAGAACGAAGGTGGTCTAGTCGTTAAAAGTGTTGGGTTAGGACCCAGAAGATGCAGGTTAATTCCACCCTTAGCTGTGGATTTGGGAAAATAAGTTGGATTAAGACCAATCTACCTATAAAGGTTGTTGAGGAAAAAAATAAAGTTCATGCCTTTTTTGTTCTCCATACAAATATGACTTGAATATGATTCATAACCTTCTCATAGTCCTTGACTGCAAATGAATTTCACTTTTCATACACAGAAAATGATTAGAATAATCTTAATTAGTGAATTGCAAAACATCTCAAAATAATTTGAATAATCCATGTCTTGCATTTGCTGCACCCATGAAATATATGGATAATTCAAACTTCACACCTTGTCTTGAATTCTTCAGATTTAGATAAGATAATAGCACTCTGCTATGTGTGATCATCACTTCTTATATTAGAAGTGGCCTCTGCTTTAAATGAATGGGTCATTTTGCACTTTCTGTACAAAAAAAGGAAGCTACTTTAGACGGTATTAGTGCTGAGTTATAGATAGGAAGGTGTCATTTTTTGTGTCATTTGAGATTTTAATGCTATTCTCGTGATAAATGTGAAAATCAGCTGTGGTTAGAATGACTCATATTTGCATAATTCAATCATCTAAAAGCAGTTTCCTTTTACAGAATTTCTTTGCTTAGAGTTGGACTTTTCATCTCAGCTTTAAATATTCATTGAGCAACATCGTTCCAATGCAGCAAAGGACCATAATATCAGTATAATTTTACATAAACATTGCAGGATGTTCATATAAGAAGAATGCCATTCTGCATATTTTCAGATCAACAATTTGCTTTCAAAGGACAAAGTTAAATGGTTAATTCAGTAAAATTATTTACAAAATACTTATATTCAATTGATTCTTTAAGATTCATTACCTATGAAATTTGGGTGTGATATAGTCAAGATGTGAAATACAAGTACTAGATACTCATTATGTACAGGTACATCTAAGAATCTTCCCTGCAGTTCCTTTCTGCCTTAAATACTAAGCTAAGCCAAAACATGGAGAAGGTCTCCTTCCCCAATTCCTGCTTATTCCATTTATCAAATTGGCAGTGGCTCTACTAGGGCAAAATAAATTTCAGGGATAAGCAACAAAAAAAGAGGAAGTGGTTTTTTTTTCTTAGTAGCCTGGAAAAACTACATTTCTCAAAGACAATTTATTCTGTTGTATATTAGGCCGTGGTGTGAACTATGGGTAATATGGATAATCTTTTTTTCTTCTTCTTTCTCTATCAGATGTTTTGAAAAGTGATGATGTCATTCAGCCAAAAAAAAAAACATCTATTAAATTTTAATAATAACACACACTGTGCCCTTTAAAGTAGGAGACATTGACGAGGATCACAAGATATTCTGTAAAATATTAATTTGGGGATCTGACAGAGGAATCAAAAGAGCTGTTGATAAGAAAGGCATAGAAAAGAATCTGGAACTGAATGAAGTTATGGCTGCTGAAAAGCAGAGATGCATTTATAGTGGAAGATAAGCACCAGATTAGCAACTGGTAGTGAAATGATGCTTCACTAACTATTTTTTTGTAATGTCCCAAGGGAGCTTCTCTCTTTCTTTGTATTTCACTATCTGATCTGGTTACTTCTTCCCTTCTGACCTTTAATCGCAATTGACTTACCGGTACATTAATGAAATCTCTCCTCAGTTCCTTCAGCATTTTCCCCTTTCACATTATTTTTTCTCTTTCTCGATGCATTTAGCTGTTTTTTTCCCTTCTCTTCTGCATGCTGGGTATTTCCCCTGGAAGAAGTAGGAGGTGTCTCATCTACTTGTGTATATATCTGTGTGTGGAAGGTTTGTCTGTATGTGTGATTGTGCTTCACTTGGGGAAAGCATCAGCACAAATCCAGGAAAATTACAAGTGTTTTAAGGAGTTGCACGTAAGTGCTACTTATTTCAAGTATCTTTTTGCCTTCAAACCTAAACAACAACAACAACAACACACATACATGCACACACATCAATCACATGCATACATTTTGGGAGGTTAGGGAGTTAGTGAGGTTTCATTTCACTTGGTATTGGAAACATAGTTGACAAATGGGGAAACTGAGTACACAAGATGGTAGTTTCTCTGCATGCCTGCCTAGCTCTCTCTTTCTAACAACCAACTTGGTAAAAATTCTTATTGATCAAAACTAAGGGTAATACATTATTTTACCCCACAGCAGTAGAAATATTTAAGCTGGCAGAAGATAAATTTATTTTTTAAAAAACAAATAACAAATATTGGGAATGTATTTATTAGTATATAATTAATGCATTTTATTAATTCATTTATGAACTAATTACATTGTTTTCTCATAGCATTTCAGGATATTTTTCCCTTAGACATGCTTTAATTTTCAGAAATAACAAGTTATAGTGATAGTACTTTTTGAAAACTATATTTGAAAATTATATTTTTCCTTCTCCAGGTAATGTTCTTAGTTGCCAATTGTCTGCCTGCCCTTTTTTCTAGTGCTTTCTACTGCCAATGTATTATATCCTTTGATTTAATGTTACTGATTATTACGGTATTTCCTGTTGATTAATAGAAGACAAAGAGAATAAAAATTGAACTTCAAAAAAAAAATGACATTCTTGAATCTCATCAATGAAGGCCTCAATATCTTCAGTTTGTTTTTCCTGTACTAATATTCTTTTCTGAAATGGTTAGAAATTAATTTTTATTTAAGCTAGAAATAGCCTTCAAATAAGACTCCTGAGAATATGTTATTCCTGAGAATATAAATTGAAAGAGAATTCTACATCAAGAAGTCTGCTTATCTTATATAAATATTTCATATGTATATCCTAGACTAATTGAAGGAAAAACTGTATATACCTCAGATGTACTGCATATAGTCAACAGTATTTCTGAAAGTGTTTTTGGTCAGTTTTAAAATGCCTTTTTGCTTTTCATGTTTGCTGAGCTTGACATTTAAATAGTGCATCATTGGCTAGATTTATTATATTAATCAAAGAAAGCAAACACCAATCAATAATGGAGGCTTTTTGCAGTAATAATAATTGATCCCACATACTGAAATAAAGCATGGCTCTTTCTAGGTCTTCTAACACCAACTCTTACTTTTGATGCACAACAAAATGCAAATTAAGTATTTTTGCTCTAGTTAAAAAGAAGTTTGGAAAATGTATGTATACTGTGCTCAAAAATGCTTGACTCGAGAGTCATTTTTGCCTACTTAAACAATAACTTCATTTTCTATCTGAACAGTTTAAATATATATATTTCATTATGTAAACATTGAGATTAATATGAGTTATATTATAGTTACTTTATATTTATAAAAATATTGACCAGATGTCTATATATGGATTACAAATATCAATTTAAATAATTGATTATTGTGCTGGGGCAGTTTTGTTATCTATAGTTGTCCAAGCTCTCATAGGTAAGGTTGATGACATGACATTGTACTGGTATAAGCCTAGTATTGATCCTGAAGTTCTATGGTGTTTTTGGAATATCTCTATTCTGCACATAGCAGAAATTTACAAATATAACTTACATATATCTCAGCATTCAGAGACATCGATGAGCATAACTTTGTTGTTGAGGGTTTCTAGGAGTGTCAGTATTAAGACAGCTATATGAAATCTTAGCACAGAAATCTTTATGGATCCATGATAGAATAGCAGAGGAATTCATTACCAAAGGATGTAACAATAAAAATCAATTCAAATGCCTTTTAAAGGATGCTAGAGAAAGGCATGAAATTATAGGGCAGTTAAAAGCAAAATAAGCCAAGTGGAAATGATGTGGCGCATGTAACATAACAACCATCAAGTAAACTAGTAAGGAATAAGGGAACATTTGGGAATCTTGTTCTTCTCTAAAAAGAAAGAAAGAAAAATACTGTAGCAGGGGATAAGATTTGGACGAGGTCAATAACTCTAAAAGACTTATAAAGCTTTTATTGCATCTTGAATGTGAGCAGTGTGTATAAACCTGCCACTGATAGAACAAGGATAACCCATTATTTTGTTCTCTTGTTTTGTTGTTAAGTACCACATTTTCCCAAGATAATTCAACTAGGAGGTACATTTCTTTAAAGTGAGGGGTTGGAATTAAATATAATGGCATGGATATCAATGTTATCTTTTTTCTGATGATATTTTTCTACCCACAAATAAAAACTGGGTAGATATTGAGTGGGTCAGGTAAAGACATTACTGTCTAGATTGTATGGAAATCTACTTTTCTAACATAGTTGCTAAAATAATACAGCATTAAAACAAATCTGGGAACATTTCTGCTTCCTCTAGTATAATTCCACTGTGGAATTGTATTGCTAAGAAAGCATCTGACAATCCACTGCCTCATAGGCTAAGATTTTTCTCAGCATGAGAGATACTTGATCTCTACAAATCCTCTTATCATAGCAATGAACAACTGTTTAAAGATTTCGTCCTTTTTCACCTTCTTGTATTTCATTTTGTGAGGAGATTTAGTATGGAAAGTTGGTGTTAAGGTGCTTCCTCCAGCGCAGCTGGAATGTTTTGGACTTGGAGGAAAATTATACAGATAAAACAGAGTATCACTTATCTAAAAGCTACTTTTCAGTAATTAAATATTCAGCATTAAATTAAGTTTTGAAGTAAGCTAGAGCTAGGAACATTTGGAAGAGACAAAAAGAAGTTGATTAACACAAAGATTGTAGGATATCAATAAAGACAACATCTCAAACTCATTATTGAGTCCCTGGAATTCTCCCAATAACCAGAGATGATATACGTGTAACTTTATGAAACTAATCCTGTACAAGTTACCAAACATTGACATACTGTATACTAATATTCTTTCTGTATACATGATTATATCAAATGGTTAACAGCTATAACAATACAATTAAAACAATATTGTTTTATCATGCATATGTGAATCAAGATTTAAAAGTTGATTTAATATGGAGAAATTAAATTAAAACTGACTATAAATGAGAGAATTTATATTTTGCATGCAGATATTATCTTTGTATTGATAACATCAAATTGAGCACAATGACCAGTAATACAGTCTGAATAAATTCATGTTTATTATTATAAAGAGTACATTCCCAAGGATATAGTAATCGAAGAGAGAAGCAATCTGGAATTAAAGAGAAACTTTCTAACCGTGAGGGCAATTAATCAGTGGAACAATTTGCTTTCAGAAATCGTGGGTGCTCCATCATTGGAGGTTGTTAAGAAGAGACTGGACAGTCTGAAATGGTATAGGTCAAGGATATCAAACTCGCCATGTCACATTGCTGTCACATGACATTTTGTGATGTTTTCCACCTTTGCAAAGCTAGGGTGGGTGTGGCCTGCACATGACGCATCCGGCCTACAGGTTGCCAGTTTGACATTCCTAGTATAGGGTGTCTTGCTTGAGCAGGGGTCTGGACTAGAAGACCTCCAAGGTCCCTTCCAGCTTCTATTCTATTCTATTCTATTCTATTCTATTCTATTCTATTCTATTCTATTCTATTCTATTCTATTCTATTCTATTCTATTCTATTCTATTCTATTCCATTCCATTCCATTCCATTCTATTCCATTCTATTCCATTCTACTCCATTCTATTCCATTCAATTCCATTCTAATTTGGAATCAAAGATGTTGTTTATTTGTTATGGTGTCTGTAAGTGATGAAGGATGGAAAAAAATAACATGTTCTCAAATGATTATTTTTGATTCTTTAAAAGTTTGAAAATAGTTGTGGCATATAAGCTCTTTCACACCATTAAAGCAGTTTATCCTTTGGGGTAGGGCCTTCCGTGGGCCTTCTCCGCGGGCCTTCTCCAGCCTTCTCCGTGGGCCTTCTCAGGCCTTCTCAGGCCTTCCGCCCGGCCGCTTCGGCCGCCGCTGCCACGGGGCCTTCTCCGGCGCCGCGGCCTTGGCTCCCCATGTGGCGGCTGCGGCCAGCAATGGAACGCAACGGGAGGAGACGGGACAGGACAATGGCCAGTAATGGGCCAGCAACAGCCAGCAATGGGAGGAGATGGGACTACAGGACCAGCATTTCCGATATTTTTGACTTCTTTGGGCGCCGCCGCCGCGGGGCCCTCTCCAACCGCTGCGGCCCTGGCTCCCCATGCGGCGGCCACAGCCAGCGACGGGAGGAGGCGGGATAACAAGACCATGCAGGGGCCCCCTCCCTCGCAAGCCCAGCAAGGTGGGGAGCCCCCCCGAAGCTACGGCAGCGGCGGCGGTCGCAACGGGACCCTCCCAGGAGAGAGCAGGACGAGCAAACAACTGCAGGGCAGAGCATGTACATTTCCATCATGTACTCAAGGGCAGACCTAATTTTATTGCGGGAGTCCCCCCTCTCGCAGGTCTGCCCCTCTGCTCTTACGAGGGCCCACCTAGATTGAGGGATACATTAATCCAGAGAGGTGGGCGAGGCGTGGCCTCAGGGGGTTTTTAGCAAAATTTTTAATTCGTTTTTTAGGGGGTTCTAGGGCGGGGGGAGGGGTTAGCCTGGCTGAGGGAGGGACCAGTGCCAAGCCGGCGGGTGGAGTTAAGGAAAGGAGCGGAGCCACTGGGGGGGGAGTAGCGATACTCCAAAAGAGGGTCTTTCCATTCCAATGGTTGTGGGGAGGGGCAGGTGCGAGGGTAGACAGAGATTGCATCACTGGTTGGGAGACCGCAGTCATTGGGTATGGCCGGTCATATGTCCCAACCCCCGCAATCTAGGTGGTCAGGAGCTACAGAGCCAGGGCCTGAGGCTGATGCTATGCAATGCCAGGTCCGTTGTCAACAAAGCCCCCCTCATTAACGACCTGGTGTCGGAGGGGGAGCCGGACCTGGCAGGAATTACGGAGACCTGGCTAGGCCACGAGGGAGGCCTCCCCCTCGTGGAAATGGGCCCGCCAGGCTACCGCGCATTTCATCAGTCACGGGCACTAGGCAGGGGTGGTGGGGTAACGGTCATTGTGAGGGAAGGTCTTGAGCTGAGACAGACCACTGTGCCACAGATAACCGGTTGTGAGTCCCTGTGTGTGAAGTGGGGCCCAGGGAAGCAGTTGGGCTTGCTAATTGTATACCTGGCTCCTCGCTATGCATCAGCAGCCCTGCCCAAGCTCCTTGGGGTGATCACCGAGATGGCAGTTGAAATGCCTAGACTATTGGTCATGGGTGACTTCAACCTGCCATCGGTAGGAGAGGCATCCGAAGTAGCTCGGGAGTTCATGGCTTCCATGACAGCCATGCACCTGACCCAAATAATTCAGGCCCCCACACATGAGGGAGGACACACACTGGATCTTATTTTTGTCTCTGGCCAATGGAGGAGTGACCTGGGAGTAGGGGATTTAGCTATCACCCCCCTGTCATGGTCTGATCACTCATTGCTCCGGCTCGACTTTCCAGCCGCTACTCCCCACTGCGGGGAGGTGGAACCAGAGTGCCCAAGACGGTTCCGCCCCAGGCGCCTGATGGAACCTGATAGGTTCCAGACAGAGCTCGGGCCATTTCCTGTAGCCCTGACCCACACTCGTTCGGAGGACCTAGTGGCTGCATGGAATAGTGCGGCCGCTGGGGCCTTGGACCGGGTGGCGCCTTTGCGGCCTCTCTTGCGGCAGTGAACCACCCTGGCTCCTTGGTTTACCGAGGAGCTGAGGGTGATGAAGCGCCACAAGAGACACCTAGAGAGCAGATGGAGATCATCACGTTCTGAATCTGACCAAACTCAGGTAAGAGCCCATTTACGGACTTACCTTGTGGTTTTAAGAGTGGCCAAGCGTTAGTATTGTGCCACTTATTGCATCCGCAGATAACCGCCCTGCCGCCCTGTTTGGGGTGACCTGCTCCCTCCTCCAACATAGGCCGCGGGAAGCTCCTCTGCAGGGCAGAGCAGAGGAATTTGGGGAGTATCTGCAGGACAAAATCGCTCAGATTCGAAGCGAGTTGGTCCCTACTAGTGGTCTGGAAGGGTCGTCGGAGGTGGGTTGTGAGGTCCCATTCTGGGAGGAGTTTGACTCTGTTACCTCCGAAGATATGGACAGGTTGCGTAGGCGACTGCAAGCCACCACATGTTTATTGGACCCATGTCCCTCCTGGCTTGTACTGGCATCCTGGGAGGTTACACGAGGCTGGCTCCAGGAGTTAGTCAACGCTTCCTTGAGTGAAGGGTTTCTGCCGGCCGCCCTGGAAGTGGCGGTGGTGAGGCCCCTCCTCAAGAAGCCTTCCCTGGACCCAGCTCTGTTAGCCAACTACCATCCTGTCTCCAACCTTTGCTTTCTGGTGAAGGTTGTAGAGAGTGTGGTGGCACAACAGTTTCCGCGCCAATTGGAGGAAAATGATTATCTGGACCCGCGCCAGTCCGGTTTCCGGCCCGGCCACAGCACGGAGACGGCATTGGTCACGTTGGTGGATGATCTCTGGAGGGCCAGAGATGGGGGTTGCTCCTCCATCCTGGTCCTATTAGATCTCTCGGCGGCTTTCGATACCATCGACCATGGTATACTATTGCATCGACTGGAGGGGTTGGGGGTGAGGGGCACCATTTTGCGGTGGTTCTCCTCCTACCTCTCTGGCTGAGTGCAATTTGTGTTGGCAGGGGGGCAGAGGTCGACCTCGAGGCCGCTCTCTTGTGGAGTGCCACAAGGGTCGGTCCTCTCGCCTCTCCTGTTCAATACATATATGAAGCCGCTGGCCGAGATCATTCGTGGGTTTGGGGTAGACTACCATCTGTACGCGGATGATACCCAGCTGTACATTTCTACCCCAAACCACCCCAATGATGCTATCGAAGTGATGTCCCGGTGTCTGGAAGCCGTACGGATCTGGATGGGAAGTAACAGACTCAAGCTCAACCCGTCCAAGACTGAATGGCTGTGGCGACCGGCGCCCCGGTTCAACCAGCTTACTCCATCACTGGCCATTGGGGGCGAACGTCTCGCCCCCGTGGATCGGGTACGCAATTTGGGCGTCCTTCTGGATACCCGGTTGTCCATGGATGACCATGTGACAGCCGTGGCCAGGGGGGCGTTCCACCAGGTTCGCCTGGTGCGCCAATTGCGTCCCCTATTGGACCGGAGCACCCTTCGCACAGTCACTCATGCGCTTGTGATGTCCCGGCTAGACTACTGTAACGCTCTCTACATGGGGCTCCCCTTGAGATGCACCCGAAGGCTGCAGCTGGTTCAGAATGCGGCCGCGCGGGCAGTCTCGGGAGTCTCTAGCTACTCCCATGTAACACCTCTCCTGCGCGGGCTGCACTGGCTACCTGTGGCTTTTCGGGTGCGCTTCAAGGTGTTGACCATCATTTTTAAGGCGCTCCATGGCACAGGACCTAGTTATTTGCGGGATCGTATCCTGCCCCACACATCCTTCCGGCCGATTCGCTCACACAGAGAGGGACTCCTCCGGGTGCCGTCCATTAGGCTGTGCCAGCAGGCGACGCCTAGGGGAAGGGCCTTCTCGGTGATGGGCCCGACCCTCTGGAATGACCTCCCCCCCAACATTAGAATGACTACGGATCTCCGCTCCTTCCGCCAGAAACTTAAAACCCACCTATTCCAGCTAGCCGGCTTGGCCTAATTCCACCTATCCCACCTCAGTTCTATCTCTAAATTTTTAAGATTGGTTTTAGGGTCTGTTTTTTAATTTTTATAAATTGTACAGGGGTTGTTTAATTTATTTTTACCTATTTGTATGATTGTCTGTATGTTTTAAATTTATTCCTGTACACCGTCCCGAGTCCCTCCGGGGAGAGGGGGCGGTCTAGAAATTTAATAAATTATTATTATTATTATTATTATTATTATTATTATTATTATTATTATTATTATCTTCTAAGCATTTTCTATTGGTGTGGTATTCTTCGTTACACAACTGGATGAAGTTACAATATAAAGAGGTCTCCTAGTCATGCTAGAAATTCATAATCCTAGATATAGCTGAGCTGAAAAGTTACTTGATCATATTGTCTAATGGATAATGTGGCAATCAGATCTAAGGATGGATCTATTGCATTGGGTCTCAACCTTCCTAATGCCGCGACCTTTTAATACAGTTCCTCATGTTGCGGTGACCCCCAACCATAAAATTATTTTATGTTTTCTGTATTTTTTCAAAAATATGTGTTTTCCGATGGTCTTAGGCGACCCCTGTGAAAGGGTCATTCGACCCCCAAAGGGATCCCAAAAAGCAAATGTATGTCCAATTCAATAGCACTGGAAATCTAAGAGAATCAGTTCAGAGAATATTTCTCTTTAGCAGTAAAGCAGTAAAGTAGAAATGCTAGATTTTCCTAAATACAATAGCCTTTTATTATATCCAATAACAAGAAGGAAGTATCAGATACCTTTTAAATGTTATTCCTTTACAATTAATTGTTGAATTTTGAGGGCTTACAATAGCAACTATGCAACCAACTGTGAGATATTCATGACACATAGGATGGCATGGAAGACTGTCATGGCTGCATCTCAGCTATCCAAGCTTCATGAGCTGGCAGCCAGACATTAGTATATGTGTGTATGTGGAGGGAGGGAGATTGGAATGTGAAGATAGGGAGGGATGGTAGCCCAGCTGAGCCATGTGACAAATCCAGCCAGCCAAGGTCATTAACAGTATGCAAAGCTGGGAATTTAGCACCTCTTTCCTGAACAATATGCAAGCACCTGATTGGACATTTGCAGGTGACCAGGGGCGGGAGGGTGGGGGGGAGGGGGGAGGGAACTTTCCTTTGTGTTTTTTTACATGGGCAAACTTCAGATTCAGCTTACACTACTTCTATAACCATTTAATCTTCAATAAAGTATACTCTTGGCAAAAATAAATGGTCAGGAGTCTTGTCTTCACCAGAAGACTGAGTGTGATAGTTGACAAGAAGCAGATAAAGCTGTAAAGGACATATTCTTTAAAAAAATTCCAGGCAGTTTCTTAGTGATTGCACGTTGCCAGAGCTAGCAATCTGGAGAGAAAACTGTATCTGTTGATTGTGATTTTGGCATGCCTTGTTAGATGATTAGTGAATATACAACGCTTGAATTTATCTTGGCAGTATACCTGAATTAGAAATATCTCAGACATGAAGGCATCAATTGAGTTTTTATTTTGGTGGTAGCGGTCAAATAACCATCACTGGCATAGGACACCTGATTTACTCTTGATCTCTGTTTGGCTCGGTATAATTTGGATGAGCTGGGTTAGTCTGGGAGACTGATTTGTGACATGGATATGGTTCAATCAATGCCTGTGGGATCTTGTATTTGGAAAGAAATATTATAACAGATTATATCTGGATCCCCACCAGATGGATATTTTTACAATGTTTTAGGGAAACCAAAAGAAACAAAATTAAATGAAAAAATCTATTTGTTTCTAGTTTCAGAAGTAAAAAAAGCTGAGTTCCGGTTCCGGCGGCGGCGGCGACGGGCAGCTCTTTGCCCGCTCCGGCTCCCCGGTGGGCTTCCCCACTCCTTGGGGGGCACAGGACACCCCGCAGAGGGGTCCTGCCGGAGGGGCGGCATCGCGGAGGTCTCCTGCAGCGGCGGCAGCCGGCGGGGGCTCTCTCGCGCGCCCAAGGCACCGGGGAGCAAGCTCGGAGGGCGCATCGCGTTTCCACGCCTCGCGCCTCGCTACAAGCCGACTGGAGAATGCTACAATTGAAGGAAGCAGCTGCGGTGCGGTGAGGTTGCCTCTCTCTTCATCCCTTACTTTGCATGAAGATTTGATTCAGCTTTTAAAACTTTAAAACAACTTTCGGAGCATTTTGGAGGTGCGGCTGGAGGGAGGGGGGTTTTCCCCCCCCCCCTTGGACAAGCGGCAAGAAACAATTTTGCTCTCAGCCCCCGGGGAAGGAGGAGGGGGGAGAGCCAACGAATGAAGCCTCACTTAGGCTGAGATGATTTTCTTTTCAATTTAATTTTACATATTACAATGATTTGAGGACTTTTGGAACTTTTTAAAACTTTGTTACGCCTCTGTGCCCAAAACTGGCAGGGCAAGATGGCACACTTCCGTTGTCTTTATGAACTCTGAAACCTGACTCCACCTTTAAAATTCAGGCTTCCGGTCTTTGTCTCCGTGTCTCCCAGAGGAACCTCTTGTGGATTGGTATTTTTTTAACCTTCTAGGGGAAATTTTCTATCTATTGCCAGACTTATTGGAGAGATTCTCTTCTGCCTGGTTATTCTGCTCCCGGATTCACCTGGCTACCCTTCTTTTCTAATTGCTTACTTCATATTTGGACTGAACTTTTAACGTTATAAAGGATGGCATCTAAAAGACCCCCTCCTGGAAAACCTGGCTTTGCCACTTCTGCTCCAACATCCGCAACATCCAGTCCAGCCACACAGTCAAAGATAACAGAACTGATGCAACATAAGACTACAGAGATGGACTTTCAACAAATGCTTCAACAAATTCTACAGGGCCAGGAGGAAATCAAGAAACAGTTAAGGGAAATGAAAGATGAAATTAAAGAAAATCAAGCCCAAATATATAAGAACTCACAAAGACTGAATCTTGTGGAAGGGGGGGTGGAGGAGGTGAGGGGGGTGGTGGAAGCTGTGCAGAAAGGGAACAAAGATCTTGACATCCAACAGATGAAATTAGAATTTGAGAGAATGTCCTATTATCTTAGATTTCAAAATGTTATAGAAGAAGATGGGGAAAATATAAGGGACATCATGACAAACATTCTGGCTGACTATACACACAAAGAAAAACAACAGATGGGGTGGGATATAGATCTGGTTTATAGAGTGAACTCAGCTTATGCTAGAACACACAATTTACCCAGGGAGGTTCACATTAAATTCCTTAGAAAAACCACAAGAGATGAAATTCTGGGTGTACAAAGGGGGCAAGCATTGACATATCATGATATGGAGATAACCATTCTGAAGCAGATCCCTAAGAAGATTAGAGAAAAAAGAAAAAATTATTCGCAATTAGCGAATAAATTATACCAGAAAGGGGTGTGGTTTAGATGGTTGATGCCTGAAGGTATGCTGATATTCTGGGAGGAGACAAGAATCAGAATTAATTCACCCATAGAGGCGCAGGCCTTTATGGAAAAAAATAAAACACTCCTAGAGAAACCACCAGACACTACAACGGACACGCAGGACACGGGAGGGGCCAGAGCTCTGCCAGTGGAGGGAGATGGGGCAATAGCAAGAAGACTCAGATCACAGAAATAAATATGAAAATCATATTATTATAAATTGACCGAAAGTGAAAATGGAATTATATTTGGATTTTATATTGTAATGTTTAATTTGATTGAATTTAATAATAGAACTAATATGCTGATTATAATCAATTATATACTAATGCATTATATATAAATGTACGCTATGGGTATGGAGGGAGGGGGGCCTCACACACTTTGCAACTGCCAAAATTTGTATACCTGTCCATTTACCCTTTTCCCTATAAATTTTGAAAAACCAATAAAATTTTATTACAAAGAAAAGAAGTAAAAAAAGCTAATGAATATTTTTAGAGGATTTAATATGGATTTTAAATACTTATAAGTTATAATTAAATTGCTATTTCAAAATATAGATGAAGAGATCTTTTTGTAGTCTACTGCACTGAAAAAAATTGAAAGACATTACTTTTCTTTCTTTTAATCTGTTTTTGCACCTCTTTTTCTCTCTTTTTAACTTCTTTAACTTTGGCTGGTATTCATATTTTGCTTTATAATAAATGTTAATAAAAATTAAGAATATAAGTTAAGGGAAATTATAAAATTATAATTATAATTTAAAAAGTTATAAAATTATAACTAGATAGATGTTCTCTATAAATACTCTGTTGTTAACAGATACTTTTTATTTGTGAAAATGAATGCCATTTGCAGCAGATTTACAGTTATTTTGTGTGTGTAACCATAGAAAATGATTAATGTGCAGTGAGATGATTTTAATAAAACAAATATCAAAATAATACCCTCAACCTTGTATATATAACCTAAACACAAGTTTATTTAAAAGAAATTACTAAGAAAAAGGAAGAGAAAAAAGGTACAGAAAGCAATACAAGGAACAAAAATATGGAAGGGTTGTTTTTTTTAAGAATAGAGGGGAACATACTAGACATGTATAAAATTAGGTCTGATAAAGAGTGAATATTTAGGATATTCTCTCTTTGCCTTATAATATCAGAATCAAGGACAACCAGTACTTAGGAAAGCTTAAAGCTTAGTTGTAGAGAATAAAGTCACAATATACGTACATGATGCTTATATATTGCTACTGGTATTTTCTGTTATAGTCACTGAGAACCTAACCATGGACTTTCCTCAAGCCACAAAGAAGAGAGGGTCAAATTATTCTCCAAAGCATCAGAGGGCAGAACAAGAAACAATGGTTGAAAACTAATCAAAGAGAGAAGCAACCTGGAATTAAGGAGAAACTCCCTCACAGTGAGGACAATTAACCAGTGGAACATCTTGCCTTTCGAAATCATAGGCACTTCATCACTGGACATATTTAAGAAGAGACTGGACAGGCAGTTATCTGAAATGGTATAGGGTCTCCTGCCAGAGCAGGGGCTGGATTAGAAAACCTCCAAGGTCCCTTCCAGCTCTATTCTATTCTACATCATTGAACACTGTTGAAATACGTAGAGTACTAGATTAGCTGGGCCTTGGACTTAGTATGGCTCTCCTTATATCTTTATTAACATGTAAACATGATAACAAGCCAAGTAGATCTCATTAGAAAAGTTTCTCTGCCCCACTGACTTTCATAACTTACAGGAATTCCAGGATTTTACATATATAAGTTTTACTCAAATTTTTACTAAACTTGCTTGTTTTCAGTTATGTGCAGTCTTGAACAAATCATAGATAACAATGGTAGTTGCTTGGTAGGGTTCACCCTAACCCTAACCCTAAAAAAAGAGATGTGATTTGTATAGCTTAATATGGTTATAAATGCTTTATTTGAAAAATTTCATAACATTCAAGTGGCGCATCATTTACTTTTGAAGATGATAAAGGCAACATTTTTTTTAAAAAATGACCAGTTTATTTTAAAGAATAGCCAAAGTGGATAAATATTGATCAAAGGGAAACACTGGAAATGAAAATATTCCCAAAGTTATCTCAGAAAAAGTCTCCTAATTTTCTATATTTGGTTTATCTCCAAGACTTTAGCTCAATTACTGTCTTGGAAGAATAAGATCATCATATTGAAATGTGTTTGAATATAAGTAGCTTGGGTTGGTAGTTGGGCTGTTGGGCTGAGTTCCGAGCTTGACAATTTGGTTGCAAACGTCTCTTCACCATTCAATACATCGCCATTTTCATCTGCATTTAGGATTATAACTCCAGAAGAAAATCACATGGGAAATGAGGGTAACATTGTGAATACTGTACTGCTATCAGGACAAATAATGACATAGTTTCTGATTTCATTTCATGCTTTGTTGAATATTCTCAGCAATAAATTATGTTGCTGTTATTGTTGAAAGAAAAAGAAGTGAAAATGTGCCTTTATAAAGAAGAAAATCTGACATGCTATATCTCAATCCTCCAAGTATCAAAAATTACAGATAGAAAATATCCCTCCAAAATGGACTTATTTCACTCCTCTTCTAGCTGCTTTTTTGCTTTCTTTTCATGCTGCGGTATTATCGCATTCACATGCCTGTGGCTCTTGCTTGTTAATCATAATGTGAACTGCCTTTAAGGCAAAAGTAAGTGTTAAGAAAGAAGAGGAAATAACATAGCAGTTTCCTTTTCAATTTTCCATTCTCTCTGAGCTGTTCTCGGTAAACCTTAGGGCTGTGGAAAGTTTTATTTCTTTCAGGGAATGTACATCAGATAAACTCCAGTTTCAGGCAATAATGTCTGCTATGGCTTCATTCTAAAACCCGGGGGGGGAGGGGAGTCCCACAGTTATGTGAACAAGTAGTGCCTTTGTTATTTCTGCTTTTAAAATTTGATACCTTGATTTTATGCACTGATGAGAAAGGAGTAGTTCCAAGGCAAAGAAGATAAAATAAAACAAAATAAAACAAAATAAAATATTGAAAATAGGGCAAGACACCTTATGTTACTTCCGTGAGACTAATCTTCCATTCTGATCTTGGTTATGTCAGCATAAAAGTTTAGCTTTTTGTTAGATCTGGGCAGCGAGAGACAGACTGCGGACACGAAGTGACTTAACAGCTCTTATTAGTAATAGTAGTGATCCAGCTTGCTCTGTGGTCGGAGGGTTCCCCTTTTATAGGGATCGGGTACGCCCCTCGACCAATCAGAACGATACCTGTTTCCCGCTGTAGCAGCGGACCTGAGGGGAGACTTACTCCGATATATGCTAATATCTAACACCCCTCCCCTCCTAGATGGAACGTTGCGGTAGGTAACATAGTCTTTTAGGTAGGTGGGTGTTTGTCTTGCTCGGGAGGAGCGTCGTAGTTCGGGTTGGTTAGAAATGGTTGCAGGATCGGGTGCTTTTCCAGTTTCACGTTCGGGAGGTTTTGTGCCTTCGTTGCTAGGGCGTTCTGGAGTCTTCTCGGTTACGTTGTCTGGGGTTTGCTCTGCTTCGTGCGTTTTCTCTTGTTCCAAGCTTGGATCGCAGGTGTCGTAGTTTTCTATGATGGGGCTCTCGCGTGGCTGACTTTCTGTAGGCAGGAAAATCTCGTCTTCGTTTCGAAGGTCTGAGTGTGCTAGACGACCCCGAAGTTGATCGATGTGCCTTTTCCAGTTCCGCCCATCTTCTAATTCCAGCAGATACGATCGTGGACCCGTGATGCCAATGACCTTTGCCGGCATCCACAATGTTCCCCCTGCATAGTTGTGGGCGTATACTGAATCCCCTATGCTGAAAGACCGAATTTTGCTTGTGGAGTCTGGGGGAGCTGTGACAGAGTAATTTGGGTGAAGACGGTCCAGGTGAGACCGTAGACGGCGGCCCATGAGTAGTTCAGCGGGGCTCCTACCCGTCGTTGCGCTTGGGGTAATATGCTGAATTAGGAGGTAATGGTCAATGCGTGTTTGCCAATCACCTGGACCCATCCTAGCGAGGGCCTCTTTTGCGAATCGCACCATTCTCTCCGCCTGTCCGTTTGATGCCGGATGGAATGGCGCGACGAGGGCATGCCGAATTCCCTGACCTGCTAAAAACGTTTCGAAATGCATGGCCGTGAATTGGGGCCCGTTATCAGAGACTAGGAGGTCGGGCAGGCCATGAGTGGCGAAAAGTCGCCGTAGAACCTTAATGACTGCCTCTGCCGTGGTTGAAGTCATTAGGACTACATCTAGCCATTTTGAGTATGCATCCACAACTATAAGGAAAGTCTGACCTTGGAATGGCCCTGCGAAATCGATGTGTATTCGCGACCAGGGTGCTTTAGGTTTCTCCCATTCTGTGGCGGGCGCTTCCGGGGGTGCTGGTCTCGATTCCTGGCATGGGTCGCAAGTGGCCACCCACTCCTCTATTTCTTTGTCCATGTTTGGCCACCAAACGTAACTTCTTGCTAACGCCTTCATTCTAACAATCCCCGGATGACCCACATGTAAAGCATCTAATACATTCCTACGTAAAACATACGGAATAACAACTCGATCCCCCCACAATAAACAACCTTGTAACACTGAGAGTTCGTCCCGTTTTGACCAAAACATTTTGAATTCCGGGCCCACGTTGCCCTTCGGCCACCCCCTCCAAACCCAAGTTTCAACTTGCTTTATTACATTGTCTTTAGATGAGAACCTTGCAACGTCGTATGAGGAAACCGGTCCAGAGTCCAAACAGTCAATGAGCAATACCGGTACTTCTGGAGTGGGGTCTGGCAGAATGTCAGGTAATGGGCAACGGCTGAGTGCGTCTGCGTGTCCGAGAGTGGAGCCCGGTCAATGAATCAATTTGTATGAGTACGCAGCCAGGAAAACAGTCCACCTGGTCATGCGTGGAGAAAGGGAGACCGGAGTGGGGCGGTTTCCCGCCAAAAGTCCCAACAACGGTTTGTGATCTGTAATTAGTTCAAAATCGCGGCCGTAGAGGTATTCGTGGAAACGCTTTACTCCAGCTACAGCAGCCAGCGCTTCCCTGTCCATTTGGCTGTAATTCCTTTCGGCCGATGAAAGAGTTCTGGAGTAGAAGGCGATGGGTGCTTCTTTTCCGTCGGGCATCCTGTGGCTGAGGACTGCTCCAACTCCGAAGGGTGATGCGTCGCAGGTCAATACCAGCGGTAGGGTCTGGCTGTATTGGACAAGCAGTGAGTCAGTGGTGAGCAGGCGCTTTACCCCGGCGAAAGCTGCAGCTTCGGATCGTCCCCATTTCCATGGTGCGTTCCTCTGGAGTAGACGGTGTAGTGGCTCAGCAACGGTCGCTTTCTGCCTCAGAAAAACGCTGTAGAAATTAAGTAGTCCGAGGAAAGCCTGCAACTCGGTCTGATTTCGTGGTGTGGGGGCGTCCTGGATCGCCTTAATTTTCTTTGAAGTGGGGTGTATTCCCTGACCATCGATTCTATAACCCAGGAATTCTACGCTAGGAACGTTAATTTGGCATTTTTCCTTTTTAAGGCGGAGACCCTTTTCTCTGATTCTGGCCAAAACAGTTCTGACTCTTTTATTCAATTGCTCCTCGTTTGCAGCGGACACCAAGATGTCGTCAAAATAGGGGACGACTCCCGGTATCCCTTGCAAAAGTCGTTCCATGACGCTCTGGAACAATCCTGGGGCAATACTGACACCGAATTGTAGCCGGTTGCATTTGAATGCTCCTCTATGCGTCACTATAGTTTGGGCCTCCGCTGTGGCGCTATCAACTGGCAGTTGCTGGTAAGCTTGTGCCATGTCTAACTTAGCAAATACCTTTCCTGGCCCCAACGAGTGCAATAAGTGCTGTACTACAGGCACAGGGTATGCGCTCTGTTGTAGCGCGACATTAATTGTGCATTTATAGTCCGCGCAGATGCGGACTGATCCGTCTGATTTGACTGGGGTCACGATGGGTGTTTCCCAGCGCGCGTGATCTACCGGCTCAAGGATTCCTTGCTCCACTAACTTATCTATTTCCTTATCTATTTTTGGGCGGAGTGCAAAAGGCACTCGTCTCGGTTTAAGTCGGATTGGCGCCACTTTGGGGTCTAAATTGAATGATATTGGTTTACCCACATACTTACCCAGACCGGGGCTGAACACATCCTCGAACTCCTTAAAAATCTGTTCAGCGCTGCTGTTTCTCACGGCGTTGATTCCGGTGACTTCTAACCCCAGGGCTTCAAACCAATCAAGCCCCAGAAGGTTCTGTAATGGCGCGCTGGCGATGGTCACGGGCAGCTGGGCTTCGATGTCCTTGAAACGGATGTGGAATGTGCCTTGGCCCACGATGGGGACTTGGTTCCCCTGGTAGTCTCGTAGCAGGACGTTTGGAGCGCGTAGTTGGCTCTTTCTGAGGCTAGGGATAGCCTGTTTCATGGATGCCCATGAAATAATCGTCAGGGTCGATCCTGTGTCAACTTCTAGCTCGCAGGGTGAGCCCTCCAAGAGGACTGTGACTCTCAGCCTTTTGGGCCGCTTAGGGCGGACCTGATGTATTGTGGTGAGATACGTTCGCAACTCCTCTCTCTGGGTCAACTCTATCTCATCGTCTACATCCTGAAAATACTCTCATTGAGCGTCTTGATAGAACGCTCTTTCAGCTCTTTGTGTGTATTCTCTCTGGGGATACGCTCGCTCAGCTCCTTGTGAGTAATCTCTCTGGGGATACGCTCGTTCAGCTCTTTGGAAATTTTCTCTCTGAGTAAACACTTGTGGATTTCTCTCTGGGCGCCCTTTTTGATTTCGCCAAGCCCCTGGGTTGGGCTTCTGTTGGCGGTACATGGGTGGCTGCCATGTGGCAGGGACTCCGCTCCGGCACACTCGTGCGATGTGCCCAAGTTTGTTGCAATGCGAACAAACAACGTTCCTGAACCTACAGGTAGACCTGGGGTGATTCCCCCCGCAGCTTGCGCAGGGCGGCAAACGGAATCCGGGTCTCCCCCCAGGCCTCAAGTGACTGCTCTGCATCAGGTGACTGTCCTCGAACTCGGGATTCTCGCAGTCGGGGCTTGTGTCCTCGTAGTGTACTCTGGTTTGTCTTGGTGCTGGCTGGTTTACGTTGGCCCCTCGTTGTATGGTCACCGATGATTTCTCCGCTGACTCTGACGCTCTTGCTTCGTTTAGCGCTATCTGTAGGGTTAAATTCGGGTTTGCCAACAGCTTCTTTTGTAGCGAAATGTCTCTTAACCCACAGATGAGCTGCGCTAAAATGTGCTCGTCCAGATCCCTGAACTCGCAGTGAGTTGCTGCTTTTCGTAGGGCTGCAACATATTGATTTATGGATTCTCCCGCCTTCTGGTTCCTCGTGTTGAATTCCTTGCGGCAGACATGGCGGGAAGGTTTTGGCGTGTAATGAGTTTGCAGAGCCTGTTGCAACACCGTCCACGATACTGCCTGTATTGGAGTAGGCGCGGTGAGGTCTCTGGCCGTATTGAAGACTTCCTTTCCGCAGTAGCCGAGGAAGATGTTTTTCTTCCTCGCGTCGGTGATCCCCGTGTATTCGTTCGCTTCGAGGAAACACTCGAAACGAATCATGAAGGCTTCCCATTCGTCGTTTGCTGGGTCGAAAGGAGCAGGGGGAGCATGCATCGCCATCTTCTCTGTTTGAATTTGCCACGCTGCGGTGATCTGAGATGGCTGCCGGAATTTCTGCCGAATTCCTGGGCTGGATCAAATCCGGAGATTCTGGAGGTAGCGTTCTTCGTCCTATCTGCCTCTCAATCCCACCCTCGTCGCCAATGTTAGATCTGGGCAGCGAGAGACAGACTGCGGACACGAAGTGACTTAACAGCTCTTATTAGTAATAGTAGTGATCCAGCTTGCTCTGTGGTCGGAGGGTTCCCCTTTTATAGGGATCGGGTACGCCCCTCGACCAATCAGAACGATACCTGTTTCCCGCTGTAGCAGCGGACCTGAGGGGAGACTTACTCCGATATATGCTAATATCTAACACTTTTCATCTGTGGTTTTTAAAGATATAAATTAATATGTTCTACCCACAGTTCCTTCATAACATATCCATCCATTGTATATATGCAAGGATTTCTTTAAAATGTATGATGTTCATATGCAAATATTGGATGTGAACATCATACATTTTAAAGAAATATTTGCACATATACAGTATGTGTGTGTTTGTAATTCCTATATGTTATATAATACATTTTAATGTTTCCCATATATGTGATAATGATATAGATCAACCAAAAGCTAGTTCCAAAGGAATGACAGAATATACTTTAAAATAATACTGCAGCTAGCCTAAGAAATTAAACAGGCCTTACCTTGATTATACATCTACCATAGAAGAGATAATGTGGGAATGTTAGGATTGTTGGATAATTTATTTGTTTATTAATCAAATTTGTATGGCCATCCATTTCACAGAAAGTGACTCTAGACAGCATAAACCATAGAAAAAGACAAATATTAATAAAGTATTAAATAAATGTTATATATATTGTTGGATAAAGTGGGATTGTCCAACAACGTAAGTAGTTCAGTGGCAAACCTGCTCTATAATCCTGCCAAGAAAACTACTTGGCTATGTAATCATCAGGAGACAAGCTGAGCTAGGGGTGTTTTTAACTTTTTATCCCTGCTCAGCATTCAGTTTTATGTACAGTAATAACTTCAGATGACAGAGGTTTTCATGAATACTAGAACTGTAACGAGGTTTTTTCCCCCTTCTGGTTTCATTCTTTTTCTCTACCTCCTCATAATACAGAACATGTTAATATGGCTTTTATATTTGGGGCATGGCTTCTATAAGATGCCAAGAAGCACCATGATTGAGTTGAGCAGCCATATACATTTTCTTAATAAATAAATGTAAAAAATATTCATCTGGAGGAAATATGACTAGGAAGAATTGAGGACAAATGGGGAAAGCAAATGTTGCTGACATAAATATCTTTGATGTGGAGTCTATTTCCCATTGCAAACCATATGATTTACAACAACAATCCTAAACTTAGAATCTATTATCCCTAGTTAAAAAGAGCAAGTGGCAAAGAACATGACAGATGTCTCTTTAAGCTTTCAAAAGCTGCTGTCAATAAGAATAGCTGGATGGACAAATAGACTCATTTGATGTATAAGTCACAGGAGAGTTTCTTTGGTAACTGCTTCAGTATCTCAGTAAAGTTAATACATCGCTTCAAGTAACCCTATGATCTGGCATGACAAAGATTTAAGTTCTTCCCTGCATTCCAGTCTATTGGTTGGAGTTTGGGAAACAGAATTTGGAGTCTGGTTTCAGTATGACCAATTCTACTTCCTCTTTTTCATTATGGAACGTAACTAATGGTACTAAGACAAATGGAATTTGCAAAGTGTGATGAGATTTGGGATTGAGTAGGATTGAAATACTATAAACCAAGCCTTTTGGTTCAACCTAATAAATAAATATTAAAGCTCAGTGGCTGCTAGCATAGGAAAGGAAAAAAGAAAGAAAATTTCTTAGTTGCTTGCTCTATTAATGTGTTAATACAACTCTTCACACTTTCTGTAAGGCAAATGCGTCTAAATCAGGGGAAGTATTATAATCATCTCAACCAATTATCAACTAACTAAAGTGTATTATGTAACCTGATGGTAGTAGAGTATTGAGAGTAGATTACATAACAGGTGCACTATGAATAAAATGTTGCACTTGGTAGCAAGATTAAAATATGAAAGATGTATTGCAGTATATAAAATCAATGATATTCTCTCTCTCTCTCTCTCTCTCTCTCTCTCTCTCTCTCTCTCTCTCTCTCTCTCTCTCTCTCTCTCTCTCTCTCTCTCACACACACACACACACACACACACACAGTTTGTATTTAGGAACACATATATGGAGACATGGTGAGGAACCAGTTTCTGACAACTTTCCCTATCTTTCAAGTATAATCCTTGAATTCAAGCATAACCTGCATAAATGTGTCTAGTCCTCAACAAATACATATATACATAGAAATCAAAACAAAAATTATATATCAAGTTTTGCAATTGGTAAAATGTAAAAATACACTTAGATAATTCTGAAAAGAGATAAGGAATGAAACTGTGTAAGGAAATCTCTCTCCCCCGCTTCCCCATGACCGATACTTTTCATTTTAAGATGCATAATTCTTTCTTCTTTTTGAAATGTTAGTTCTCTTACTACAACAGTAGATATTCTCTAGTTATTCAGCACTTTCTCCCTTCCCATTTTACACACACACACACAGATACACAGACACAGACACAGACACACACACACACACACACACACACACACAGAAGTAAGCTTCTTTTTGCCATTGCCTAAGACAACTTTCCTGTTTTGTTTTTTAGGATTGCATTCTGACATTAAAGCATTTCCAGGGTATTTAGTGAGGTCAGAGAAGCAGAGAATTACTAAGAGTAACCATCATTGATTCTTCACTATTCTCCCCAAAGTTGTGACTTGTTTAATAGTGCTATATTCCATTTATTTCCAGTTGTATGCAAGACAGAGGTTTTTCCCCGATTACTAAGGACATTGTCAGACCAGCCCCAATCCGATCCCTTAGGAAAGAAAAGCCTTTGACTTCATTTGGTTAAAGCAAAAGGTTCTTTTACTAAGAGTGTTGGTTGCAGTAAAGTCAAGCCAGCTCTGAAACTACCACACTTGCTGGATACAAAAATAAAGTGTAGGCTTGCCCCCAGCCCATTGCTCCTCCCATGACCAGTCTGTTTCCAGCCAACTGGAGCTCGCCAAGATGTTTTGAGAACTCTTGAGTTTTTTGGGGTGTAGTCCGCATATTTCTCGGGGTGCCTGACCATGGGATGCTGGTACAAACAGGGTCCAGCTGTTCTGGTCCTTATCACCTGTCATTCCCCCCTCCCGATTTCCTATCATGTACACACAATTTTTTATTGCCCTTTCATTCTTTCCCCATTCATCCTCCCCCCCCTCCTTCTTTTGATGGCAGGATGCCTGTGAGGATCCAAGCCAAGCCAGGCAGTGTTGACACTTATTGCTTCTATCTCTAAGCAAAGACTCAGGGAAATGAATGTGAAGTAACTGGCTGGAATGCAAATAGTAAGGATTCTGCTCTGCCATCCATTTAAAATTACAGGTAAGAAAATGATATGTTTGTCATTTTAATCTGAATTCCTGATTTTAGTGTGTAATTAGATTTGTTACAGTGCAAGTTGTTGAATATAGCAGTTTCACTGAATCCTAAGTGAAGGGCTAATTCTTTTGTAAATCTCATGGGTTAGATCAAATTAAATATCTGTATAGTTTGATGCCCAACAACCACACATATCTAGATGTAGTTTATATAGTCCATATATATTGCATTCATTCTCCATGAGATTTTCATCCTTTGCTTGTTTCTATTTTCTTTGCCTCAGTAAACCTTGTCTTTACTTTGGAGTCAAGTAAAGTTTGCCAAGTACATAATTTATGACAGACAATACCTTCATTCACAGTTGACTCACAGTTTATTTTCTCCTACTCAGCAAGTAGATATATTTTTCTCTCTGCTGTTTTTTTCTACTTTAAAATCTTGTAAGAGAAAAAGTTCCTAATTATCATTATATTGTTATTATTATCATTCTAGTATTTGGCTTCCTTGGAAGTAAATCTTGTTATACTAATGAAAATTTTTTCCTAGGAACTAGGTGTAGTCCTTCTGCTCAGTCACAATATTCTCCTTCGGTTCCATTCCAAATTTTAGATTAAATTAAATCATTTTAAATATTTAATAATTTAGACATTGCTTTTGTAGTTTTGAGTTCTTTCTCATAATGCCAAAATGAGATGAATTACAGTATGTGCTTGTTCTAAGTGTAGGCAGAAGATACATATATTTGTATGTAGCAGCAGATATCTGAATAGCAGCAAATATCTGAATAGTTGAATTTGAAAAGTACCTTCATATAGTAGGAACAGCAGAAGAGCAGCACATCCTGTCATTACAAATAACTCTCATTGAAATTTGGAGATATGCAGGTAGCCCTTGACTTATGGTCACAATTGAGCCCAAAATTTCTATTGTTAAACGAGACAGTTGTTAAGTGAGTTTTGCCCTATTTTGGACCTGTTATTGTCACAATTGTTAAGTGAATCACTGCCATTGTTAAGTTAGTAATACGGTTGTTAAGTGAATCTTGCTTTATTATTGACTTTCCTGGTCAGAAGATCCCAAAAGTGATCACATGATCCTGGGACAGTGCAACTATCATAAATACGTGCCTGCTCCCAAACGTCCAGGTTTTGAACACATGACTATGGGACCGCTGCAAAGTCATGTATGTGAAAAATGGTTATTAATCATTTTTTCCAGTGCCATTATAACTTTCAACAGTCAGTAAATGATACTTGCAAATATTAAGGTAAAAATTAAGGATGTATATGGACACTTTAGAAAGAACATTGGGCTAGTTGTAAATCACGCGCGTCAAAATCGCGTGTCACATTGCTCTCACCTGATGTTTTGTGATGCTTTCCCCCTTCTTGGGGCTGGGGTGGGCCTGGCTTGCACGTGATGCATCCGGACTTCAGGCTGCCAGTTTTGACACCCCTGTTGTAGATCCATCTTCCAATTATACTACTTCCTTACCCCATAGCAAAACAGAAACACCCATTTCAATCCAGAAAAAAAGATATGTATGGCAAGTTGGAGGAATACGTTCTATAGTTCCTGAAGTATTTTGGATGAGAAGGGGGCAGAACAAGTTTAATGTTACTTTCTACAAAGTCTAGAATACAGAAGAACAATTGAAATAGTAGAGATGCAAACAAATATGTATTACTGTAGTTTGTGAACAAAATAATCCCTGTAATATTGTTGACTAATAGTCTCTTTGGTGGATTAGTTAAATCTGGTACAGATAATTTGGTCCTTCTCAGTTATGGGAGGAAAATTATAAGGGGAAGGCCTTTAGAAGCATTAGCTGGTAACAGGACTCCTTTGATATGAGTGATGAAAAAGCTCCACAATCTTTTATCTGATGCAATTGGAAAAAGAAAAAAGAAAGCTGAAAAACAAAGATAAATGCTTTCAGATTTCCATTATGTGCAGGCTTTATAGAGGTTACATTTATTAAAGAAAATGAGCTGGTAGAAAGCCATGGTCTTCAGGAATGCTTTAAGGATATTCTAATAAAGGATTTCCAAGCAGTCCCCTATATAATATATGTTGTGACCCAGCAGGTTCCTTTGCAGCTGCCGAGCGACTCAGATAGCGATGAACCCTATGAGTTGGCTATGGAGAAGGTGGAGGACCTTGGGCAGGGTTCAGACGCAGAGCAAGGACCAGAGAGGCTGGTTGGCCACCAGGAGGTGCCTGAGGCATGGAGCAGTGGGGAAGATCGGAGGAAATTTGTCCCTGATGCAAGATTGAGGAGGGCGGAGAAACGAAGGCAACAGCTGCTCCGGAAACAAGCTCATAAAAGATAATGAAGCAGGTGGTTGGGGCATGGCCCCTCCCAAGAGCTTATATAAACAGAGATTTTGGGAGGAGACTTCTTGCAGGATACAACTGTTCAAAGTAATCTGCAGTATGTCTGGTCTGATCTGTTTCCGTTTGTAACATGCTGGAGAAGCTGTTATCTGTATCTGTCGGAGTCTGGGTTGCTGCCAAGGTTCTTATCTGTGAGTTCGTGTTTGGGCTTTCAGCCACCAAGATTGTAGTCCTGTTATTAAAATGTGGCATCCAGCTAAGCCTGTGTTGGCATTCATTACTGGACAGAGGGGGGTCAGAACAATATATTATGTTATTAAAAAAGATAAATTCAACAGAATTCAAATTCAAAAAGAAAGTTGCTACAGTAAGGGTGTCAAACTCAAGGCCCGGAGGTGCTTACCGTATTTTTCAGAGTATAAGACCGCACCAAGGTTTTGAAGAGGCAATTTTTTTAAAAAAGTAGGTAGGTAGATAGATAGAGGGATAGAGAGGGAGAGAGGGAGAAATACAGGAGGTAGGTAGGGAGAGAGAGAGAGAATAGTTAGGTAGGTAGGTAGATAAAGACGAGAGAGAGAGAGAGAGAGAGAGAGAGAGAGAGAGAGAGAGAGAGAGAGAGAGAGAGAGAGAGAGAGAGAGAGAGAGAGAGAAATACAGTAGGTAGGTAGGGAGAGAGAGAGTATGTAGGTAGGTAGGTAGAGGGATGGAGAGAGAGAAATAGAGATAGAGAGAAATATAGTAGATAGGTAGGTATTTCTGCTGGCACAGCACTTGATCAATGTAATTCTCATCAATCAGTTAAAGAACTTTCCAAAAGGAAAAAAAGGTTTTGCACTCTGCAAACATCCCCAAAACAGCCCATTTTTTGCAAAAACAGGCCCGTTTTTTTTCAAAGAAAGGCATGAATAGCCTTAGGGAGGGCTTGCAGAGTGTTCCTGGGGGGTGCAAAAATGAGCAAAAAAATGGCCCGTTTTTCACAATAATGGGCCCGGTTTTTATCAAAAAAATGCATGCATAGCCTTATGGAGGCTTAGAGAGTGCTGCTGGGGGGGGGGGGGGCAAAAATCCCCCATTTTTTTTGCTAATTTCTGCCCTCTCCAGTATTCCCCAGGAGCTCTCTGAAAGCCTCCATAAGGGTATGCACGGCCATTTTGGTGAAGGGGCGGGGCTTCGGGAGGCAAAAAATGCTGTATTCAGTATATAAGACGCATCCAGATTTTCAGCCTCTTTTTTGAAGAAAAAAGGTGCATCTTATACTCTGAGAAATATGGTAGATCTGGCCCATGGGGCCACCCCGGAAACAAGGACTAACCCGCAGTACCTCAGCCAGTGAAAACGGAACTCGGGAGGGCTACACATGGCCTTCCCAAGCTCCATTTTCACTGACAGAGTGTTCGGGCCACTACAGGTGCCTTGACACAAGTAATATCAATGCCCACCCAGGCCATGTCCCCTGTTCTCCCTGAGGTTAAACACAATCCTCAATGAAATCGAGTTTGACACCCCTGCACTAAAGCAACTTATATTATACAAACATTCATATATTTAACTGCTGTAAAATATTATAGTAGAGTTCACTCATAGTCTTATCACAGTTAGCTTGTCAATTTTTAAATTTGTTTACTTCTAAAAAAGCAAATATTTGATTGTTAAATAATCTTTTTGTATATAGCAAGTAAGAAAAAAAACATTTAAAAACAATGAAAACATTTGGAGTTTGGAGAAACAAATAGGACATGTTGGAAGTTGTATCTCAAAATGGTGTGAAGTTTGGCCCCAACTGGCCATCAGGACCATATTTTTTCCTAATGCTGAAATAGACACAAAATTGAGATAAAAATTCCAAAAATTAATCCTTCAACCAAATCACACTCCTTTGCCAACTCTGTTCTGATTCCTTATCAAATGATATAGATCAGAGGTCTTCAAATTTGGCAACTTTAAGACTTGTGGACTTCAACTCCCAGAATTCTCCGGCATAACTGGCTGGAAAATTCTGGAAATTGAAGTCCACAAGTCTTAAAGTTGCCAACTTTGGGGGGCCCTGATATAGGTGATCTTCAAGAAGTACCAGTTTAATTCTTTTATTTCTCTCTAGGAATCCCATTATTAGCTTGTTAACAGCTATCAGCTATCTATCTATCTATCTATCTATCTATCTATCTATCTATCTATCTATCTATCTATCTATCTATCTATCTATCTATCTACAAAGTAATTAAGTTTATTTTAATAATGATTACAAATCTTAAAAGAAAAACAAAACAAAAAAGAATCCAGTCATGCTTCTGGAGCATACTTGAAACTCAAAGGGTACAAACAAAGGAGAAGAAGGTAAAATCTTGCAGTGCAAATGTGAACAGAATTCTTCTTCTACTGAATTGACGCAGCCCAAACAAACTTTGCATTCACATTCCATCATCTTCCATATGGAAGCCATAACTTCTGTCTAAAATGTAGTCAGAGCAACAATGTTCTTCTTTATAGCAGTCAGATGCAAAGAAAAGCAGCTGCTGTTTGAAATAATGTCTTCCCAGTTTCCTCCCCTGCACTCAGTTCCTGGTGGAGGGAAAAACAACTGGAGGAGAGAAAATGAAGGAGGAAGTTATAAACGTATATTCACTGACTTGGGATGGGAATAAATGTCATTAAATTCTCAAGTACTCTTATCTGAGTGCATTTCATTGTAAGGTTGCAAACCTATAGAAACTGACTGGAAGTCCACTGAATTTTAATAGGAGTTATTTCTGAATAAGCATGGCATGTATTACTTTCCTTTTCTTCAAGGAAACTTTCAATAATAACCATTAAATGATTTATTATAATTCAGATTTGGTCATTTCAATCTTCTTCCACAATAGTCCTGCCGGCATAATACATTTTATATATATATAAGTGGGAATATTGCACTTTGGAAAAAAAAACCTTAACATTTTAATTGCAAAATCAAATGTCACCAGCTTTACAATATACTTTGCTTAGAGATGATGGCAAGGCAGAGGAGATCATTTGGTAGTCAACACTATTCTTTGCCTTCTTTAAGGACAATGAAGTCATTAAAAAACAATTGGTATAATTAATCAATAATGTAATGCTGTCCCATGCTCCCAACTTAAGCTATATTTAATGAAGAAATGTTGACTGTAAAATTATGACACAACCTTTCTCATTATACCTGCAAAGTTTTGAATGTGGTAAAATACATTTAGATTTCTGTTTTTAATATCTGGTTTAACTTTTTAAACTGCATTAACTTTTGTATCATTATTAGTGATATCAGGCTGTATTACACTTTGATATTCATAAATTCCTCTTCTGTACTTGCAACATTTAATAGCAGTTATGGGTTACTGCCACTATACAGAATTATAAGATACTGTGTTCCCCTTTTTAAATAATTTATTCCCTCTCTCCCTCCTCCCCATTTCAAGTCCTGCAGTCAGGCTGAAATTGTGGTTTTAATCATTCTAATTTGAATACTGATCTATCTATCTATCTATCTATCTATCTATCTATCTATCTATCTATCTATCTATCTATCTATCTATCATCTATCTACCTACCTACCTACCTACCTACCTACCTACCTACCTATCTATCTATCTATCTATCTATCTATCTATCTATCTATCTATCTATCTATCTATCATCTATATAGCTATCTATCTATCATCTATCTATCTATCTATCTATCTATCTATCTATCTATCTATCTATCTATCTATCTATCATCTATCTAGCTAGCTAGCAATCTATCTATCTATCTATCTATCTATCTATCTATCTATCTATCTATCATCTATCTCTATATCATAAAAGAATTAAATTTAATTGGTAAAACTGAAATCATTCAAGTGTTTGTTGGTGTAAGTAGTTTTGATTAAATAAAGTATCTACCTGTACTTTGCTTTGCACGATGAAGCTTCTCATCCCCTTTTTTTGTTTTGTTTTTTAAAAAAATCATTGTGACCTTTACACCTTCAGTTAATTGTACAAGTTTGCAAGCATTTCCCCTGTCTGCTGAATTTGGTCTCATGAGGATCCAAGGAGAATCATTACTGAATCTATAAAAACATTGTATTCACATTTTGTATAATACATAATATACCAATAAACCTACTATATATACTACTAAAACTATCTATTACCTGTCCCAGCTCCTGCCAACCTAGCAGTTTGAAAGCATGTAAATGAGAGTCAATAAATAAGTACCACATCAGTGGAATGTAACAACATTCCATGTGCCTTGGCATACAGTCATAGTGGCCACATGGCAACAGGAGCATTTTAGGAGAATGCTGGGTCTCTTGGCTAAGAAATGGAGATGAGCAACAATCTCTAGAGTTGGACATGACTCGATAGGGGAAACATTTACCTTTACCCTTACTAGGAAATTAGCCTCATATTAAAATGCAACCTTTTGCCAAAGATACAAAGTCTTCAACACAGTAACCTTTCAGTATGACCAAGTCACTGCTGAATTATATACCCTTATATGCATTAGGATTTCATTTGAATTTTCAAAATGCTCCTGTCTGACCTTTTCATGCAAGATAAGTCAAACTGATGATATTATCACACTGAATATTCTTATATACATAAAAGAATGCACACACACACACACACACACACACACACACACACACACACACACACACACACACACAGTGTTTATTGCAACTCAGTAGGAAATATTATTACAATATCTTCAACTGAGTAAAGCATTATTTCCAAACCTTCTACACAATATCATTTTGCTTTCACATAGTAATACAATAATACAATAGTAGAGTTGGAAGGGACCTTGGAAGTCTTCTAGTCCAACCCCCTGCCTAGGCAGGAAACCCTATACCGTTTCAGACAAATAGCTATCCAACATCTTCTTAAAGACTTCCAGTGTTGGGGCATTCACAACTTCTGGAGGCAAGCTGTTCCACTGATTAATTGTTCTAACTGTCAGGAAATTTCTCCTCAGTTCTAAGTTGCTTCTCTCCTTGATTAGTTTCCACCCATTGCTTCTTGTTCTACCCTCAGGTGCCTTGGAGAATAGTTTGACTCCCTCTTCTTTGTGGCAACCCCTGAGATATTGGAACACTGCTATCATGTCTCCCCTAGTCCTTCTTTCTTTTAAGTTAAACATACCCAGTTCCTGCAACCGTTCTTCATATGTTTTAGTCTCCAGTCCCCTAATCATCATTGTTGCTCTTCTCTGCACTCTCTCCAGAGTCTCCACATCTTTTTTACATCGTGGCGACCAGAACTGAATGCAGTATTCCAAGTGTTGCCTTACCAAGGCATTATAAAGTGGTATTAACACTTCACGTGATCTTGATTCTATCCCTCTGTTGATGCAGCCTAGGACTTTTTTGGCAGCTGCTGCACACTGCTGGCTCATATTTAAATGGTTGTCCACTAGGACTCCAAGATCCCTTTCACAGTTACTACTACTGAGCAAGGTACCACCTATACTGTACCTGTGCATTCCATTTTTGTTGCCTAAATGTAGAACCTTACTCTTTTCACCATTGAATTAGTATATTTCTAAAAGATAGAAGTTGTCTAAAAGGCAATTCATTTTCTTCATTTTTTCCCTCTTCAAATGTGGCTAACAAAACTTGGTTTTTTTTAAAAAAAAATGGTTTCTAGAGAGAGACCCAGTTTGGTCTAGTAGTTAAGGGACCAGGCTAGAAGTGGGAGACCATTAATTCAATTCCTGCCTTAGCCTCGATAGCCAGCTGGTTTGACTTTGGGCCAGTTACTCTCTCTTCACCCAATCCACATCACAAGGTTGTTGTTGTGGGCAAATAGGAGGATGAATGTACGTGGCATATATTCACCACCTTGAGTTATTTGTAAAAATTATAAAAGCAGGATACAAATAAATAAATCAGAAATGAAGCTATTGGGAGTGGATATCAATAACATTAGTATCAATATACATGGTTTTTTTATTATTTATTTACCCTTTCATCTCACATACCTTGATTCTGGGTGGTTTACAATAAGACTATAAAATAGGAATATAAGTAGCAACCAACCATTAAAAGCAATAATATATGATTAAACCAGCAAGGAAGGTGCATTTATTACATGGAACCATTTTATGACAATTACAGATATATTATACAAACAGAGATAATTTGTCTTCATCTGCTGCATCCAATGCCATTGAATCTGATCTCTGAATGTCCTAACTCAGTATATATAACACAGCCACTATAATCACCTCCCAAAGCTCTCCTAAATTCAGTTAATCGTTTCATAATATGTTATAATTGTCCAAGCATCTTTCCTCCATTGAGTAAGCTGCTCCATTATTCTTTTCTATTGAATATTTGGTGGGAGGAGGAAGCACTGAGGCATGCTGTAAAGGTTGTCTCTCCTCTAAGTAGGAATGTGATACAAGGACCCAGTAGCTCAATGGCAAGATAGCTGAAAAGTGATAAAGCCAAAAAATCAGGAGGTGAAGTCAGGCAAGGATCCCTACCGATACTGCCCTGAAACTTTACAGAGCCCTAGGATCTTCAGATCAAAACCAGAAGTTGTTACTCCTGAGACATAGATATGGTAGTAGAAGTAAAATGACTGACTTGCTCAATGGCAACCAAGATTAAAAGAGAGTAACTGGCCCAAGTCTATCCATCTTACTTTCAGGCCTAAGGTGGGCCTAGACATCATTTTCCTAGTTTCTAGCCTGGTTCCTTTTATCATTAGGCCAAACTGGCTCTCAACATTCTGTTTTCCTACAGTAAGAAAGAAAAACATGATGAAGATATTTGGCAATTTAATAAACAAATCTTCAATTGTTAAGAGGCTGAACACTAGCTTTTTTCTCTTGCATGATTAAGCAATTTTTAAGAAAATTGAATATAGAAATAAATGAAAGTACTATTTATGCAATTAATTAAAGAAGTGAAATGAAATGCATAGCACACCTAATTATATGAAAAGAACCAAAAATATACCAGATGAGATATTTCATGAGCTACATAATTAATGGTGAATTAGGACTTCCCCTTTGCTTTTTAAGAGATTGGCTGCAGTCACTATAAATAAAAGTCATTCATGACACTTGGCACTCTATTTAGGTTTATGTGGGTTGTGACATTTCTTTCTGTGACTCAGAACTTTCCTGTTTATCTGAAACAATGCTTACAGATGAAATAAATGTATGTTGCTATGATGTGGATGCCCTAAAAATTCATCCATTATAGGGTTTTATTATATGTGTTTGTGTGTGTGTGTGTCTGTGTGTGTGTGTGTGTGTGTGTGTGTGTGTGAGAGAGAGAGAGAGAGAGAGAGAGAGAGAGAGAGAGAGAGAGAGAGAGAGAGAGAGGAGGAGGAGGAGGAGGAGGAGGAGGAGGAGGAGGAGGAGGAGGAGGAGGAGGAGGAGGAAAGGATAAACCTTCAATATTATTCAGGTTATCTGAATAAATTGGCTTGGGTCAAATCCAACAGGATATTATTTATCCTAACACTAGGGTATTGTCCAGTTTTGCTACCAATTATGGGGAACATAGTTAAATAACTTGTAGAAGATCATAGTTTTCAGGTGTAGAGGGAATTTCAGTGAGTCACACAATAGAACAATAAACAACAAAAAGGATTTTAAGAAATATGGGATAGAGAAGGGGAAGTGAAAGAAAGGAAGAAATACTGTTTAGTTGGTTAATAACTAGTCAAATTTGAAAAAAAATGCAATACAAAATAAAAATAAATACAGAAGAAGTCATAGCATACCATCATACCTCAAAGATTAAATAATATAAACTTGTATCATATATTTTGGAAATTTATAAATTTGGAAAAGAAAGTAAAATAAGTGTATATATTTTAAATGAGATCCCCACAGAGAAAAATAAAAGGCAATAAATGACCCCAAACCAAGATAGAGTTCTCAGATCTCAGGATTTGTCATTCACTGGCTATAGAGGTTTTTCTGTGCAACCTGTGGGCAGAAGACTTTCTCCATGCATATTTTTCTGTAGACAACCAAGGTGTGATGTGCTCAGATTCTTTAATTACATCTCCAAAACTTCCCAAGAATATCGTCACAGTCTTAAGATCAGGAGCATCCATGAGGAGAGTGGAAGGTTTATCCAAACAACCAAAAATCTAGTCGCAATTATGTAGTTGCAGCTGCCAGTTCTAAATCTTCTTGAGGATACCCTTACTCAGAATCTATATAACCTAAACATTTAAAATAATGGTGCACTAATCCTGATTCAGGATATTACAGGATTATACTGATTTCCTTGTTTCTTTCTTACAGTATATAGCAGTGATGGCGAACCTATGGCACGCGTGCCACAGGTGGCACACGGAGCCATTTATCAGGGCGTGCGAGGCGCTGCCCTGTCAGCTGGCCAGTGCGCATGTGCGTGCTGGCCAGCTGAGTTCATCCTTTTTTAAAGCCATTTTTCGTCCTCCCCAGGCTCCAGAGCCTTTATAGGAGCCTGGGGAGTGTGAAAAGAGCCTCCCCTGCCCCCGCAGAGGCCCTCCAGAGGCTTCATGAGCTTCCCTGAAGCCTCCAGAGTGCAAAAAACCTGGCCCTATGGGCAAACCGGAAGTTCGGGAATGGACTTCCGGTTTGCTCGGAGGGTCATTTTGACTGCTCCAGAGGCTTCAGGGAGCATCCTGAAGGTCCCTCAAGCCTCTGGAGGGCTTCTGGGGGGCGGGGGAGGCTGTTTTCGCCCTCCCCAGGCTCCTATAAAGCTTCTGGAGCCTGGGGAGGGCAAAAAGCATGCAAAAAATGGGGTGGAGCACCTGTAGTATGCACATGCACACTGGGGGGTTGCGCATTGCATTATGGGTGCGGCACACCTGGACACTACCCCCCTGCGCTCTCCCCACTTATGGCACGCTAGCCAAAAAAGGTTCGCCATCGCTGGTGTTCTGTAGGGAATATGAGGCAGACAGGGACTGAGGCAAGGTAGGTTGAAGTTAACACAACCTTTATTAAAAGTGACAAACAGCTCATAAGAATGGCAAATCTCGGACCGGCAAACAGCAGCAAAAGACATCTGACAGCTCTTTTATAGTCAAGCTGTCAGGTTTGTAACCAATCAGGTAGCTGGATTCTCCCCCCGGCAGGTTGCTGCGTCTTAGCCAATCAGGAGTAGGCAATGCAAGTCTATGGCAGGGAAAGTTCAGTACATAACACCTCTCTCCTCCCAGTTGGCACATGCGTAGTCCACCAAGTACGCTGGCCGACGTCAGATCTGCCCCGATTGTCTTAGTTCAGGGGCGGCGGCCATAGGAGGAGTCTCTGCTGGCTGCAACTGTGGAACTGCTGGAGACTGAGCGGTCGAGACGGCAGGACGAGTGACCATCGCTGGACCAACTGGACTATCAGGTAGGGTTGGCAGTGAGAATTCATTGGAGACGGGAGCGGAAACGGCTTCGGGTGGAGTTAGTTCGCCAGGGTAGGATTGGGCCTGCCCTGGTAGGAAGTCTGAGGCACCGGTCGATCTTCGTCAAAGTTGATTAATATGTTGGCGCCACTCCCTCCCATCGTCGAGCTGGACCCTATAAGAGTAGGGTCCAGTTAGCTGTATTATTTGTCTAGGGAGCCACCCTGATTTAGCTCCAAAGTTCTGAGTGTAGACCAGGTCTCCCAAGTTAAAGGCTCGAGCAGTGCTGTCTGTGTTGGAGCTTTTTTCTGAAACATAGCTGGGGTGTAGCCGGTCCAGGGTTGTCCGGAGCCAGTGTCCCATTAGCCGTTCTGCTGGGCTTTGGTTGGTGACCGGGCACGGTGTTGTATGTTGTGCCAGGAGGTATTGGGACAATTTAGTTTGCCAATTACCTGGCCTCAGGCGGCCCAACGCCTCCTTAGCAGACCGGACGGTCCGTTCAGCCAGGCCGTTGCCTGCCAGGTGAAATGGAGCCACGGTCGCATGTCGGATGCCTAGTTGGCCTAGGAACATTTGGAATGGTGCCGACGTGAACTGGGGCCCGTTGTCGGACACCATCACATCAGGCAACCCATGGGTTGCAAAAAGTCTTTCCAGTACCTTAATGACAGCCTCGGAAGTGATGGATGGCATGAGTGCCAGCTCCACCCACTTCAAGTAGGCGTCCACTACAATTAGAAAATTCTGCCTCAGAAATGGGCCAGTGAAATCCAAATGGATTCGTGCCCATGGAGCCTAGGGCATGTCCCACTCTCTGACGGGCACTGATGGGGGAGCTGGCCTTGACTGCTGGCACTGTTGACAGGCAGCCACCAAGTCTTCTATCTGTTGGTCAATTTTGGGCCACCACATTAGCTCCTGCCCAGCACTTTCATGCACACAATTCCTGGGTGAGCAGTGTGCAGGCAATTCAAAATTGGCACCCTAAGCTTGGGGGGAGGTACTACCTGGTTTCCCCACAGCAGGCATCCATTGAGAATGGATAGCTCATGCTGGCGTACATAAAAGGGTTGGAACTCCTGTCCTACTGGCACTTGTGGCCACCCCCTGCACACTCAGTCCAGCACTTTGGAGAGGGCAGGGTCAGATGGAGATATCCGCGCAATATCCTGGGTGGATACTGGCATGGCTAATTCCTCTACGAGGAGGACTGAGGCAGACGGAGCAGGAGCCTCCACTGGCGCTGGCAAAGGGCAGTGACTGAGGGCATCCACATGCCCCAAATTCTTCCCTGGCCTATAGACAAGCTGGTAATTGTATGCTGCCAGGAAAATGGTCCATCTGGACATTCTCGGCGATAAAATTTGCAGGGTCTGGCGGTCTCCCGCCAAGAGACCCAAGAGGGGCTTGTGGTCTGTAACCAACTGAAAGAACCGACCATAGATGTAATCATGAAAAAGCTTGACCCCTGCTACAGCAGCTAGAGCCTCTTTGTCTAGCTGGGTGTAGTTTCTTTCCGCAGCTGAAAGGGTGTGGGAATAATAGGCAATTGGGGCTTCTGAGCAATTAGGGAGGACGTGGCTCAGAACAGCCCCAATGCCAAAAGGTGATGCATCACACTCCAAAACCAAGGGAAGGCGGTCACTATACTGGACCAGCAGTGACTGGGACGTGAGAACATCCTTGACTGCCTTAAAGGCAAGGATTTCTTAGGACCCCAATGCCAGGGTGTCTTAGAGCCAGGAGCCTGTGAAGAGGCTCTGCCAACGAAGCCTTATGGGGCAAAAATATGGCGTAAAAATTGAGAAGCCCCAGAAAAGCTTGAAGCTCCATTTTAGATGTGGATTTGGGGGCTTTTTTGATTGCCTCTATTTTGGATGGGGTAGGGTGGATCCCTTTGGCATCCACGAGGTACCCCAAGAATTCAACGCTGGGGACTCCTAACTTGCATTTGCCTTGCTTAAGTTTAAGCCCCGCTTGGCGAAATCTATGCAGGACCACCCTTAACTTGACGATGAGGTCGGCTTGATCCTTGGTGGATACAAGCACATCATCGAAATAAGGCACCACCCCAGGCAGCCCTTGGAGCAATCGCTCCATTAGGCTTTGAAAAATGCCTGGGGCAATGCTAACCCCAAACTGCAATCTCTTGCACTTAAAAGCTCCCCGGTGGGTCACAATGGTCTGAGCTAAGACAGTGGCCTCGTCCACCGGGAGCTGCTGATAGGCTTGTGCTAAGTCTAACTTGGCAAAGACATTACCCCGCCCCAGGCAGTGGAGCAGGTGCTGCACCACAGGTACAGGGTAAGGGTTGGCTTGCAACCCCCTATTGATGGTGCACTTAAAGTCACCACAGATTCTAATGTTCCCATCCTGTTTGATGGGTATCACAATGGGGGTCTCCCAGGGATAGTGGTCCACTGCCTCTACCACCCCCTGCACAATTAGTTTGTCTAACTCTAGGTCTACCTTGGGCCGCAGGGCAAATGGCACTCTCCTAGGCTTAAGGCGGATTGGTGCCACCTGGGGGTCCAAATTAAAGGAAATAGGTGTCCCCGTATATTTACCCAGCCGGTCGTCGAAAACATCTGTGAACTCGCTGGTCAGCGCAGCAAAAGGGTCTGGCACCACGGAGTGGCTGCCAGAAATGTTGAGCCCCAGCGCAGAGAACCAGTCCAGCCCTAGGAGGCTGGGCAGCTGGCCGTTGACTATGACGAGAGGAAGAGGCCCTTTAAAATTTTGGCAGGCGACTTGGAATGTGCCACAGCCCACAATAGGAATTAGTTGCCCTTGATAGTCCTTGAGGTGAATTGGGCATTGCTGGAGGGCAGCCTTAGCAAGGCTGGGCACTATCCACTTGATAGTGGCCCATGAGACAAGGGACTTGGAAGACCCTGTGTCCATCTCCATTTTGCAGGGCTTCCCCTCAATGTGAACCATCATATAAATTTTGTGAGCCGGCTTTGAGTGCGATGCGTGACTGACAGCCCATTCAGAGTGCTGCTGGTCATCAGCAATGGCGAAACAGTCCCGGCGGTGCACAGGCGCTTGTCTTGTTGACTGCTTTGGCAAGGTGTGTTCAGGAGGCTGAAGGGCAACAGGCATGGCCGCCCTGCACACCTTGGCCAAATGTCCCTTCCTGTCACAATGTTGACAGATAGCGGCTTTGAACCTGCAATTTGCCCTTGCATGGTTCCCGTCACAGCTGAGGCAACACGGCTGAGGCAAAAAGTCTATCTGTGACCCGCTTTTTCAGGTTGTTAGGTTGAGGTGGCTGGTGTCCTCTTCAATGTCTGAGAGATCATCTGCTTTGACCTCATCGTAGTGGACAGCGTGGCCCCTGCTGGCATGAGTGGCTGGTGGCAGAAATTTTTGAATTTCTGCGGTAGACTTATCAGACATCTCATATGCCGTGGCTTCGTTCATGGCTGCTTGAAGTGTCAGATCTTTTCGCACCAGCAAACGCCGCTGAAGTCTGAGGTCTCTGATATCACAGACCAGCTGTTCTAGTAGGGCATCGTCCAGCACAGGGAAATTGCAGTGTAGGGCCACCGTTCTGAGGGATGCCATGTAGTCCGACATGGATTCTCCTTCTCTCTGGACTCTCTGTCAGAACGCATAGCGCCTCGCCATGTGTGAGGGAGTTGGAGAATAATGGTTCTTCAGTTTCTCCAAGAGTGTCTCCCAAGGCATTGAGTGCACTGACTGAGGGGCTGCTAAAGCCCTGGCTGTGCCAAACATCTCGTGGCCACAGGCGCTGAGGAAATAGCCTCTTTTATGACCACTAGACAAACCAGAGAAGTCGTTTGCCTCCAGGAAGCACTCAAACCTTTCGAGGTAAGCGTCCCATGTTTCGGTGGCCGGGCTGAATGCCGAGAATGCCGGTTGGGTAGCCATCCTGAGAAGGACGGGCGTGAAGGATCAGAAAAAAAATTCAGCGATGAGCGATGTCTCATCGCTTAGTGATTTGAGACAGCTCTAACAGTGACTTCACCTTTGTCCTTTACCTCAGACCTGATCCCATCCTCGTCGCCAGTGTTCTGTAGGGAGAACGAGGCAGACAGGGACTGAGGCAAGGCAGGTTGAAGCTAACACAACCTTTATTAAAAGTGACAAACAGCTCATAAGAACGGCACATCTCGGACCAGCAAACAGCGGCAAAAGACACCTGACAGCTCTTTTATAGTCGAGCTGTCAGGCGTGTAACCAATCAGGTAGCTGGATTCTCCCTCCAGCAGGCTGCTGTGTCTTAGCCAATCAGGAGTAGGCAATGCAAGTCTATGGCAGGGAAAGTTCAGTACATAACAGCTGGTATATAGTACTAAATCAAAATCATCTCTCTCTCTGTCTCTTTCATACATCAAGTTACATCAACAACAATAGACACACAGGCAGCACCAATCAGCACCAATCTACCAATCATGATACAACCACACAACCAATCATTCCACTTACTGAAACAAAGCCAGCATTCCACACCCAGCCACCAAGATTTATAGAAAGACAGCAGCACAGGGAATATATTAATTATTAATATATTCAATATATTATATATATTCAGTTTTCTGGATCTGGAGCACAGGCCATGGTGAAAGAACATTGGTTTTGCAGTGCCTAGTATCAAATAAAAAACAAAGCCCATAATTTTTTTTTTCTGAGGAATGTATATAATGGTTGATATTAGCTAAAAAAGTCACAATTCCTAAAACTAATACAATGTTTTTTGAGGTACATATATTTGTCTATCTTTTTCTCTATCATGACAGCACTTGAAGAAATGTGTATGCAGTTATGAAAAAGTCTGCATCAAATTAGGGAAAGGTGTCTTTGTAAGAAATAGCAATATCCCAACTATGGTGAGACCAACAGTCACGGACTGAGTCAGATGTAAAAGTGATTAAGTCATTGTTTCCCCCCAAAATAAATTAGTTTGTATGCCTGATGAGATAGGAAATATAGTTAATATGGTAGAGTGATAAATCATTCAGGGTAAGAACCAGGTTACAATGAAATAGAGCAAATAGTAAAACTAAGGGATTCTCTCAGCACAGGGACTTGTGGGATGAGATTACAAGGTTGAGGCCAGACATATTGATCAATGAATCCAATATTCTTCCCTTTTCTCCTATGTACCATAGCATTTTATAACATTGATTTCTTTTTAAGCATCTGCTAAGGTGTTGCTGTTTGTAGCATGACAACCCACCAGGGAAACAAATCAGGAATCAAGGTTTGTGAAAGTCTGGAACTGAAATAAGAACTTTGGGTTCGGTTTGCTTCATCCCAGATAGATAAAGATTCTGTCTAAATCATTATGTTTACTTCATGATATAGACTACAGTCAAATCCTAATTTATAACCTACATACTATAAAGACAAACACAAAAACTTTGGTTAGGAATGGTGCTAAAGCAAAGTAATGGGGCATAATTGTCCATGTGGCAACAACCTGGAAGAAGCCTGATGATTGAATGAAAGAAAGGAGAAGAATCTGGACAACCCATTGAACCAAGCAGCTGTGCCAAGTCTTTAGAAAGACACAACTCTTTCAGTGCTTCAAAGAGGGTTGATCTGAAAAATTGATTAGTGAATTTTGCATAATGTTATTAAATACTTATTTTTTCTCCTTTCTTATTTTTAGTACAACTAGCCATATCAATTTAGCACAATCATCACCTTAAACTTTTATAATTTTGACTGCTGTAGTTGTTCCCTGCCCCAAAGTAGAAAATATGGTCCTCAAATATAGGTGTGCATATATATGGGTTCTCTTATGAGTAGACTAGCAAATTATTCCTTCTTCAGGACTTCCTGTCCCCTCATATTGCTTCACAATGTTTAGAAGCTTTCTTCCCGCAAATCTTTTATCAACTGGTCTAGGAAATCAGGCTAATTAACAAAGCAATCAACAGCTCACTTTGTGATTCCAGAGTTGATTTAGGAAGTAGGAAAAAGAGCAGAAAGGGAGGGAGGGACAGAACTCATCCTCAGTAAAGCTTCAAAGAGTGTTTTGATGAAAACGAGCTTCTTTCTCATTTGCAGCTGCAAAAAGAGCTGGCAAGCAAGGCACAGGCTCCCTGCCAGCACTAAACAAGAAGGCGGGGGAAGTCGAGGAAAACAAGGTAATGGTGGAGATTTCAGGGCAGGTGTCCCATTAGGCCTTTCCAAATGGTTACATCTGAGACATTATCTGCAAAAATGAGGCTGCCTTGTTCTGCTTCTGTGGACTGGTTCTGTTTTTGAGGCTGAAGTGGGAGAAAACATTCACAAAAGCCACACAGAGGGAAAAAGAGCTTCAAGTGAGTAAAGTCACCAGCCAGAAGGAAAAGCAAAGAAAATCTGCTGAGATTTTATACTCTAGAATTTTAAATCCAATTCACATGCTTTTTGGCAAAACCTCAAGTCAAGGTATCAGGATATACTTTTTCTTTTTTCTTTTCTTTTTTGTTGCTATCTCCTCCTCCATAATTTTACCTACAAATCTCTTTTACCAAGTTACAGATTTACGCAGGGTTACAGATGGTAAAACATAAGTGATATTAGCATGGGGGAATCTCAGTGTATTGTGCAACTCTGATGGCTTGAGGGCATTCCTTCTGCCTTGTTAACCTTTTATCCTTCGGAATGTCTCAACTTTTCACTTGCAAATTTTAAACTTGTTTTTCATTTTGTTTAAATTCTACTTTTAGTCATGCTTTATATTGTTTTATAATGTTGTTTGTAAACTGATCAGAGTCACTTACTGAAATAGATGATGTAGACATTTAAATAAATAAATAAACAAATAAATAATAGATAACATACATACAATTATAAGTAGGATGCATAGAATGACAGCCATGTTTTTATCAACTAGTTAATATGGTGGTTTGGGGATATTTTTTCTCAGCTCTGTACAAGAAATTGTTGGCTGCCTGCTGAATTCTCTATTTATTTGTGCGTGTGTGTGTGTTAAAGGTCAAATTATCATTTGCAATACTTCATACTTTATTCCCCACTTATCAGTTGTTCATTATAAAGTTAAGCCTTGAATGACTCTTCTATTTTCTTGGGCGTTTGCATTTACAATTGGAATGCTGCCTATTAGGGGACTAATACAAAGTGATCAGGACTAAAACAAGAGGCATTTGATGCTGGAGCTTATTATGGATGGTAACAATTGTTCTTCTTGTCTTTGCCACCTCTTTTCTCTCCCATGAAGGAGATTCTAGAGGAACAATTGAATACTCTTCTTTGATATATGAGTTTGTTTGTTTGTTTGTTTATTAAACTTGTTTGCTGCCCACCTCCCCTTGAGGCAATTCTAGATGGGTTACAAATAGTCATTGAAACATGAAAACAATCGAAACTCATAATAATAGTAATAATCTATATATCTACGTGTATCTATATAAATGGTGCTGTGTGTGTATGTATGTTCCAGCACAACGCTGGAATCCCTTGAGCAATTTCAACCAAACTTGGTAAACAGATGACTTATTCTCTGGAAAAAAATACTGTGGGGAGTAAGACACACCTAACACCCCTCGGTGTGTGTGTGTTCTGTTAAGATACAGCCTGCTGTGCCTTAAAGTGGCTTCTACTGTACTGCTGTAAAATGGCTTCTACTGTACAACTCAGTAGAGTTGCCACGGTAACAGCTTCACAATACTCCACAAAGGGGCTCCTTCTGGTAAGGAGGAAAATCCAACATTAGAAATTACTTTTCTGGGGGGCCAGGGAAAATATTTTTAACTAATTTAATTGTTGCCAAAATCAGGGCTCAGGGAGAGGTTGCTCTTGCCATTGCCTTTTCAGGAATTGTGGTGAAGTTAACAAAAGGAGGGAGGACAGCCCATTCTGCACTTACGTTGCCACTTGACCTCACCATCCCTGTCTAATACAGGATTGGGATAAATAAATACCTGGGCAACGCCGGGTTATCAGCTAGTTTATAATTTAAAAAATGAGGAGGAAGGGAGCATGATGCACATGAGGGAGGTGGGACTTAAACCATTACCACCGCTTGTGTAATTAACCCCCATTGAGATTCCAGGCCAAATGGCAGAGCCAGATCTTCAGGCCCTTATGAAAGATCAGGAGGGTGCATGCAGATATTACCTCAAGGAGCAGGAGCCTCTAAAGGGCATGAGCCACAGCAGAAAAGCCTCTTTTCCTGGACCTCACTAGTGAAATTCCTTGACTGACAATGTTTGCAGCATGCTCCTCCTGCTGACACGGGAGGAGGGAAGGGTAATCCTATGGGGGTGAGACAGTTCCTCAGATACTCTCCCGCAGGTGGTTTTTGACACCAGTTCTGTACTGAAATTGTGGAAACTTTATATCATCTTATTTATCAAGCTTAAACATGAACTGATTATTTGGGGTAAAAAATAAATTTCAGGGGTAATACTATCTTCATTTATCTTTAGCAAGAAGTGTCCTCAGGAAATAAAAGTAACTAATATAGGAGAAAAACAAAAGATGATGCATATTGTCAGACAATCTTTGTCTCCAATAATCGCACATGAATGAAAAACAGCATTTGTCATGTCAGAATAATGTTCAGGGATGAGCTTCCATATGGCAGTGAAGAGGGGCCAAGTGACATCTACATATCATGCTTACACTATCCAAATAATCTATATGGCTTGTATAGCATTTGCATTATAGCGTTACAATATAATTTACATGAATCATGTAATTTGCATCATTACTCATAAGGCATTTGACATTCTCATGGTTTCTGCCATATGCCTGTTCAAGCTCCATAGCTTAGGAATGTAACAAGTAAATGCTTCACTCCAGGGGTGGGTTCTGGCATGCACTACTGCTGGTTTGCATGTGCAGTGCAATTGAAATTGTTCTGTGCATGCGCAGAACTCAAAAGCAAAATGGCAGCACCACTGGCGCCACCCGGGGAACTGGTTAGTGTTTGTGGCAGGCCTGGATCACTGTCGGTTCCAGCAACCCAGGCCGCCAAACCACTACCGGTTCTGTCGAACCAGTCTGAATCGGTAGGAACCCACCACTATTTCACTCTCAATTTGGTCAATTCCTATTTTTGTGATTAAGAATATATCCGCACCCATCACCAGGCAAACATTTCTCAACTTGTAAAGTATAACTTGTGTTTACATTGCAGGAAAAGATTACAATTAACTTCTGAAGACTTCATGGACATATCCATGCAATTTCAGAAATGTATGCGATTGCCTTCTTCCAAGGGGTGTGTGTGTGTGTGTGTGTGTGTGTGTGTGTGTGTGTGATTGCTGACTCCTGGCAACCACCAGGTCATATCCCTGCAGTTTTCTTGGCAAGGTTTTAGAAGTGGATTCACTTGCCTTTTTTCTAGGACTGAGAGAATGACCGGCCCAAAATCAGCCAGCTGGTTTTGTTTCTAAGTGGGGTTAGACTGCATTGTGTCCTAGTTTGTTAACAGAAAAAAATGATACATGATATCCATGATATATGAAAGGAAAGATCAAAAATCGGTGAAGCAAAGGTGTTCTTTCTAGTCATTTCTGTTGATGATCAAAAATATGCTACAAAATGGAAGTAAAAGTTGGATGCAAAACATAATTACCTGCTGAGTAAAAACTATCTCTCATTTATTGTATGAAACTAATTTCCAGAGTTTGCAAACTATGATTCCTGGCCTCATGTATTGTGCAAATCCAATTCCATGTGCTTTATTCTTATTGTACAGTGAAACAAAAACTCGTTCTTTGTCGTATTTTGTTAGGTGAATTTCTGAGAAATTGGCTATTTTGGAATCCATACAACCGCTTGGATTTCTGAGCTCCATTTAGTAGAAAGCCAGTTTTGGTGTGACAGTTAAGGCTCCAGGTTAGAAGCTGGGAGATTGTAAATTCTAACCCAACCTTAGGCACAAAGCTAAATTGGTGACCTGGAGCCAGTCACACTCTTTCAGCCCAAGGAAACAGGCAATGCCAAGCCAACAAAACTTGCCCAATAAAACTGTATAGACTTTTCCAGGCAGTTGCCAAGAGTTAACACTGACTCAAAGATGCATACACACATTCAATAGAAACGGTATTTTCTTTCTGTTTGGCAAGAAGAAACAATGTTCAGAATTATAAAAATCTGGCTACCATCTAAGCATCATCACTTTCTTTACATCTCAGATGAGTATCAAGTTAGTTGTACTTCTTTACTCTTTTCTATCTGTTTTAGCCCAACCAATTAAAGTAGTGAGTGGTATATTGCTTATTAGGCAGTCTTTAGGCATGAAAGTAATGTGTTACAAAGAAAAAGGTAGCAGGGGATATTCTGTGATTCAGAGGTGATGAACTAAAATGGTAGTGATGAAAGAATAATTGACCTCCTTCTACAATAATAAGTTTTAGGATCCAGATGTTATAAAGTGAAAGAACCTGCTTTATTTCTGACTGCACAGTTTCTTGGTGGGGTTCCTTATAACCATAAAAAGGAAAAGGGGTAAAAGTCAACTTAAACTATACTGCAAAGTTTTTATCCCCTGAGAACATTCAGACAGAAGTTAAAATGTGCAAGATCCCACGTCTACAGGAGCTGCCAGGGAGTTCACAGTGATTTTCTTTTAGGAACTGAAGCTGATGTTCTTTGATCACAGTAAAAGAGCAGTTTCAGTATCTGAAATGATTGTCAGCTATTTATCCACAGCCAGACATATGACTAACATTTTTAAAGTTATGAATCAAGCTGAAAAAAAGAAAATAATTCAAAATTAAAGACAAATGGAACATTTTTTATAGGTTGATTTCTTTGTGATTTTTCCCCTAGTTATTAATAGCAAGTAAATATATTTGTCAGTTCTATAATTTTTCAGAATCTAACAGGTAACATTAATCATATATTGGATATATGGTCCTGGAAACTATTGAATAAAGTTTTATTTCTTTAGGAAGTCTTTCTTCCTTTCTCTCTGTCTCTCCTTCTTTGTAAAAACAAGATTTTATAAGTTTCAGGAATTTTAGATTATTTCCATATTAAGTAGCAGCTACAGCTATTTTGAAAGTCAGACTTTTTCCACCATCAGATAATCATCTCAAAGTGGTTTATTTTCTATACTTATGATGAATTTGCACCTGAATTATTATAGCTTATGTAGGGTATAATTCATAAAAGATCATACTCTTTTGCCTATTCACTTTTTCATACTATTATTATTATTATTGATATATTTAGCAATGGGAATGGATTTTGCTTGCTGATGAACAGTGCTTTAAAATGTCTATTTGTCTCTTCCATGTGTGTACATCAGGTTTTGTGTGGTTTGGTTGGATTTCTCTGCTGTTTGTACACTTGGTAAATTCAGTTCTCAATGCATAATATGTGGCGGCCCCAAGCTTCATTCATCATTGGCTTTTGGCCTAATGCTTATTCATTGAAATGAATTAAGCCTGGACAGAGGCAAAGCATGACAGATTTTACCCAGTTAATTTATCTGGTTTGAACTATTCTAACTCTATACACTTCACAGCTGGATGATCAGTGGCCAGCAGTCAGTCAGCTAATCTTCAAATCATTAATTAGCAGGATAAACCTCTTATTACAGAGCTCATTATGGGTGAAATTCTTCCTCTCTGCAATACTTAAGTACCTCTTGTGCATTATATTAAGGTCTTAATCACTTCTCATTTGGTGCTGTTTCTCTGCATGGGCTGAATTTCTCAGTATATAATTTATAAAGCCCCTACAATCTAAGCAAAAGATGGCTACAAATATATATTACAGGTAATTTATTATGTTGTTATGCCTGTCATCATCTTATTGGTAAAGATTTTCAAAATTCAGAAATTCAGAAATGCTTGAGGCAACCTGTAGGCTATGCAAGTTTTAGGCAATCATAATTCTTGTGGTGCAGTTGAGCTAATTATGACACCCCTGGTGTCTTTCTTGACATAAATTAACTTCTGTAACACTGGAATGCGTTCAATAGTATAATGTTACATTTGAGAAGTGCATAGGGTTCATTTTCATATTAAGCACTTGAAGAAGTATGTTTTTATATATACATATATATAAAACCAGAAATACTTACCACACATTTATTTAGGTTCTAAATATCATTTTGAGATTCATGCGGGGTTTGCTGTTTGGAGAAACCATCTGACAATTCTTTGAAAGAAAGGCAAGAATAACTAGAAAATCCTTCAGGCTAATACAGGATATCCCTAAACTGTCAATCAGTCACTTTTGTCATTTTTTAAAGGCAAGATGAATTTGGGAATCTCTTCTCAGATAAAACAACAGAGAAATAAAAAGAGACTGAGTGAATGTTGTGACAGATCTGAAAAATGTTACACGAAATGCTTTCCAGCAGGAAGAATTTAAAGAACAATTATTTGCAAATAGGAATTGTTTTTGATTAACTCAAATCAATATGTTCTTGAGTTAAAGGAAAGACTTGTGAATATAATGCATGTTGTTTCAGTGGTGACTAGGACAAAATTATTCCTCCTTGCCTATAGATTTGGGATTTCCCAGCAGTTCAGAAGAAAAAAAATCTTTGAGGCCATTGGGCTTGCTGTAGAAGAGTGAAATCATGGAAGTGATTTCTCCATTTTTATCAAGAATATTCTTACTGTGAATTCAGGTTTTCTCATAAAGAACTGAAATCTTTGTATGCACGTATTTAAGTATGCATGTATCTATCACTTATCTATCTACAATATCTTTCTGCAGTATCTCTCTACCTATCCATCCAGCCATCATTGAAATGACTAAACTAATTTGCACATGTCCTGAGTAAGGAGAAGAATGATGGGGAAACAACAATGGTTCTGAGTAAGACTTGCTCAAAATATCAATTGCAATAGAATGTGGGCACAGTTTCAGTAAATTCTGTATTGTACTTATGTTCATACAAACAGTTGTATTTCTTGCTTGTGTAAGCTTGTGAAGAAATCACTTGTAGATCTTCCCAGCCTTATGGGAGAACCCATTTTTGTCCAGATCCCAACATGCGACTCAGAGAGAGTTGGACTTTGCCTCTTTGTTGCTGGGCCAGACCTAGTATTTCTCCTTTACAGAAAGAAACAACTTCTATTAATAGAAATTGTTTTTTGTATCCCACTTAACTATGAAATCATAAAAGTAAATGTATTATAAGGGATCTTTATATATTGTAGTTAATTCTTTAAATATTTTTTTAAAAATTGGAACAATTGTTATTGTTCTTAAAATACTCTTCATAATTGAGATATGGTTGAACATGAATTAATACATATACACCTCTGATAACCTCATCCTCATTCCACTTCCCAAATAGGGTGAACATTTTCCTTTATCTTCTTTTTCATAATTGGCTAAATAGTTTGCTTTTATTTGTACATGTGATGTATTCTTTTAATAAAGATATTACATACTGCATAATACAGAATCATAATTGTCTACTTATATTACAATTGCTCTTGTTTATTTCTGGACAATAACTTTCTCCCATTAATTGAAATGATCCCATAAGTGTACCTTAAAGCATAAAATAAACATGAAATAAATGGAGTAAGCAATTCAAACTCATTATTTCTGATAATGAGGATAATTCAAAGCAAACTTTTCTGAAATAATGTTACACTAAATTATGGAAAATAATAATTATCCCACTTTCAAAAGTTGTTCTGTTAAATAAAGAGATATTATGCACAAAAATTGCTTTTTGTTATCTTTTATTATTTTATTTAACTTACTTTTGAGCAGTTTAGAGATTTAATGTATGCTTAGAGTTGAAAACACAAAATATGTCACAGGAAAAGACTTCTTAGACTTGGAAAACTAGATATGATTGTGGTAAATTGGTCATTTGTCCTTCTCTACATGTTTCTTCTAACTACATTCACTTCTGTTATTTGAGGAAAGTTAATAAAATTGCCTGTATCTTTGGAGACTAAGGGAGATTTCTTTGAAACAAATATGGAAAAATTGTTTGTCAGGCAAAAAGAGATGAAACATTATTTAAGTCCTCAAAATGAGGATAATATTTGAAGGAGTTCAGGAAATTGCCTCCCTAATTCACTGCGATACAGGTTCTGCAGTTATTGCAATCTACTTATTAGAAATAGAATTTTAGTCCTTTCGTGGAGTTGATTCTCTGGTCTGGTCTATTTGTTGAGCTGACATTATTATTAAAAAAAACCTATTGTCTTCTACACGTTGCAGTGAGCAATATTTTTTACCACTGAAAACTTCAAACTTTTATTCTGGATTTTGTTCACTCTTATCTGATGACCAGATGAATAAAGAAAGAGAAGGTAAGATAAATAGTAAGTAGGGACATCTGAATTATTAAAATGCTGTCTGCTTCTATATTCACATTAACAGGCTATTTTTCTTAAGAACCTTCACCATTAATAAAAGAAGGATGTAGCAAGAAAGTACAGAAAGTCGTCAACTTATCACCACACTTGAGTCCAAAATTTATGTTGCTAACTGAGAAATTTAAGTGAGTTTTGCCTCATTTTAGGACTTTTCTTGCCATATCTGTTAAGTGAATCACTGTAGTTGTTAAATTAGAAACAAAGTTGTTAAGTGAATCTGGTGGCCTCATTGACTTTGCTTGTCAGAAGTTTGCAAAAGGTGATCACATGACCCCAGGATGCTGCAACCATCACAAATGTGATTCAGTTGTCAAGCATCCGAATGTACATTATGGGACCATGGGGATACTGCAATGGTCATAAGAGTGAAAAATGATCATAATCACTTTTTTCAGTGCCATTGCAACTTTGAACAGTCACTAAGCAAACTTGTAAGTCAAGGACTACTTGTAGTTCTGCTCTCCCAATCACTGTTTTAGTCTGGCAATAGGTTCTGTCCAATTTGAGAATTGGGGGTGGGGGGGGAGCAATAAGAATCAGAGAATCTGCAGTGATGGTGCCTTTAACTGGCAACAGAAGACTCCTTAGGTCAGTTTTATGATTCCACATAGGTGTTAGTCTGGTAACTGGCACCAAAGTTTTCCCCTGCTACTAATTTTACTTTTTCTTTCATTTTTATCTTTTAATTTAAATTGGTGGTTTTATTGGTTTTTATATATTTTGATTGTCTTATGGTATATGCCACTCACAGACACGATGGGAGATGGGCGGCTATATAAATGTGATTAAATAAATAATTTCATCTTTTTCTATTTTCTTTTCCTGGCACCATGGCAATAGAAGTATGTGATGGGAGAGAAAAAAATATGACTTGGTCCCTCCTTCCTTGCCCCTTACTCTCTAGTCTTAAGGACCAGAGGAAACAAGAAGAAGCCTTATCTCCCTCTTTCAGTCAAAGTGTTGTTTTTTCTGATTTATTTCCCATCCAAGAAGGAGGTCCAGGAGACAGCTATTCAGCTAAAAGCCCCCATTACTGGTCTTCCCTTCATTCTTCTATGGAATGTATCCCTCATTCCAAGCTGGTCACTCATTGTTTAGTCACTGGAGACTAGTATTTGTACCAAAGGGATGCTATTAGTAAAATTGTTTGGAAAAACCAGAGAGCACCTGTAGGAGTTATCAGCTAAAAAAGGGCTTTCCCCGCTTTATTTCCATGGAGAAAGGAAATCTGAAGAAGTGTGTGTATGCGTGTGTGTGCTGAAAAAATATTTGTGGTTTCCATCCCATGAGGTGTGTCAATATTTGCATTCCAACTGTACCAAAAGAAGAAATAGTCTGCAAATGTGGAATGTTCAATTCCTCATGCAGCCATAGTTAAAATGGCCCTGACAATGCAAAGCAGTTGTTACTACCACTCCAGAGGTGGCTTCCTACTGGTTCACACAAGTTCGGTAGAACCGGTTCATCAAATCTACTGAACCGGTTAGAAGTGGTTCCACCGGTGGACCCGGGAGTAAGTTCTGGAATGCCTGCCCCAGCCCTGTCGCTCGCTCGCTCACCCCTGTCTGTCTGGAGGCCGCTCGTTCGCTCGTTCGCACGCTCACCACCGCCCATCCGGAAGCCTCTCCATCGCTTGCTCCCCCTCCTGTCCGCACTATCCTAGCCCCACCCACTGCTCACTGATTGGCTGGCTCACAAATCGCCCCACCTGCCTCTAAGAACCCTATCTAAACCCACTTACCTTTTTTCCTGCTTCGCTGTCTATTGCTGCCTGCCGACTCCGAGGAGGTAAGTAAGCTGCAGCTAAGCCCGGAGCAGGATGGTGGTGGCGGCAGGCCATCTGGAGCGACCTGCCGTGGCCCTGCACTATAAGCTAGTCTGGTGACCTTTTGCGGCCTTGCAAGGATCCCATGCTCACTTATAGTGCAGGGCCGCATGGCTGTCAGCAAGCATGGGTGCAGTGGTGGGGACAGCAGCGGGAGCTTATGCGGTGTATCTGGTGTCTTTGACAAGTTCGGGGGCCTCGCAAGTCCTTTGCAAGGGCCCAGGACTTGTCTAAAATGTCTGGCCACAGAAAGCATGGGCGCAGGGTGGGGATGGTGGCAGGAGCTTACGCAGAGCGGCCAGTCTCCTAGGACCTCCTAGGCACCGGCCGCACAACACAAACTACAGTCTGTCTCCCTGTGCTCAGAAAACAACTCCGGGGAGGTCCTTTGGTGGCGGCAGGCATCCTAGAACTTGCCTGCTAGCAAAGGACTTACCCGGACTTCCTTTTCTGAGCACGGGGAGATGGACGGTAGTTTGCGCCGTCTGTCTCCCTATGCTCAGAAAAGCAACTCCAGGGAGGTCCTTTGAGGGGGGGGGAAGGAGGAGAAAGCTAGAAGGACAAAAAGGAGAAAGAGAAGGAGAAAGAAGAGGTGGAGGATAATGAGATCCTTGCTGCTTTCTGAGCTTGGTGGTTTTCTTACAGACATTTCATTACAAAACTAAGTAACATCATCAGTGCTAGAAGGGAGTGGGGTTGTGGGGAAAGGAGGAGGAGGAGAAGTAGAAAGACAAAAAGGAAAACGATAAGGAGGGAGAGGACTGTGGGGTCCTTTGGTGTTCTCTGAACTTGGTGGTTTTCTTGCAGGCATCTCATTACCCAACTAGGTGTCATCATCAGTGCTAGAGAAAATGGGGTATACAAAGAGGAGGAGGGTGTTGACTGTGTGGTCTTTGGTGCTCTCTGAGCTTGCTTGTTTTCTTGCAGATGTTTCATTACCCAAACCAGGTATTATCATCATTAATGCTAGAAACAATGGGATATATTGAGAGGAAGAAGAGGAGTGGGGGGGGGAGGCGACAGTGGAGTCCTTGGTGTTCCCTGAGCTTGGTGGTTTTCTTGCAGACATTTCATGACTCAGTTAAGTATCTCACACCGATGACAATAAAACATCTGCAAGCAAACCATCGAGACCACAGGGCATTTATTTCTTCATTTATTAAATTTATATGCCTCCTGCCTCATGGTCATCACGAACTCCTCATCAGGACCTTCCACAATGACCAGCCTCAGAATTACATCTTCACAATCTCAAATTTTATTTATTGTTTATATAATATTTTAGTGGTTTTATTTTAATTTATTATGTATAGAATATTTTAATGGTTTTATTTTAATTTATTGTGTGTAGAATATATATTTTTAAAATTATTTTAGTGAATTTTTATTTATTTATTGTTTATAAAATATGTTTATTACAAGAAATGTTATTCCTTTTTGCAAATGTTTTATTTGTGATGCAATATCTTGCTTTTAAGTGTGCAGGTTGGTGCATGGTTTATGTATCTCAAGGTAGCTGCTTTTCTATGGGCAGGCCAGGTTGGTGCAAGGCAGCTTTGCCAGATTTTGTGTGTTTCTGTGTGATACCTGGTTGTTTAGGTAATTGTGAGATGGTTGCTGGTTCTGTGAGCTTCCTGGCACTGTCCTTTATAATTTCCCACAATGCCTTGATGGTTTTTATTCCAGTGGCTTTGTTTTTCCTGTTCTTAGGGTTAGGGGAAAAACTGGTTTCATCTGCAGTCTTTTGGGGGGAAATTGTTATTTTTTGGTGTTTTCCTGGCACTGTCATAGTTTGTGTGTGTGTGTGTGTGTGTAATGTCCTGCAGTTATCTACACATTAATAATGATCAAGTGCTAATAATATTTCCTTATACATTTTAGTGACCTTTCCTTACATAATTGGTGTTTTTTTTCATACTTTTAGATTTCTAATTGCTGTTTCTGTTAGTTAGCAATTGATAAAACAAATCCCACATGAAAAAATATTCGAAGCCTTCTTGATTTTAATTGTCAATTTATTCATTCCTGCACATTCTAATATTTATTCATTTTCATATCTTTGTTTTTCCACTGTTGTGCAAGCACAATTCCAGCAGCTTCTAACATGTGTAAAATTAAATATGTATTGTATTCCCTTTGAAATACAAGAAGTAAGTAGTAAGCTACTTATCTTCTGTAAGTAGCTCTTTTATTGTTTTGTGACCTTTAATCTTATTTAAGTAGTAGGTGCACACAATAATAAATGTCCTTTTTTATATCTTCTTTTTGTAGATCATCCATTGGGGCAAAGAATTCAGTGACATCGTCTTGGCCACTCCCACCTGGTCACATGACTGCCAAGCGACTACCACCCGGTCACATGGCCAGCAAGCCACTCCCACTCAGTCACATGACCAGCAAGCCACTCCCACTCTGTCACATGGCCGGCAAGCCACTCCCACAAAGCAGGCCACACCTACAGAAGAGGCTCCAAAAACTCATATACATATTTACTGTGATATCTGTGTTAGCCTATCCATGAATGAAAAGTAGTGTCCAAAGTACTAATTAGCATAATTATGCAAATTCTGATAATTGATGCAGCCTTAGGATATAAATAAAATTTTGGATACAGCTTTGCATTTGATGAAACTAAAACTGTTCTGTTTCTCTGGACTTTCAAAATGGCTAGTCCAGATGTAGGAGGCCTAATATACTATCATTCTTATGTTCAAAAATTCTGTGAAATACAAAATATGTACTCCTAATGTGCGCATATGGAAGCTTAAACTATTTGATGGGACATACCTATACTCAGTTATATTATTGATAATTACAAGTATAGGCAAGCATTAATTGTTTGTCATGTTAGTATAATTCAGGGGTGTCCAAACTTGGGAACTTTAAGACTTGTGGACTTCAACTCCCAGAATTCCCCAGCCAGCCTGGCTGGGGAATTCTGGGAGTTGAAGTCCACAAGTCTTAAAGTTCCCAAGTTTGGACACCCCTGGTATAATTCATCTAACCAAGGAACAATAAAACAAATGTTTGCCCAGCAACTGGGAGTCAATTGTTTTTCTTTCCAGACAAGCTTAAAACACATTTCTGAGATATATATAATATTATTTAGGATAAAGTTCATTAGAAAATCCAACATGTAAACAAAACTAGACCTTGCCTTAAAGGAAGGTTGCAAAGAGATCTTACTGAGAAAAGATTGATGCCCAGAACCAATAAAGATTAAATAATATTAACAAGTTTTAGTTAACAATAGCAAGGTTGGAGGTCAGAAACTAGTAAACCAAATGCAACCTGACATTCAGGTAGGATAAAAGATAGTATAAATAATGATGTATATCTGTGAAAATAGAAGACAAGGGTTGGCAAGTGAACAAGGATTTCGGACATCTTTGGTTTGGAGAAAATATTTTTTGTATGCAATCTAGACTTCTGTTTTGTGCAAGTGGAGAGGGGAGAATTAGATTTTTAAAACAATATTCTTAGAGATCCTTATTATAATGTTGGTTGCAGAATAATTCAGTATTAAAAAAACTATAAGCTTTAAAAAGTTTTGTTAACCTTTTATAAGTCTATGGAGATTCTCAGTCATCCAGGTTGTCCCAAAGGTGATTTTTTTCAGGAGGCAACTGGACTTTCTCTTGTTTTCTTTGAAGGCATTTTGCTTCTCATAGAAAAAGCTTCTTCAGCTTTAGAATAAAGTTGGAAGGGACCTTAGAGGTCTTCTAGTCCAACCCTCTGAAAACCTACACAATTTCAGACAAATGGCTATCCAACATCTTCTTAAAAACTTCCAGTGTTGGAGCATTTACAACTTCTGGAGGCAAGTTGTTCCACTGATTAATTGTTCTGGCAGGAAATTTCTCCTTAGTTCTAGGTTGGTTCTCTCCTTGAGGTTTCCACCTATTGCTTCTTTTCCTGCTCTCAGATGCTTTGGAGAATAGCTTGACTCTCTCTCCTTTGTGGCAGCTCCTGAGATATTGGAACACTGCTATCATGTCATCCCTAGTCCTTTTTTCATCAAATTAGACCAGTGGTTCCCAACATGGAGCCTAAATCCAACAGGGGGGAATTAGATTTTTTGTGGGGGCAATTTGAACCTTGTTTAAACCAAGTTAATGGCCTTTTAGGCGCCCTCCATGTGAGAAAGGAGGGGCATCAGGGGGCATCATTATTTTAGAGATGCTTAGGTGGGGCATTGCCAAAAAAAGGTTGGGAACCACTGAACTAGACATACCCAATTCCAGCAACCTTTCTTTATATGTTTTAGCCTCTAGTCCCCTAATCAAGTTTGTTGCAACTTTGTTCCTTTGACTGGACAGTGGGAATGGAAGGATTTATATTCCTTGCAGACAGTTGGTCATTTGCATTCTTGGTTAAAGATAAGAAATGGTATGTGGGATGAAACAATATCTACTGGTAAATTTATAGCAGATAAAATGTTACAAAATTTGTTTATACTTGAGATTAAGGTTAAAAATCACTCCGTTATGCAATTCCTTTTTTTTCTGCTTTTGTTTTTCCTGCACAATTTATTCCTTTTTCTACTTTTTTCTAAGTTTAGTTTGTATTAGTTTTTACTATTGTAATTAAAAATATATTTAGAAAGAGAAAAAACTATAAACATAAGTAATATTTGGTTGTGATTTTGCAATCATGTTGGAACTTAATGAATATAGCTATTTTATTTAATTGTTTCTTAGCTATTTGATACAGAGGTTGCATAAATCACAAAATCCCATTACATTATGGGAATCTATCCTGAAATAAGGTTTTCACAAAATTTGTCTGGATAAATCCTCATCTACATCAGTTTGGAGCTTGTGTTATTCTAATGTTCACCATGCCTCAGGTTTGAAGAATAACTTTTCATGGATAGTACACTGTTGTGGCCCAGCAGGTTCCGGGTCAGCTGCTGATGGACTTGGATAGTGAGGGATCATTTGAGTCTGCCCTGGATGATGTGGAAGACTCTGTGCAGGTTGCAAATTCAGAGCAGGGACCAGAGGGGCTGGTTGGCCACCAGGAGGCACCTGAGGCATGGAGCAGTGGGGAGGATCAAAGGCAGTCAGTCCCTGATGCTAGAGTGAGAAGGACTGAGAAACGAAAGCAGCAGCTTCGTAGGCAGGTTCACAGACGATAATTAGCACAGGTGGCTGTAGATTGGCCCCTCCCAAGAGAGCTTATAGGTGAGGTGTTGGGAGTGGACATTTGCAGAAAACAACTGTTCGAATTGGTGATTGAGAAGCTCTGTATATTTCCAGTCATGTCTGTTCCTGGGGACTATCTGTGTTGTTCTGTTGGCATGTGAGTGGTCTGGGCTCTCAGCCAAAGGACTTGCTATCTCCTTCATTAAATAGTGGCAAACAGCCAAGCTTGTGTTCTGGATTATTCACAGGCGTGGAGAGGGGGATCAGAACAGTACACCATTTTTAAAAAAGAGATAGCTGTAGAAACCACAGACATATAAATTAGTTATATCATTACTTTACATACATTTCTTTATATCTGAAATGTTTAGTTGATCGACATCAGTCATAAAAAAAAATTAGGGCAAGGGTGGGGCTTGATGTCGCAACAACACAACATGCAATCTTGGGACTCCAGCATTGCTGTTGATATCTCTGTTTCTGGACAATCCTTTTGGATCTAAACCGTTCTGTAGGAACAGTGATAGAGAAGAGCAGGTCCTGTTGATCTCAGGGACATCGCAAAGTCCCTGATTGATCCAGGAGAAAGCTCTTTTTGCTGGCTACAAGAGAAGCAGTCAAAATGGCTGCAGAAGGTTGGGACAGTCCCCTGAAATGGAAGCAGAACAGGAGAGACAGTGTGTCAAAATTCTTCAGTGAGAAAAATTCTTATTATTAGAGAAGAGAAAACCCAAAAGACATAGTTAAAATAAAATTGAAGACAGAAGGAAGTAAGCAGCGAATTAACACTGGTTTAAAATTATTGTGTTATCTTTTTGTTTGTTTTCTATGGATGGACTTTTTACAAATGCCTCTTACATTTAAACTGGACTAGTCTTTTTTCACCTTCTTCCTCTATACTTCTTCCATTTTTTGTATTTGTGGATTAGAAGTTTCTTTACTTGCAAGGCTCGGCTGGATTGTAATCTTTAAACATTTTTTTTTGTTCCAGAGTTCGGAGTTTAGAAAGAGAGGCAAAAACAGAGGAAAAGAATGTAACACTGCTATCTAGAGGCTAGAGGCTTGGTAACATCTGATAATACAAAGCTATTGGCTTTGTTTACTGAAAGGGTCAATGGCTATACAGGCGTTTCTTTGAAGGAAAGAGAAAGCTTTGACCTGAAAAACTTTAAAATCTAGCAAAAGCCTTGGATGTTTTAGTGGCAGTGTCTATAACCTGGAAAAATGGCCCAATGTGAAGAAGAAAAGGGTCTAACATTGCAAAGAATTATGCTAGAAATTCAAAAAGTCTTAATAATCACAGAGAGTATTGAAAAGAGACTTGAAATTATCGATCAAAATACAGAAAGTACGGAGGGAAGAGTTGAGAATACTTATAAAACAACGATGAAATTTGAGGACATTCAAAAAACCACAGAGACATTTGAAAGTGATAAGAAAATTGTCGACACTGACAGCAAATCAAGAGTGGAGGGAAATGATAAGTGTGAAATACAGAAAGGAGAGATCAATGAACTGGAACTCTATCTCATGTCAAAATATAGATGAAGAAAGGGGAGAAAATTTGGCAGAAACAATGAGAGTAATTTCGGCAGAAGCACCAGCACCAGCGATAACAAAAGTCAAGCTGATGAAAGGAACAGATAGAAGGTTTCGAATCTTTATAAGATATGCCATGAATAACAAGTTGTCAAGAGAAGTCCACATAAGACTTATTAGGAAAACACTTAGAATACAGATTCTACAAATGGCAAGAGATATTGGACTGCGCTATTTCTGGAAGGATACAGGATGATGAAATGAAATGTCACAATAAAATTTAGTTAAATATATTTAAATTTTGAGTACTATGTATAAGACAAAGTAATAATAGATATAGCCAAATAAATGATTAATAATGATAATAAAGCATTTACATATACTAGATTGATAATATGAAATTTTATACAAACTGTGATGATGATGATGGAGAGGATGTTGAAAAACCTTTTTATAAAAGATAAATAATTCTATATAGAATAGAATATAAAGATGTAATATCATTGGATGATTTCAGGATTATGTAATGAAATGCCATAATATAAATTTACTTCAAATTTACTATGTTTCATATAAAAAGGATGTAATAATAGCTATGCTTAATGGATGTTTAACAACTATGACAATTTGTATACATGTATATTGAATTGATACTAATAATGGAAAAAACATGGAATTGAAAATTATTAGAGAATGTTATCAATGCTAAAATAATAGAATAATTTAGAATGGGATATAAATTTTTTTTTTATTTTTGGATATATTGAAGATGATATAATGAATCATAATATAAATGGATACATATTTAGAATACCTTGTTTAAAATGGAGAAACAATAGTGATAAGCAAATAAATGAAGTATAATAATAATGTATACAAAGATATTTGATTGACAATATGTGAATTTAGATAAAGCTCAAGTGATGACTATGGAAAGACCTTGTAACCAATCGACACACTGCATGCAGATGAAGAGGTTTTTAATGTTATATGTTATATGTTTTGTGTGTTTGTGTTTGTTTGAAAATAAAAAAATTATTTAAAAAAATTTGGGGCATGGCCATGTAGATCTCGAAGGGTTATTATCAAAACAAAAATATCAGCTACTTTTCATTTATTTAATTATATATTAATTTAAATAAAATGTAACTAATTCATATAGTTAAATCATGCTTACTTTTTTGTCTTCTCATGGCTGTTTTTTTCAGAATAGTCTCTCCAACATAACATTTAAAGGCAAACCAAGTAATATTTCGTTCTTTGCCTTATAGCAAGACATCAATAGATGTTAATAAAATCAAATGTTAGTATTTCATAAATTCAAGTTGTTTAAAAAATTATTCCTTTTAGCTAAAAAGCAATTCATATTTCTCAGAATTCCTCATTTCAATGATGTTTACAAAACAGCATGTATCACCTGCACTTAATTCTTTTTTTTTTAAAGTTAATTTTTTTTATTTTTCAACGTATAAACATTTCATCTTTCCTTAAACAGTGTGTTGTCTGGGTACAAATATCTCTGTGCAACAGCTTTCAGCATTTACAACATCATTCACATTAATATTAATTCTTTAATCTTAAATTTGCAATATATTAAGTAATTGAACATTATTAACCTATTCATTTTCCTCTTAACATATCTTCTAATAAAAATACAATACTAACATTAATCATAGTTATCTTCCTCATCATAATGCTAACAATTATCATCTTGTTTATATCTCTATCTTAACCTATTTTCTACTCTTCTTTAGTCTTTTTCCCTCGTTTCTGATTTTCTTTTCCCCCCTTTAACCATTGATAAAATGCTTCCCATATCTTATAATATTCTGTTTGTTCTTTCTCTTTAATTATTAATGTTAATCTATTCATTTCTGCACATTCGAATATTTTCCTGATCACCTTCTCATCAATAGGAATCTCTTCACATTTCCAGTGTTGTGCAAATACAATTCTAGCTGCAGTTAATACATGAATAATTATATAGATATTCTCTTTTTTATAAGTTTCAGGTCAAATCCCCAGCAAAAATATTTCTGGAGTTAACTCAATACTTTGCTTTATCATCTTATCCAACCATGTCTTTATTTTTGTCCAACATTTCTGTCTTGATCAGCAAAAGTCCATTAAAGGTTATTAGAGATAACATATTTTAATTAAATCAAGTAAACCAATTTGGCGTTCTTTCCTATTACTTTTAATAATCTTGCTCTTTAGTGCTTTCAAATAAGTCCAAGAACTCAAATATTTTTTTTCTTTGGTCCCGCTCACAAAATTCTTTAAAACTTTAACAAACTTCCTTTATAAATCCAGTACAGGCAGATTATCCAAGTCATTTCTTTGGTTTGTTATTTGTATACTCATTTTAATTATTGAGACATCAGCTAGTCTCTTTTGTATAACCAGACATAGCATCATTTTCTTTTTTTTTCTTTTTTTTATTAAAAGAGTTTTCTTTAATAAAAATTTTTATTGGTTTTTCAACATTTATAGGGAAAAGGGTAAATGGACAGGTATACAAATTTTGGCAGTTGCAAAATGTGGCAGGCGTCCCTCCCTCCATACTCATAGTATACATTTATATATAATGCATTGGTATATAATTGATTACAATCAGCATATTAGTTCTATTACTAAATTCAATCAGATTAGACATTACAGTATAAAATCCAGATATAATTCCATTATCACTTTCGGTCAGTTTATAATAATATGATTTTCTTGTTTATTTTTGTGATCTGAGTCTTCTTGCTATTGCCCCATCTCCCTCCACTGGCAGCGCTCTGGCCCCTCCCGTGTCCTGTGTGTCCGTTGTAGTGTCTTGTGTTTTTTCTAGGAGTGTTTTGTTTTTTTCCATAAAGGCCTGCGCCTCTATGGGTGAATTGATTCTGATTCTTGTCACCCTCCCAGAATATCAGCATACCATCTAAACCACACCCCTTTCTGGTATAATTTATTCGCTAATTGCGAATAATTCTTCCTTTTTTCTCTAATCTTCTTAGGGATCTGCTTCAGAATGGTTATCCCCATATCATGGTATGTCAATGCTTGCCCCCTTTGTACACCCAGAATTTCATCTCTTGTGCTTTTTCTAAGAAATTTAATGTGAACCTCCCTAGGTACATTGTGTGTTCTAGCATAAGCTGAGTTCACTCTATAAACCAGGTCTATATCCCACCCCATCTGTTGTTTTTCTTTGTGTGTGTAATCAGCCAGGATGTTTGTCATGATGTCCTTTATGTTTTCCCCATCTTCTTCTATAACATTTTGAAATCTAAGGTAATAGGACATTCTCTCAAATTCTATTTTCATCTGTTGGATGTCAAGATCTTTGTTCCCTTTCTGCACAGCTTCTACCCACTCCCTCACCTCCTCCACCCCCCCCCCTTCCACAAGATTCAGTCTTTGTGAGTTCTTATATATTTGGGCTTGATTTTCTTTAATTTCATCTTTCATTTCCCTTAGCTGTTTCTTGATTTCCTCCTGGCCCTGTAGAATTTGTTGAAGCATTTGTTGAAAGTCCATCTCTGTAGTCTTAGGTTGCATCAGTTCTGATATCTTTGACTGTGTGGCTGGACTGGATGTTGCGGATGTTGGAGCAGAAGTGGCAAAGCCAGGTTTTCCAGGAGGTGGTCTTTTAGATGCCATCCTTTATAACGTTAGAAGTTCAGTCCATATATAAGATAGACAGTTAGAAAAGAAGGGTAGCCAGGTGAGTCTCGGGAGCAGAAGAGCCAGGCAGAAGAGAGTCTCTCTAATAAGTCTGGCAGTAGATAGAAAATTTCCCCTAGGAAGTTTAAAAAATACCAATCCACAAGAGATTCCTCTGGGAGACACGGAGACAAAGACCGGAAGCCTGAATTTTAAAGGTGGAGTCAGGTTTCACAGTTCATAAAGACAACGGAAGTGTGCCATCTTGCCCTGCCAGTTTTGGGCACAGAGGCATAACAAAGTTTTAAAAAGTTCCAAAAGTCCTCAAATCACAGTAATATGTAGAAATAAGTTGAAAAGAAAATCATCTCAGCCTGGGTGAGGCTTCATTTGTTGGCTCTCCCCCCTCCTCCTTCCCCGGGGGCTGAGAGCACAATTGTTCCTCGCTGCTTGTCCAAGGGGGGGGGGAAACCCCCCTCCCTCCAGCCGCGCCTCCAAAATGCTCCGAAAGTAAAAATCTTTAAAAAAAGCTGAATAGTTCTTCATGCAAAGTAGGGAATGAAGAGAGAAGCAACCTCACCGCACTGCAGCCGCTTCCTTCTATTGTTGCATTCTCCAGTCAGCTTATAGCGAGGCGCGAGGCGCAGAAACGCGAAGCGCCTTCCGAGCTTGCTCCCCGGTGCCTTGGGCGCGCGAGAGACCTCCCGCCGACCGCCGCCGCTGCAGGAGTCCTCCGCGATGCCACCCCTCCGGCAGGACCCCTCTGCGGGGTGTCCTGTGCCCCCCAAGGAGTGGGGAAGCCCACCGGGGAGCCGGAGCGGGCAAAGAGCTGCCCGTCGCCACCGCCGCCGGAACTGGAACTTAAAAGAGTTTTGTACAAACAGATTTTCCCCCTTTTCACCCCCCCCGCCATACAATGTAAATCTCATACAAATGCTATTCCCCCCCAACCCCCCCACAAAAATTCACATTCAAATATTATACCAAATACTTTGCCCCCTCCCCTCCCCCCGTCTTAAAGTAAATTACTCGTATTGTATAATAATAGCACATTGATCCCATTTTCTAAGCTAATTTAACATCTATAACTCTTAATATAAATTTCTCCTAAAATAACAATGTTTCGTTAATCCCATCTTCTAATTTATTCATACATATATATTGCCCCGCCCTCCACCCTAACCCTCCCCCACCTCCCACACAAACCCACCCCCCTGACTTCCGCTGTATACCACTCTAACAATTCCAAACATCCCATATATTATTTACTCTGATCATCTATCAATCTAAACATTCTTACCTAAAGGCTACATAATAACTCCTAGTCTGGTATTTATTCTGTATATAATCAATCCATTTTGCCCATTCCTGTGTATAATCCTCCTGTTTCTGAGCTTTTAAGAAAGCTGAAATTTTTGCCATTTCGGCGAACCCCGCCACCTTCTGAATCCATTGATCAATTGTCGGTAAAAAATCTTTTTTTCAATGTTGCGCAATCAACAACCTAGCTGCTGTGACCATATGCAAGGCCAATTTTGTTTCCCCTTTGGTGAAATCCTTAGCTATACCCAATAAAAACATTTGCGGAGTGAATTGTATTCTTTTCACTCCGCAAATGTTTTTATTGGGTATAGCTAACGATTTCACCAAAGGGGAAACAAAATTGGCCTTGCATATGGTCACAGCAGCTAGGTTGTTGATTGCGCAACATTGGGAAAAAGATTTTTTACTGACAATCTTTTTTCCAATGTTGCGCAATCAACAACCTAGCTGCTGTGACCATATGCAAGGCCAATTTTGTTTCCCCTTTGGTGAAATCCTTAGCTATACCCAATAAAAACATTTGCGGAGTGAATTGTATTCTTTTCTTAAATACATTCTGCATAACCCACCATATTTTTATCCAAAAAGCTTTAACCTTGTTACAAGTCCACCATACATGAAAAAAGGTAGCATCTAGACACCCGCATCTCCAACATTTTGGTTGAACATTTGGGTACATGCATGATAATTTTTGAGGATCTAAATACCATCTGTAAAACATTTTATAAAAGTTCTCCCTTAAATTCTGTGACTGTGTAAATTTAACATTCTGAACCCATATTTTTTCCCACGTTTCCAACATAACCACTTCACCAAAATTCTGAGCCCATTTAATCATACAATCCTTAACCAATTCACTTTCTGAGTCTCTTTCTAACAGTACATTATATATTCTTTTAACTTGTTTTGGGCCAGTCTCTTTTATCTGCTTAATCAGTTCCACTTCTTTATCCATAAAACCGACCCTGCGATCTTCTTCCCATCTCTTCTGTAGCTGTATGTAATGTAACCAATTTAAAGTAATTCCTTCTTCCAACAGCTGTTCCAAAGTTTTTAACTTCCATTCGCCCCCATCAGCGATAAGCACATCTTTATATAAACAACCCCCGAGTGACTTAATATTCATAATCCCCATGGTGTCTGCAAGATCCAACCAAAGCGGTATTTTATAATCCCAATTGGGCCGGTGCTTCTTCCATATTCTCATCAAGGCACTTCGGAGAACATGGTTGTTAAACACTTTATCCACCCTATCTTCATAAAAAAGATATGCATGCCATCCCAGAACAAGATCATGGCCTTCTATATTCAGCAATTCCATTTTTGTTTTCCCAAACCAATCTGCTACATGCGTTAGTACCGCAGCTTCATAATACAATTGAAGGTTTGGGAGTCTGAGGCCGCCTCTTTCACGAGTATCTTGCATAATCTTCATCTTTACTCTCGGTTTTTTCTCCTTCCAAACAAATTTATTTAATGTTGTTTGCCAATTTAACAAGGTTTTATCTGATTTAAGCACCGGAATCATCTGGAATAGAAAGATAAATCTAGGTAGAATGTTCATTTTAATTGCTGAGATCCTTCCAAGCAAAGACAATTGTAACTTTTTCCACGCTTCAAGATCTTTCTGTATCTTTTGCCACAACACTTCATAGTTATTTGAGAAAAGTTTTGTATTTGATTCTGAAATTTGTATTCCTAAATATTTGACTTTAGAAACTATTTCAAAACCTGCTAAACTTACAAGTCTCTTTCTTTGAGTCTCTGTCATGTTTTTAACCATCATTTTTGTTTTGTTTTGATTTAGTCTAAACCCAGACACCATGCCAAATTCTACTATGATATTTTTCATCTGGATTATTGATTTCAAAGGATGTGAAAGGGTAACAACCAGATAATCGGCGAATGCTCTAGTTCTGTATTCCTTTTGCCTGATAGCTATGCCATCTAAGGATTTTGAGTCCCGAATTGCGTTCAACAAGACTTCCAAAGTTAAAATAAATAACAATGGGGAAAACGGGCAACCTTGTCTTGTGCCTTTTTGTATCTCGAAAGTTGTTGACAAATTTCCATTAATAATAAGTTGTGCATTTTGTTGCTGATAAATTGCTCCAATCGCCTGCCGAAATCGTGGTCCCATATCCATCTTTTCCAAAGTCTTGGTTAGAAAGTTCCAATTCACTCGATCGAAGGCCTTCTCTGCATCCAAGAAAACCAGCACTGCAGAGATCTGCTTATTCTTATCAAGATAGTCAATTAAGTCTATGAGTTGCCTTACATTCTCCTTCATATGTCTGCCTTCAATAAATCCTGCTTGATCATGATGAATAATCTCTTGAATAACTGGCATCAATCTGTTGGCTAATACCTTAGCAAATATTTTATAATCTGTGTTCAGAAGAGATATCGGCCTGTAATCCTCTGATTTCTTAGGGCCCTCTTTATCTTTAGGTATCAATGAGATAAAAGCCGCTTTCCATGAGGAGGGTATTTTACCTCCTTGTTGTATATTACAAAATAGTTGTGTAAGATATTCAATCATTTCCAGTTGTAAAGTTTTATAATACATTGCAGTCAAACCATCAGTCCCTGGAGCCTTAGCTAATTTAAGTTGATTTATAACTAAAGTGATCTCATCAGCAGTTATCAGACGTTCCAGATTTGCCTTTTGAAGCACAGAAATTTTAGCAACCCTTTTTCCTTCCAAAAAATCATCTATTGACTTGTTCTGTATATTATCCTGTACATATAGCTTAGTATAATAGTCCACAAATGATTTTTTAATCAAATCTTGTTGATATACCATCTTCCCTCGATACTCAATTTTATCAATAATTCTGTCATTCGTATTCCTTCTCAAAGTATAAGCCAACCACCTACCAGGTTTATTAGCGTTAGCAAAGGTGTTATGTTTAGCAAATTGTAAGTTAGTTGCTGTTTGTTCTGCTATAAGCATCTGAAATTGATCTTTCAACAGCTTTAGCGCCATCTGGAGCGCCTGGTCATTCGGGTTTGCTATAAGCAGCTGTTCCTTGCTTTTTATTTCATCTTCCAATTCCATTCTCCTTTTCTGTCTAATTTGTTTATGTTTAAAGTTCATGTGTATCAGGACCCCACGCATATAAGCTTTACTTGCATCCCAAACTGTTTCAATGGGAGTACCCTTATTCATGTTAAAACTGAAGAATTCCTTCATGTGTTTTTTAAGTTCATCAACATTTTTTTTTTTGTATCTAAATAAATTTTCATTTACTCTCCAAGACCTTCTTGACCTCTTCCCTAATTCAATTTGTAACCACACCGGACTATGATCGGTAAGTGTCCTGGCGAAAATCTTGGATTTCTTAGTTTTAGGAAGTAGATCCGGTGTTAACAAAAAGAAATCAATCCTTGAAAAGGATTTATGTCTATCTGAGTAGAAAGAAAAATCCATCTCATTTAGGTGTTGTGTCCTCCAAACATCTTTTAATTTCAAGTCGTCTTGTAAATCAAAAAAAGCATTTGGTAATTTGGTAGTGAATTTAGCCTTTGTACTCTTATCTATCCTTGGAGAAATCACTCCATTCCAGTCTCCCATTATTAGAATACTCTTAAAGTTCCAGTCTAAAATTTTTAAATGGAGCATCTTATAAAAGCTTTCTTGGCGTTGATTTGGAGCGTATATTCCTAGCACCAAAATGGGACCAAAGTCTGTATCAAGTTGAATTGCTATATATCTACCAGCGTCATCCGCCTCTATAACTTTAGTTGAAAATCTTTTATTTATATATATCACCACACCATTTTTCTTTACCAAATCAGAGGCAGCATAAGATGTTCCCAGTTTTGAATTCACTAAATACTTCTGGTCTTGCAGCCTAATATGAGTCTCTTGAAGGCAAACAACATCATTATTAAATTGCTTCAAATAATAAAATATTTTTTTCCTTTTTTGTGGGGAGTTCATTCTGTTCACATTCCAAGATAATAGCTTAAGCATCTTTAGATCTGGTCTGGAGCATTGAAAGCATTTGCTGAAGATCTCTCTCCACAAGACTAATCTTCGGCCATGCTCCTCCCATGGCTCCGGTTTGCTTCTTAACTTCTTTCTTAGCACATTGTGTTTGGGGGTCGACGCGCTTGTGAGATTCTAGCATTTGTCTAGTCGTGGATCTAGTAATACGTTGTTCGACAGGTTTAAGTATCGGCATTTCAGTGAGAGACTTAGACGGTCCTTCTTCCAAGAAGGAACTCAACAGAGATCCAGAGGGGTCCACTCCACCTGCAGCACCCTGCACCTCCTTCTCTTTTTGTGTCTGCATTCTTTGTTCTTCTGTCTCTTTCTCAAACATCCTCTGCTCTAAGACATCCAAATCTACTGGTGTTGGTGTAGATGTATGTGGGGGGGTTGCATTTTTCTTGAGTATTCCATAATAAAAGTCTCTGGCTTTGTCTATTGTATTCAGACGGTACCTCACCCCTTCGTAATTGAATATAACACCAATTGGGACATCCCATCTATACTGTATCTTTCTCTTCTTCAATTCCGCTACCAAAAATCCAAAATCCCTTCTGAGCTTTAACATCGCTGGAGGTAACTCTTTAAAAACTCCAATAATGTTTCCATCTATTTGAAGAGATGAATAAAAGGAGTTCTGCAAAATATCATTTCTAAAATTTCTCTCAGTAAAGTATATCACAACATCCCTTGGTAGTTGCCTTTGTGATGCTATACGTGAATTTACTCTGTAAATTTTATCAATCCTAGCAGCAATCTCAGAAGAATCCTCGATTTTTAATAACGTGGCCAAAGCATCAGCACAAGCTTTTCTTAAATCCTCTCTAGGGTTTTCTCTGATACCCCTCAGTCTGACAGCATACTCCATAGATCTGAATTGCATCATAATAATCTCCTTATCCATCCTTTGCATATTCCCCTCCATTTCAACAAATTTCAAATCCGTTTCCTTCGTTTTAGTTTCCAAATCCAAAGCCAGATGTTCAACTTTACTGTCCACCTTAAGAACAATTTCTGACAAACCTGCGGCTATAGTGTGTAGGTTTTTATCAAGCTGATCATGTTTTTTAATGGTATCCTGAACCATTTCTTTAACCTCCTTAATTTCTTTGCCTAAAAAAGCATTTTCTTCTCTTATAAAGTCCTTCAAATCCTGGTAATTTATTGTAGCACCTAGGGAAGCCAGCTTATGTTCCGTTGCCATGTTTAACAAACAAAAAAAACACCACTTTCTCACAAAATACTCCTCCAAATAGATCAAATTGTATAAACTAACTTTAAAGTTGTTAATAATTCTTTCAGCCGCCTCTAGCTGTCACCATTCAGTTAACTTTCGTTTTCCTTAGGTATTCGGCTGTAAATTAATACTTGCAAATGTTTCTTTCTAAGTTGCTCGGAGTTAAAACGTTGACATTTAAATAGGTCAGGTTATGTAAACTGGCTTAGAGATTGTTAATAGTTAGGGTTGTTTCAGCCGTTCCGCCTTTACTGCCCCGGCTATCAGCAAGTAATTAGCTTTCGTTTTCTGTAGGTTTTCAGCTATAAATCAACACCATTTTGAATCCTTTGTTCTAAGCCCACGCCTCTCGAACTCAGCAGTAGCGTTCTTTTTTAAAAAGATTTTTTTCCCCCAGTTAAGACTTAAAATACTTGCAAAAGTCTTCCTTCCTTCCTTCCTTCTTGAGATGTTGAGATGTTGTTAGAAGTTAAGGCTGTTCCCGGCGACTGGCTCTGCTCGTTAGCAGAGGTTATCAAAAAGACAGGAGAATGCAACAACTGCAAGGGGGGGCACACCTCGTCGCACTCCAGAGGCTATAAATCCTTCTGGAGGGCTACACGAGAGGCTCAACCTGACAGCTGAATCTCTCCCTCATAAATTCCAAGAATTTAAGAGTGTCCAAGGTGTTAAAGATCATAAAAAAACACCTCTACTGCCTATTGATCTGACAAGCTCAAAAAAAAAGCCTGCCATCGGCGCCAAGGAACAACCTGCACTTAATTCTTGTTACTTTTTAATAATAAGCTAAGCATGAATTCATTACTTTCTCACTGTTATATCCTTAAAAATATTTATATGAGATCAGTTTGCCTTGACAATTTAAGGTTTTTTTGGTAAAGTTTTATCTATGCATTTACTCAAATCTTTGTACATCCCCCCTTTCCCTTCATCGGCTGTCTTCAGCTGGCTTCACTGTGTTTTGTTCTTGACATGTCAAGAAGTTTTCCACCCAAGCTGAGACACAAATTCCAATCTAAATCAGTAGGACTCAGAAACATCTAATGAGGAAAATGAGCATATTTACATGTGATAGCTCTGAGTCAAGATGACATTGCTTATCTTAGGAATGTAAAATACAAATGTAGTTATGCCAATGGTTCTTGACAGTTTGATGCTTATATGAAAGATAGAGTTGTGGTGGTGCAGTGGTTAGAATGCAGTATTGCAGACTAACTTTACTTACTACCAGGAATTTGATTCTGATTGGCTCAAGATTGACTCAGCCTTCCATCCTCCTGAAGTTGGTAAAATGAGGACCCTTATTCTTGGGGGGCAATATGCTGACTCTGAAAACTGCTTAGAGAGGGATGTAAAGCACTATGAAGTGGTGTGTAAGTTTAAGTGCTATTGCTATTGTTATTGGTTCCATATTGGTACCAATATTACTCTAGAATTAGGATTTGTTTATTCTAATAATTGTCAAAGCCAGTTCCAGCTCAGAAAAGTTTGAAGAGGAGGAGGAGATTTCTCCAACCAGTCTCAAGCTGATTTGGCTACAGAGGATTTAGAGAAGCTAGAAGCAACAGAGAACAATGATCAAGGATTTTATCCCAGCCCTAAGACTAAGTTGGGAACGACTAGCACATATGTGTGAGGGAACCTTTACCTTTAATACATTAAGACTGAGCAAAGAGGCAAGAGGGGTTTTCCCATCAGTGTTTGGACCCAGTGTGAGCTCTATTTTAAACTTACCACTAACAAGCAGTCCCCCATTGAGTACAATAATTCTGCCTACTGGAAACTCGGTCAAGTTATACCCTGAACTCCTGTCTGTTATCACTTCTGAACAACCACCCATGCCCATCAGAACTTGTTTTTTGGGAAAACAGATTGCCTATTTATGATGCTTAAATCTTTGCATGGTACCCCAAGTTATGAATGTTCCCTTAGTGAATGTTCAAAGTACCTCCTAGTGTTTACAAAGTTCCGAAACTACAAATGTTGCAGCACAACGGCAGCTTTTACGAATGACCGCAGAGGCTCTGCAACATTCACTTCTGTCAATCTCCCCCACCCACCCTCCGGTCTTCATAGGCACTAGGCCTGTGGATACTCACCTTGTGAAGATCTAGAGAGCCTTCAGACCTTCGGTGAGTACACAGAGAATGGAGGCCTAAAGTGCCACAAGGACACACGAGATCAGTAGCACAAGATCTCATGTTACTGATCCAGTGGTGGGTTTCAAAATTTTTGGGAACCTCTTCTGTAGGTGTGGCCTGCTTTGTGGGAGTGGCTTGCCACCCATGTGACTGGGTGGGAGTAGCTTGCCGCCCATGTAACTGGGTGGGAGTGGCTTGCCACCCATGTGACCGGGTGGGAGTGGCTTGCCACCCATGTGACTAGATGGGACTGGCTTGCCATCCATGTGACCGGGTAGGAGTGGCTTATGTTTATGTTTATGTTTATTGGATTTATATGCCGCCCTTCTCCCAAAGGACTCAGGGGTGGCGTACAACATTTAAAAAAACACAAATTACAAAAGTTAAAAAGAAATTAGATAGAGTATCCAACAAACCCAATTAGTATGAACAATAACATTTTAAAAATTGGATTAAAATTAACAATTAAATCAAGCATTTATTTTATTTTGTTCAGGCCAGGCCGGCTTGCTGGAAAAGCCAACTTTTTAGGGTGCGTCAGAGGACCGAAGGTTGGGGATTATGGGAAGTTCCGGGGGGAGCTCATTCCAGAGGGAAGGTGCTCCCACAGAGAAGACTCTCCCCCTGGGGGTCACTAGCAGACACTGTCTGGCCGATGGCACTCTGGGGAAGCCAACTCTGTGGGATCGCACTGGATGGTAGGATGCTACTGGTGGCAGTAGGTGGTCTCGCAGGTACCCTGGGCCTAAGCCATGGAGTGCTTTAAAGGTCATAATTAGTACCTTGAATCATACCCGGAAAACAACAGGTAACCAGTGCAGGCTGCCTAAAAGGGGTGTAACATGGGAGCACCTAGGTACCCCCATGATAACCTGCGTGGCTGCATTCTGGACCAGCTGAAGCCTCCGGGTGCTCTTCAAGGGCAGCCCCATGTAGAGAGCATTGCAGTAGTCCAGGCGAGAAAGGACAAGGGCATGAGTGACTGTGCATAGAGCATCCGGATCCAGGAAGGGGCGCAACTGACGTACCAGGCGAACCTGGTAAAAGGCCCCCCTGGTCACGGCCGTCAGGTGTTCTTTTAAACTAAGCCAGGAGGACTCCCAGATTGTGGATCCTCTTTGAGGGGGCTAAAATTTCTACCCCTATCATCAAAGATGGGACAAGATGCACAAATCAGGATGACGGAAACCACAGCACTCAGTCTTGGAGGGATTGAGCTTGAGCCTATTCCTCCCCATCCAGATCCGCACAGCCTCCAGGCATTGGGACATCACGTTGAGGGCATCGTTTGGGTGGTTTGGGGTAGAGTTGGGTATCATCAGCATATTGATGATACCATATCCCAAAACCACGGATGATCTCACCCAGCGGTTTCATATATATGTTGAACAGCAGGGTTGAGAGAACCAACCTCCGGGGCACCCCACAAGTGATGCACCTTGGGGTCGATCCCTGCCCTCCAGTCAACATGAACTGTGACCGATCCAACAGGTAGGAGGAGAACCACTGTAAAACGGTGCCCCCCCACTCCCAACCCCCCGAGTCATCACAGTAGGATACCATGGTTGATGGTATTGAAAGCTGCCGAGAAGTCTAATAGGATCAGGACAGAGGAACAGCCCCTGTCCCGGGCCCACCAGAGATCATCGACCAATGTGACCAATGCCGTCTCCATGCTGTACCCGGGCCTGAAACCCAACTGAAATGGATCCAGGTAGACAGCTTCATCCAGGTACTGGGGAAGCCGAAACTAACAAAGAAGGACACAGGTCCACCACACAAGTGGCAGCACTGAGTCTCCTCATAATTCTGTCCATGCCCTCGGTGGTCACAGGGTCAAACTCATCCCAGATTGTCTCCACAAGATTTATTCCCGTCGACTCGCCTGAATCTACCCAGTCAGAGTCCAAGCCTCTCCAGATCTGAGCGATTTTACCCTGAAGATACTGAACAAATTCTTCAGCCCTACCCTGCAAGGGGTCTTTCCCAGTTCTTTGGTTAAGTAAGGAGCGGGTCACCCTAAACAGGGCAGCTGGGCAGTTGTTTGCGGGCACGATAAGAGCAGAAAAATGTTTTGCCACTTTTATCACCACTAAGTAGGATTTAACGTGAATTCTTACTAGTGTTTGATCAGATTCGGATTGGCTGGCCTTCCAACCACTCTCTAGGCGTCTTTTGCAGCGTTTCATCTCCCAGAGCTCCTCTGTAATCCAGGGAGCTACCCAGGATCGACACTGGGTCAGAGGCCGCAAAGACACAATGCGATCCAAGGCCCCAGTGGCCGCCCTATCCCAGGTTTCCACTAGGGCTTCGGTCGAGTTGTGAGCAAGGGATTCAGGAAAAGTCCCAAGCTCCATCAGGAACCTTTCAGGGTCCATCAGGCGCCTGGGGCGGAACCATCTTGTCGGTTCCGCCTCCCTGCGGTGAGAGGTAGCAGTATGGAAGTCAAGCTTGATGAGGAAATGATCAGACCATGACAAGGGTTGGATAGAAATATCCCCTAAATCTAGATCATTCATCCACTGCCCAGAGACAAAAATCAGGTTGAGTGTGTGTCCCCTATTATGGGTGGGGTCTTGAATTAACTGAGTTAGGTCCATAGCCATCATGGAAGCCATGAACTCCCGAGCTGATTTGGATGTCTCACCAATGGAAGGCAGATTGAAATCCCCTAGGATCATAAGCCTGGGTAAATCAACTGCCAATCCAGCTAACACATCCAGCAGCTCCAGCAGGGCCGATGAAATGTAGCAGGGAGACAGGTATGTAACAAAAAGGCCCACCTGAACTCCAAGGCCCCATTTCACAAAAAGGACTCACACCCGCCAATCTGTGGCACAGTGACCCCCTGAGGTCCAAGACTTTCCTTAATAACCATCCCCCCACCCCTACCCTGGGCTCTCGGCTGGTGAAACGCCCGGAAGCCTGGTGGGCATAGTTCACTAAGGGGAACACCCCCCTCATGGCCCAACCAGGTCTCTGTAATACACGCCCGGTCCACTATACCCTCTTGTATGAGGTCGTAAATGAGGGGAGCCTTATGTACCACGGACCTGGCATTAAGTGACACCACCTGGAGACCAGGGTCCTGTAATCCTGAGCACCCAGGGGTGTGAGAAGGGTGATGAGGGTCAAATGCACGATCGCTCTTAAACAGCGAACCCGCGTCCCCCAAACATAATTTGGCCCTTGGCCCCCACCATATTTGCATCTCCCACAAACAGTAGAGATGGTGAACCACCCTGTAGAATGGCTTAATATCTCTCCCGGAATCCCAACCCTTCCCAGTACTCCCAACCCATGCCCATTAGTTAGCTCTGGCCTGTGCCCTGGCAGACTCCCCCCCCAAGCCTGTTTGAGCCATCTGAATCAACCCCCCCCCTTAAAATTTGATTAAAAAACCCCTGTAAGAAACCCCTAAGAAGTCTCTTCTTCATATGCCACCTCTTGGGGTCACAAGATCCGTCATTAAGGAAGCATCTTGATAGGCAAGAAGGCCATCCCCGGGAAAAGGGGAGTTCCTGAAGGGAGTAAAGTTCTGTCTCAGTATAACATAGAGGAGAGTGTGACATCAACCAAACGGGATGACATCACGGGGAGATAAAAAAATAAAAGAGCTACTTATAGAAGGAAGATGACTGTCCTTGCCAGTCTTCAGTATCACTGACTCCAATGAATGGCCTGCACAAAGAAGAGACACAGAAATAAACTCTTCCATTCCATGCACTGCAGTAGGATGAAACAAGCACACAAAACAATGAAGACAGCTACTTACAGAGGGAAGATTACTGTCTTGCCAGTCTTCTGCACACCACCACCTCACCACCTTGCTCCAATAACCTGCAGAAAGAAGGGACACAGAAAGAAGGATTTTAATCGCATGCACTGCATTAGGATGAAACAAGCACACAAAATAATAGAAAAGGAAGGTTACTGTCCTTTTGTGTGTTGAAGTCACCCACTGACCACCTTGCTCCAATGAATGGCCTGCACAAAGAGATACAGAAAGGAAGACTTTAATTGCTTGCACTACTATATTAAGGATGAAACAAGCACACAAAGCAATAAAACAGCTACTTACATAGGAAAGATGACTGTCCTAGCGGTCATACCCTGTTGCCTCGTCATCCTGTTAAATAATACTAACTGCAGAAGAAATAAAACAATATTGGACTCAATTGTGGTTGTAAGCTGATGACTACACTTCAGGTAACAGAAGGGACCTCTTTTTTCACCCAACAATGTACAGTCTTTTCAGGAAGGATGTTCCCCAACAAACAGGAAAGATATAGTCTTTCATCCAAGAAGTTAGATCAAGAATGAATGTCATAGGTAGATTCACAGAGCAATATAGATTTCTTTTTCTGAAATTTAGTTTTCAGTTAAAAAAACAGGAATATATGTTCAGTACTTAGGTCGGTCCAAGTAGCTATTCAAGAGTTAGTGGTTAGAAGCAATGATAAAGCAAGATATGGATTTAAAACCAGAAATATTTTATTGGCTATTTGAAAAGGAATACAATACATATTTAATTTTACACATGTTAGCAGATGCTGGAATTGTGTTTGCACAACAGTGGAAAAACAGAGATATGAAAATGAATGAATATTAGAATATGCAGGAATAAATAAATTAAAATCAAGAAGCCTTTGAATACTTTTTCACATGGGATTTGTTTTAGCAATTGCTAACTGAAACAGAAATTAGAAATCTAAAAGTATGAAAGAAAACACCAATTATGGAAAGAAAGGTCACTAAAATGTATAAGGAAATATTATTAGTACTTGATTATTATTAATGTGTAGATAACTGCAGGACATTACACACCCACAAACTATGACAGTACCAGGAAAACACCAAAAAATAACAATTTTTCCCCAAAAGACTGCAGATGAAACCAGTTTTTTTCATAATCCTAACGACAGGAAAGACAAAGCCACTGGAATAAAAACCATCAAGGCATTGTGGGAAATTATAAAGGACAGTGCCAGGAAGCTCACAGAACCAGCAACCACCTCACAATTTCCTAAACAGCAAGATATCACACAGAAACACACAAAATCTAGCAAAGCTGCCTTGCACCAACCTGGCCTGCCCATAGAAAAGCAGCCACTTTGAGACACATAAACCATGCACCAACCTGCACACTTAAAAGGAACATATTGCATCACAAATAAACCATTTGCAAAAAGGAATAACATTTCTTGTAATAAACATATTCTATAAACAATAAATAAATAAAAATTCCCTAAAATAATTTAAAAAAAATATATTCTATAAATAATAAAAAAGTCCTTAAAAACCATTTAAAATATTCTATACACAATAAATTACAATAAAACCATTTAAAATATTCTATCCACAATACTTTTAAATGTATTGAGTATAGAATTTTTTAAAATGGTTTATTTCAATTTATTGTTGATAGAATATTTTTTAAAAATAGTCTAACACAATTTTGAAAAAGATTCCACACACAATAATTTAAAATGAAACCATTAAAATATTCCATATACAATAAATTACAATAAAACCATTTTAAAATATTCTATACACAATACATTTAAAAGTATTGAGTATAGAATTTTTAAAAATGGTTTATTTTAATTTATTTTTGATAGAATCTTTTTTAAATAGTCTAAGACAATTTAAAAAAAGAATCTACACACAATAAATTGAAATAAACCATTTTTAAAAATTCTATACTCAATACTTTTAAATAAAAGGATTTTAAAAATTTTTATACACAATAAATAAAATATTCTTTAAAAAAACCATTAAAAGCATGAAAGAAAAAAAACGGGTCACTTACCAGCAGGCAGAATTAGCAGCTCTCCGATGCGATGGATGCAGCAGGGAGAGGCAGGCGATGAGGCAGCAGGTAAGCTGGACTGAAGGGACAAGGGACAACCAGGTCAGCTAGGCCTGCCACCTGGAGATGGGGGGAGGGGCGTGGGGGTAGCAAGAAACCCCCTTTGAGCCACGCAGCATACGACAGCTTGCGGCTTTCACAAGGCAAGGCCTGAAGGGCTTCCCTCGCAAAACCCGCAAGCTGGCGTAAGTTAGCCTCCCGCTGCTGCCACCGCCACCCATGGTGCCGTCCATGCCGCTGCCCATGCCGCATGCCAGCTCACTCCCTGCAGACACAGCACACCAGCTCACCCCCTGCTGGCGCTGCACACCAGCTCACCCCCTGCTGCTGCCACATGGCAGCTCGCCCTCCGCTGCTGCTGCTGGCCACCTTCTTTCAGCCACGCGGTGCATGCCAATTTGTGGCTTTCCCGAGCTGGTGTAACCTAGCCCGCTGCCATCCCCCCCTGCCGCCGCATGCCAGCTCACCCCCTCACCACCCCCACCACCGCCCACCTCCTTTCGGCCATGCGGCATATGCCAACTCATGTCTTTCATGAGCTGGTGTAAGTTAGCCCACCGCTGCTGCTGCTGCTGCGGTCCCCTCACTATCACCTCCGCACACCAGCTTGCCCCCTCACCGCCGCCTCCCAACTCCTTCTGGCCACACGGCGTATGCCAGCTCATGGCTTTCATGAGGCAAGGCCTGAAGACCTTCCCTCACGAAAGCCGTGAGCTGGCGTAAGCTAGCCTGCCACCACTCCCAGTGCATGCCAGCTCATCCCCTGCCGCTGCCATCGCACACCAGTTCACCCTCCCCCCGTTTCTGCCCCCACTGGCTTATTTTTCAAGGACTTTGTCTCCTCCGGAATGAAATTATAGTCAATTAGACAAAGAGGCATTAGCAGCGGTAGCTGGAATTAAACGATTTCATAACTACTGTATCTCTATGGATGCTTCTTTGAGTTAGTGACAGACCATAAGCCTTTATTGGGTTTATTGGCAGGCGATAGACAAACTCCCTCTATCTTATCACCCCACATGTCCCATTTGGCTGTATTCCTCGCTGCTTACAATTATAAGCTGATCCATCAGCCTGGGAAAGAGGTGGGGCATTTGGATGCCATAAGCCGTTGCTCCCTGCCAGTGACTGAGGCTGACCCAGATCCTGAACCTACAGTTTTGCTGATAGAGGACCTCGCGGTTCCCTTGATGGCCACAGATGTTCAGCTAGGGATGCTACTCTAGCTCAGGTTTTGGATTGGGTAAGGAGGGGTTGGCCGCAGACACAGTTTACCTTGCCGTTCCTGCCATTCAAGCACAGGCAGCATGAACTTTCAGTACAAGGAGGGTGCCTACTGTGGGGCCATACAGTGGTTGTTCCTCCTCAACTTTGGGAACCTATTCTCCACTGTCTGCACGAGGGGCACCCTGGAATAGTCAGGATGAAGGCCCTGGGCCAGAGCTACATTTGGTTGCCTGGGCTGGATCAAGATATTGGGCATTGGGTGGCTAGGTGTCAGGACTGCCAGCAGTCCAGGCCAGCTCCCCCCGCAGCACACCCTAGAAAGTGGGAGGACCCTAAGACTCCCTGGGCTAAGATCCATTTGGACTTTTCAGGGGCTTTCCCCGGACAGAAGTTCCTGGTGGTGGTTGATGCATATTCAAAGTGGGTGGAAGGCATCCTAATGCCATTGGCCACTACCGAGGCTCTGATTATGGCATTGCGAAAGATGCAACTTATGGGTGCCTGGATGCATTGGTATCTGATAACGGGGCACAGATGACGTCTGCACCATTTCAGATGTTCTTAGCGAGACACGTCCTGGTGGCCCCTTACCATCCCTCCAGCAATGGCATGGCAGAGCGGATGGTGCGATCTATTAAGGAGTCCCTGGCTAGGCTAGGACTAGGGGACTGGCAGGCCCGAATAGACAAATACCTGTTAGTACAGCGCACAATTCCATGTCTCATAACTAACCACAGCCCTGCAGAGCTGTTAATGGGCCACCACCTCCAGACCAACCTTGATCGACTACACCCCAGCTACTGCAATGACAAACATATGGACAGCAATGACCGCGCCAGGGGTTTAGAAATGTGGGACCTGGTTTTCGGGTGAAACTATGGGGGTGAGTCAAGGTGGTTACCGGGGAGGATTTTGCAATTAACTGGTCCCTGCTCTTACAGGGTTGGCCTAAGCGATGGCGCGTTTGGCGCCACCACATTGATCAGCTGCGACGGCAGGTGGCCTCGATACAGACGCCAGCTGATCTCTCCCCAGTTGGTCCTATAGACCTCCCGTTGGTTCCTGACACCTCCGCAGGAATGCTGTGCTGCCCGACCAGGCGGTTCACCATTCTGGCACCAGACTTACCTGGGGAATCAGGGTTGCATCCAAAGTTGCTGGGTGGAGAGTCAACGCAATCGCGGGCAATTCCCCTGGAGAAGTCTCCTCCTCCTGGGTCAGTTCTAGCTGAGCCAAGAAAATTGGGTCGAACGTGCAGGCGCCCTGCATATTTACAGGATTATGCATGTGGCAGACTGGTGGAGAGGGGTGTTATGTCCTAGCCTCGGAGACATGGCCCCATCTCCAAGTCTTGCCCATTGTTCGCGGCAAGAGCGGGAAAGTTACTGTGCAGTGATTGGCTGCCCATGAGACAGCCTGCATATAAATTGCTGTCAAGGGGGAACTGTTAAAGCTTGTTGGTTCTGGAGTTGCTGTTGTGTTAGCTGTTGTAATAAAGCCTTGTTATTCGAGTCGCTGCCTTGCCTCAGTCATTGCCACCACTTTAAACATAATACCTTTCCTGGTAAAAGCAGAGCTCCAGAGCAACGTGTGCTCCCTCTGGGGTCTATGTTCTCCTCAAGCCCTAAGGAGTTCTTTGAAGTGGCACCCCATAGGCACATAAACACTTTTCAGCCAGAGGCTGATGGCTTCTGGGGGCCATGATCTCTTGTGACTTCAGACATCCATCCGCTTTTGCAGAGAATGGGTGCCTGAAGTCTCATGAGATTAGGGAATCCAGAAGCTTCCAACCTGTGCACAAATAGTTTTTGCACACCAGCAGGAGGCTTGAAGTCTTTGGAGGAGAGTTACCAAGGCTGCCCACCATTCCAGAAGTGGCAGGCAGTTTCAATGAGTCAGAGAAGCTGAGAAGGGTGCATTTGTTCTGCTCTATCTCTACTCTTGTCACTCGCTGGGAGCAGGCAAAGAAACAGAGAGACTGGTGAGGAAACAAAACTTCAAAGGGTAAGTGACCTAACATGGCAGGATGTGGGGGGAGCAATTGTCAGGATCCCAGGGGAGGGAGAATGAGGTATGTCAGGGGTTCAGGAGAGGCCTTGGTTGGTCTGGAACAGATGGCCTATTCCATCGTTATTCCCCCGCATTCTCCACCCTGAGATACCACATGTGCACTTAACAAGTTGGACATTTGGTTAGTGAATGCATGGGCGAAAGGAGGGAGCGATCACGTTCAAGTTACACAATTCACTCCTATAAATCCTTGGGTTATGATTGGAATGGGCAGGCTCCATTACATTCATATCTTGAGGACTACCTATATATAATTCAGTTTCTATTTTCTAAGAGATCAGATTCCTTATGCACAGTATCCCTTAACCATGAGTATAGTTCTGGTTCACCTTATCAAGACCTTATTATCCAATGCTTTTTGTTCATTGCATCACAAAGTGATCAGGCTAACAGGTTGCATTATTCATGGTAGTATGAATTTCCACTTTCTCCCTGCTCTTTTTGTCTCTCATTTTCCTTGGAGGAAAATGATAATTATACTCTTAGTCTTAGTACCTATGAATAAGCCACTGAGCTTTAACAGACCTCCTGGATCTCAAGGCTCTTGACTTGCTTGCATTGGTAAATATAGCAAATATCTTGGTAGAGACGGAGTTATCTGTTCTAGTCATTATTATTTATTCTATTTATTGATGGAAATGCAAAGACTGAACTGAAGTGAAAAAAGAAATTCAGAAATATGTCAAAACAAATTTTCTTCAAGACTATATAGACTGAGGTATCTGACACTATTACTTCCAGCTAAGGAACAAATCAGCCATGCCATTTCATGAAAGTGGACTTCAGCAAAATTCAGGAATTCCTAGTGTACATTAGCAGTACAAATGTATTAACAAAATGGTTTATGTTTGTACATTGATTTGTTCAGTATTTACTATTTCCTTCATATGCTTTGATTTTTCTTTTAATCCAGTGTTTCCCAACCTGGGCAACTAAGTGAAGAAAAGATAAGAATAAAAAAATAATGTTAGCTGAATTATGAAATTGTGAAGAAAGTAATCACTAATAGAAAGAATTCCAAACCTGTAATAAGGCAATGGTAACAAGGTTACACAAGCACGGGCATGCCAGGAGCAAAGTAAATCAGAATTTGAGATAAATTTGTTTAATGATGATGAACACATAATTGCTAAAATGTACAAACTTTTATTGAAATTTGAAGCAGGAAGAAGGGGTTAAATAATGCATCATAAATTAGGCTAAGAATTTTGGTTATAAAAATTGGACCAGCGTGAACATATATGGTTACATTGTATTATGATATCAAAAATAATGTTTATAAAATGATATATCATTGGGGGGAGTCCTCTGAAAATGGAGTGCTGAGTGGAGGAGCAGTCTCTTTCTTCTGCTGACAAAGGGCTGATTTTTCCCCACCAAAGCAGGCTCTTTAACAGCATACTCCCCAGATTTGAACAGGAGAAACTAGGAATGAACCAATACGATTCTCAGATGACTGTGGATTTACCTGGGAAAATCTTAATGGTTGCAATGTTTGGTAGGAGTAGTTGGAGAGTCGGGTCTCCATCTTTTCCTTTCAGCTGTTTATTTGTACCGCTTGATTTTTGCTGCACATTATGAAGTTTCCTTTTTTATTTTGATTCTTATTTTTAAATGTTAATCAACTGGTTGAATGCTACCAGGGGTTTATTCTAACTCCTTGTTAGATTTTAATGTGATTTTTTTTACGGTTTTATTTTTTTTTTACTGTATTATCTTGCTGTTATGAATCACTTTTGTTTTCTCTGTATGAAAGTCAACAATAATTTCCTGGGTAGTGAAAATGATCTGATCTGATTTATATTTACATTGGATTTTCACTACAGGAATTTTGCATTTGTTAATTTTTAAAAGCTCTGGTCAATTTTTTTTAAAAAAAACCTTTGATGGAAATTTCACTTTTTTCATTCATTTTTATTGCGGGAAATATTATCTCAATGTTCAATGAGGTTGTTTTGTTTTGGTACATCTAATTCCCCTGTCTTTGAGAGAAACAACCATTCTGGGGGGGAGAAGGCCCTGGATTTCATTTACAACCCCATTCCTGTTTCTGGCATCCTGTCACTTTGATGTACCTGCTTGTGAAAGGGAGGGGGGAGGGAATTGGGGCCATCTGTTTTGTCTCAGCGCGAAGAAACGTGGTGCTTGAAAACAACTTCTTATCACCTTTCTCGGTTTGAGTTGTCATAACAACTTCGGGCCTGTAGATTGGCTCAGCTTGGACTGGTCATATTGGAGGGGTTTTCTGCTGCACTTAATCTAATGGGTTTTTGAATGAGAATGTCAGATCCTGTCTTTCTTTCCTTGCTATCACTTTCCCTCAATGAAAGTCTCCTTTTGAAATAATTCCTGTTTCAAGAGTTCTGTTTTCTTGAGGAGAGAGAAGAGGCAAGTCCTTACAGAATATTCTTGGTTGTAAAACCCAGTTACAGGAAAGTCTTGGACTTCCCAAGTAATATGGGAGGGAGCTCACTACTCCCTCTTTCTGTCATTCGGCTTATATTTGGGCATACCAGGGGTTGTAACACAAATACATACCTATTTCCCTGGCTTAGCTGATAAAGGAGGAGAGCCCGTGGCTTAGTGGCAATTACATCAGCCTAATATGCAATACAGCCCTGGTTAGAATCCCAGTAAGGGTATGGCTAGCTGATGAGAGCTAAATAGCTTGAAATAGATCTATACTAGTCTCCCTTTATTTATTTATCAGCACAAATACAACACAAATATAAAAAAGGCAACATTAAAAATAAAAATATGGGTTTCTGTCTGGATGGTTTTCTGTGATGAGCCGAATGACAGAAAGATGGAGAAGTGAGCTCCCTCCCATATTTGGGCATACCAGGGGTTGTAACACAAATACACACACACACACACACACACACACACACACACACACACACACACACACACACACACACACACACACACACACACACACACATATATATATATATATATATATATATATATATATATATATATATATATATATATATATATATTTCAAGCTATTTAGCTCTCATCAGCTAGCCATACCCTTACTGGGATTAGAACCTGGGCTGTACTACATATTAGGCAGATGTATTAGCCACTAAGCCACAGGCTCTCCTCCTTATCAGCTGATAACACAAATACATGCATACATACATACATACATACATACATACATACACACACACACACACACACAAACACACACACACAAATACAAAATGTGTCAACAATATAGACTTTTGGGAATCTTTTGGGAAAATGCTTTTCAACCTTTAAGTTTAAATTGAAAACTTAGCTTAAAAGTTTGTTAAAATAACAACAGTTTTAAATCAACCCAAAGATTGTATTCAGATACAAATAACAGCAGTTAAATCAGACTTGCAACCAGATGGATTGGAGTCTAATTTATTTCTGGCAGATTTGAAGAAGTCTGGTCTGAAAATTGTAGGCTTGTTGAAAACAGCTGAAAGGGTCATGGATTCTAAAAACTCAAAATTGACACAACTGATGAGTAATAAATTGGACTTTCTTAAGAAGATTGATGGAGATTGGGGAATAGATATATTTAACTGGAAAACAATTGTTAAGAGTTGTTGCATTTTAACATTTAGGAGGATTTTTTGAACAATAAATGATGCAGTGATATCAACAACAGAGATTTATGATTTGGGGGAATGAAATCCAAGTGTTGGAAGAGATCCTGATTAAAATATTAAGGAAAATCCTTATTACTAAGAATCAATCAAGGATAATTGATACTGGAAGGATCAGAGACAATAATTGTAATTGCTTACAGCAGATTACAAGCCGTTGTGGACTTTCTGTGAGTGAAATAAAATAGATTGCTAACCGAGGTCTTTGAAATTTAACTTTTCAAAATTAAATTTCTATAAATTTCTTTTATATATAGTAGATAAATGTCAGATTAAATTGGTGGGGTAAACAGAATTGTAAAAAGTCATAAACTGTAAACCTGTTTTGCAAGGATGGGAAACTATTAATTTTGAAATATATTTATCAATATTCAATAAAGAAGAACAATGTATGTGTGCATTTGTTTTCATACATATCATTTATTTTATTTTTTTGCCTTGTCTGGTTTTGCTTTGTTTTTGTATTTTTATTCCCTTTTTTTTGAGTTTGAATTTTAATGTTCTAAATAAAATTTTAAAATATTATTATAACACAAAATGATGTATAATTGGAACATGATGCCAGAGAAATACCGTAATCTAGAATGTATAAAGGCATTTCATATGCATGTATGAAAATCTTAACCTGTATTTGTTCAGGACTTTAGTTTCCATCATTCTTCCTGAAAATAATACAAAATACAGATAGCATAGAGAAACAAAATGCTGCAAATCACAGAATACCTTTTTCTCGTATAAAGAGAATTTAGGAAAGACTGTCTGGATTTTCTATAAGATCTTTGAAATGAAAAAAAATAGCATTTTGAAGTAAAATGTACAATGTTACACATTTCAGTGTGAATGTCAGCCATCATCTTCAAAAAACATAAAATTATGGCCAAAAAAGCACTTTTTGTTTTATTTTTCAATTCTATGATTGCTCAGAGGCTACACTGCTGAAGATATATATTATATTAATATGAAATGTCAGAGGCATTGCAAACATTTATGGACAAACACAACATAACTAAATTGAAGTTAGAAATTAATGTATTAAGAATTGTTTTAAAAGATTTCTTTGAATTGCATATCCATTTTGATTCAGTTGGGTATGAAGATTATATTTCTAATCCATGGCAATCCTCAACGCATGATCTGGTTTTTGGAAGTAATGTCAGAATCTAGACAAGAATGTGGATTCTGAAGATTCCTTAACCTCTCCTTTAAATCTATCTTCTACTTCAAACAATACCAAATTTGGTTGATCACCTGTTTCTCTTTTGTTTTGTTATTTCAAACATAACATAAAATACAATGAAAATAAAGATTTAGAAAAAGAAAAGTGAGGAAAAAAATGAAAGGAAACAAAAAAGAGGGGAAAAAGAGTTTGATGCCAGCTACTCTTTTATGCTTGTTTGTGCTTTGCTGCTATAGAATTATGGGGAGGGGGAATGAAGGGAAGAAGGGATGGGGAAGATAAAAGTAAGTGCTGTATCTCCTTGAGATGCTGCCTTAAAGTCCCCCAGCTAGAAGAAGGAGAGAGACACATACCAAACTATGCTTGGACTGACCATTATGAAAGCATTTTCCCTAAACCTGAACCTGGTTACACTAAGGTAGGCAATGAGAGATAGTTAAGGAAAGAAAAGGTAGAACTTGAGGATTTTGGCTCATGGTCCTCAGTTCTGGCTTTGCAATACTGCAATACACTTGACCTCTAATAAATTATATCTTTCTCAATAAATGGGGCAAAGGATAGTTTCTATTTAGAGGTTTAAATTATAGCAGGACCAACAGTTGATTCTGACTCTTTCCAACATAGTAATATATTTATGAATCCAACATTTTAAATTACATGTAGCTATTACAAACCATTTCTATGACTACACGCTTATTAAATCTCCAAGCTATATTCTAAGTTTCATTTTTTTTTTATTTCAAGCAACAAAATCAGTAGCTGTTTCCCAATGGAAACAGGATGAAATAAAATCTTTTTGTTTAAAATAATTTGCATTGCCATCTTAACCAAATCCATTCCCTCCCAATGCCTATTGTGGGAAATGGTATACTGTATATTTCTATTTACATTTGTTAATTTTTCTCGACTATCATCATCTGTATCAACAAAGATCACTATACATGTTCATATTCTTTAACTTAAAGGAAAGCCTCTTTTATATTTATATTAAAACTGTATTTCTAAAAAAATATCTTCATAACTGAAGTTAATTTTGTTACCTCATTTTAGCTTCCTTTTAACACACATACTTTCAAATTCCCTTTGAATAATATTTTGCAAACATTAGCAAGCATTTGCTCATTCCTCTCTATAATAACTACTCTTTCAAAAACTTTAAGCAACAGTTACCCAAACATTATATATGTGTAAAAAGAAAAGAAACAAAGAGTAAATACTTTCCAAATTCAATTTCATTTAATTTTTTTTAAATTACAGGTGTAAAACCAAAAGAAAATCTACCCTAACTCCAATTAATTTATTAAATTTAAGTCATTCCTTTGGACTTGTCCTCATAAAACAAAATACTTTTGTTCTTCAGATTGGGTATTGGATAAATATAAACTTCTGTTGTTCCAAAAATATTCTCAAATATGACCTTTGAAACAAATATATCAGTATTGTCAGTTTCTTTTTCAGTTTTGCAGTAAAAACCCAAAACTTGTTCTCTTGAGGATTGAAGACTTACATGTAACTCTTCTTCTTTCAGTTTCATCTTCTTAATAAACAATAATGCTGTCAGATTTATATTCCAATTATATTGAAATCCTGCTTAGAAAAGATGGATAGCTTGGGTCAGTGGCAGGACATAGTTAGAAAATATGCAAACACCACAAGGAGACAAACAACAAGAGAACAGTTAATATTCTTAATCTTCTTCTTCCCTGTATTTGAACACATAGTTCCCTTTTCAGTCTTCAGTAGTCCCTCCATAATGTCATGCAAATCTTAATTCCAGAACTGCCAGCTATATTGATGTAGGTACTTGTATTATTTTAATTTACAGGGATTTTTTAAATTCTTCTTTTTTAAAACCTTCATTGAGGATAGAAGAATGAAAGAGCAATAAGGCTTTGTGTGTATATAATGGGAAATTGGAAGGGGCAAATGATAGGTGATAAGGACCAGAGCAGCTGGATCCTTTTTGTACCAGTATCACAAGACCAGGCACCCTGAAAAATGTACAGATTACACCCAAACATCTCAGAGTTCTCAAAACACTTTTGAAAGCTTTGGTTGTCTGGAAATGGTCTGGTCATTGGGGGTGGGGGGAATGGGCCTGGGGCAAACCACTTGTATCTAGCAAGTGCAGGAGATTTCAGATCTGGCTTGACTTTACTGCAATCAACACCTTTAGTAAAAGATTCCTTTGATTTAACCAAATGGAGTCAAGGGCTTTTCTTTCCTAAGGGATTGGATTGGGGCAGGTCTCACATTAAGTCAGCTCTGCAGTTGTGGTCAACTTGGAGAGGAAATGCCTCTATTGTGAGAACCATGCAAACAATGTTGCCTCAAGGAAGAGATCATGGCCTTGAAACCTCCTCCTGGAGGGCTGGGTTTATCTGAATGGCTGGGAGAGAATGGCCCACCAAGACCCTGATCATCCCACAGGTTTAGAAAAAGGAAGAATGGGAAGTAAAACCTATGGGAGTGAATTCACCCATGGGGGCCTTGACAACCATTGGTGAGAGATCCAAGTGAAGCAGGAACTGGAGGAAGAATTGAGTGCAGGCAAGCCAGAGGGAGAGGACTAGACACTGGAGCAAGCCATAAAGTTCTTGAGGGGATTTTTGGTAGTCTCAAAACTCAACAAGCCTTAGCCCAGGTGGTATATCTCACTGGGCCTCACAGCCCAGCCTGCACTGGCTGCAGGAGCAGTGCCAGCAAAGCAGAAAGGATGCAAGACACCAGGCCTGGAAGTAAAGTTCAATAGAAACCCCAAGCAATTGGGATTCTTCCTGGGCATAAATTGGGACAAACATACAAGAGTATGGACCAGAAACAACCACTGAATAGCACCCTTTAGCTGATCACAAAGCCAGAGATTACAACAAGACCATCAGCCAAGGATACAGGGGAATGGCTGAGTATACCCAGTAGTTTTGCAATGTGGCTTGCTAACTGGCCAACTGGCTTGAAGAGATCTCTAACATATATTTTCAAGATAGGAGTGACAAGTTCTACAATACTTGCATTTCCAAAGGAGCTCCCCCTCCCCCGCAATCCCTGGCTGATATGTCTTAGGAGAGAAAGTGTAAATTTATTTGGCTCAATCCAAATACCAGCTGATCCATGGATGGTGAAGATGACTCCCTAAAAAGAAAAAGGGTCCAAAAACAGTGCCATACGAGCAGAGGCCATGCCGGGGAAGGGGCGTGGTATCACGGTGGAACAGTCGGACTTTCCTGGAGTCCCAGGATCGCCACCAAATTGTGGTCATTTGGACAGTCCAGTTGGACCTAAACCATCATGTAGAGATGGTGACAGGTAGGGGTACACTCTGTCGATCCCAGAGACACCCGCAAAGTCTCTGGTGATCCGGGGAAAAGCCCCTTTTGTCGGCAACTAAGAATCAGCCTTTTGGCTGCTGAAATTGCTGACCACCCTGAAACGCAAGTGCTGGAGAGAAGCATGTCAATTTGGTGAAAGTTTTCATTCTTTTTTTGGGGGTGGTGGAGAATGCCCTAAAACGAACAGAGCCCATGACAGCAATCCATCAGCTGCTTTGGGTGTGGGAAGGAAGGGAATTGAGCTGCTGACTGCTGAGCTGTATGCCCAGCCCAGAAGGCAAATCAGGGTCCCACCAAAAAACCCAGCAAAATCAACACAACAAGCCCAGGAAACCGCCCTGAAGGGAGTAGAAGTCATAAGAGTTCACCCCATCCCCCAAAGATGGTGGGAGAACCCCGACTGACCCAGTGGATAGCCTGGTGGAAAACAAATTGGACTACGATGATGATCCCTTAGTAAGTTGCCCAGTCAACCCAGTTTACCATCCCCATAGAACTGATGGTTCAATCCTTGAAGCTAAAAGAGAGCCTAGTAGCCCTCCTAGACTCAAGGTACATCAGCTGGCTGGTCAATCCTGTCCTGATTGAGAAACTTAGTGTGAGACTCAAAGAGTTTAAAGTATCCATATTGGGTACTTTAGTATGAGACTCAAACAGTTTAAAGTACCCATATTGTCTGTCAACTGGACATCTCAGTGGCAGGGAGATCCCAGCAACATTTGTTACCAAACCAATAGAGATGAGTATGGCAGACTCAGAGAGACCTTGAACTTCATTATAGTCCCTGACATGGAAAGGCCTGTCTTGGCTCTTGAAATGGAACCCCTAGATTGACCTGGAGGAGTGGACTGTTAAAGATCCAACAAGCCAGCTGTGAGGGGGGAGGGGAAAAGTGCCAGCAAAAACCTACCTCTAAGCTGCAGCAGGCAAACCCGAAAACCAACAAGGGTAAGTGGGAGCCAAAGACCAGCCCCAGGATGACCCTCGGAGCCCAAAAGAGTATCGAGACTTATGGGATGTCTTTAGGTCAGGTGTGCTCCATCCCCACCAGATAACTGACTGTTCCATAGAAATCCTACCAGGGGCCAAACTATCCAAACCTAAAGGAGAAATTGTGGTGTTTTATAGACAAAAACCTGAAGTGTGGATTCATCCAACCTGCCAGACCAAGGGTGGCTTCCCCAATAATGTTTAGGGAAAAGAAGGATAGATCCCTTCATGTATGCATGACTTTCATGTGTGGAAACCATTTACTCATTTACTCAGTCCCCTTCATGAAGGACAAAAATAATTCACCAATGACTGGAAAGGGTCCAAACCTTTATTGGTCCAAAGCTAGTAAATTATCTTGAATAATTGGTCTTTTGCACTGTTAAGGGTAAAACTACAAGTTGCACTGCTTCCCTTTTCTGTCCTTAGGCTCACTCTAGGAGACCATCCATATCTAAAATTAGGTTTTGATATTTTGGGGGGTGTTTCTCCACTGTCATATTCCCCAATGTTTTACTGGCCATATAAATAGGAGGCTTTTTTTTATTCAGCCAAATTAATGGGTGCTATTCACATTAGTTATTCCCACAGGTTTGCACTACATTAGCAGGCTTTCCATGTGCAAATGAATCCATAGGATATATTCTAGTAATAGTCATCTCTTCTGCCACATACTGTGTAATTTAATGGGCCTTCCAGTTATCTGGCACCAACTTAAAAAGAACCAGCTATTGGGGGTCTGAAAAATATCTAAATGACATCTAAGATAAATAGGTATTTGTAATAAAAACTGCAATGTGGCTAAAAAACTAAACCAGTATATTTCCTATTGCCACATTGAAGATTTAGATTTCATGCACAATTACCTCCTGATCAACAATGTCTTACAAAGAACAGAATCTTATAGTTTCTGGCTGGGTTTTTATATATGATCGCAATAAAACCATAATAATTAGTGCAGAGTTCCATACCGGATCAAGAGAATGCTAAAGATTAAATACAGTTTGATCAATAATGCAAAACATATAATTCAAAACTCTGAAGATGAATATCTATATTTTATTTTAAGTGCTTTTTAAAAATAACTTGGCTAAGGAATATTGTTTTAAGGGAAGGCATGTTTCAGATTTTTTTGAGTAATAAATGTGTGTATAGACACATCACACTTTAAAAGACAATATACATTTGTGGGATTTGTTATGATCCATACCTGATATGAATTACAGGCACATTCACATATACAGAAGACTCATATTAATAAAGCTGTACTAAGTGCAGATTAATTTGTTTAAATCATTGTTGCCTACTTATCTAATGATTCATTTTTGGTAGTATGAAACTTGCCATTTTATTGTAACATGAAATCAGATGTCAGGTCCCATAATCTTCAAGTGTGTTTTGCATGGCTTGTGTTGTGCTGTATGTTTGTGCATAAGCTTGTGAAAATTTTACACAAGAAGGCATTATATATGTATATATATATATATATATATATATATATATATATATATATATATATATATATATATATATATATATATATATATATATATATATATATATATATATATATATATATATATATATATATATATATATATATATATAAGCAATGAAATATAATTTATGGATCATTTTTAATTATCAGGAGGCAGATTCAAGGGTTTTTGTTTTAGTAAAAACTGCCATGGATCTCCATGGGAATTCTGCTTGATTATGCATGGCAACTCTGATTTGTAACAAAATACTTCAACAAGCTCCTGACAGTGTTTAATCAGTCAAATGCTTGTTCAAATCAATGGAACTATAAAGAGTTTTGACGCAAGCAACCTTTTGCTGTCAAATAGAAATGGTATCTTCTGTATGTATGCTCACAAATTCCATACAAATCTCAGTAAAGTTTCGTCTTTCTAGACTCAGTTAAAAACAATATTGGAATGACACTGTTTCCAAAAAGAAGCTTACCACCATTGGCAAGTTAAAATCTTGCATTGTGTTTAATTAGGTTTCTTCCTCCATGAATTGAAAACCAAGTATGTTTCTCATCATTGCTTAATGCAAGGGTGGAAACCTTAGTTTTATTCAAGGTTCTGTGCTTTCTTGAACAATGAAATCAGTAGTCAAAGATTGGGAGGACATGACAATTGTGTAATGACATCAGCAGGGGAAATAATTCCCTTCCCAGTTTTGGAAAGATATTAATTGAAGCTTATTAAACATTTAATACAATTTTATTGTTTACACACATACAGAAATTAAATGAACATGCTACAGATATCCTTTGATGTTTTAATAGCCCTAACCTGGCAAGATTTCTGGAGGCTGCAAAAAGAAAACTTGGAAATGCATGAGAAATGGTTGCCTACCCTTGATTTAATAGTTGGTAGGCAGTAATCTCTTTTACTCCATTGTCCTGGTCGATAATAAATCCTTCCCTTCTAACAAATCTACTAAGACTTATCTCTAGTCTGACAGAACTGAATGCAGAACAATCAGTTAGTTTGCTCTACAACAATAAGGGAGATCTTCCAAGTGTTGAGATGTGTTTTTTTTTAAATCCACTTGACAGCCCAAATCGAATCAACTCAATTTAGTGATAAACTTTGAACATTTGAACTAGATTGATTCAGAGATCTGAACTGATGAATTGGACCTGACCTAAGCTGTTCCCCCAAGTGCTTGCATAAATTGGTGGTGGGGAAGCAACCTGCAGCTTTTAATGCCTGACTAATATCTTGCCAGCAGATCTCCATACCAAAATGGCTTAATCCAACAGTTGAATGTTTGTGTATTTTTTGGAGGGGAGGGAGAGGAAAAGACAGGGTGAGATGGTAATGGTTAAGGATGAGCTTGGGAGCAGATTGCTTCTGAGATGCATCTTCTCTATCTGCCCTTAACTATCTCAGCTAAAAAAAAAACAAAGTCCTGAAATATTTTGACTATTCTGCTGACATTATTGCCTTATTAGATGACCCTCCTGCATATCTTAAAAAAACAAAACCAAAAAGCCACATTGTAGCTTCTTATTTCAGAATGTTGCACTTCAAAAAATATTCAGATAAAATGTACCTCAGACTCCACATTAGCACAAGCATAACATCTCTGTATTTTTTAAGTTGAAATAACCTAATGATCCCCTCACTGCCTTCTTTGTGAGCCCAGAAAAAGAGGTCTCTGCTGTAGAAGCCTTTGTGGGCTGAGACTGGAAGCTTCTGGGGGCTGTGATCTTGCAGAATCATGGTCCCCAGAAGTTTTCAGTCTCAGTGCACAAAATGTTTACATGCTGACAGGAGGCTTTGGGGCAGTGAAATTGCACTGCTTCAAAATGTCCCATTGGCTTGCAAACATTTTGTGGGCTGAAACTGGAACTTTAGGGGGGGGGGCGTGATCTTGCATGGCTTCTGGCACCCATCTCCTTTTGGAGAGAATGGGTGCCTAAAGTCGTGCGAAATCATGGCCCCCAGAAGCCTCCTGTCTCGATGCACAAAACATTTGCATGCTGACAGAAGGCTTTGGGGCAGCAAAATTGCACTGCATCAAAGCATCCCATCAGCTTGTGAACAGTTTGTGGGGTGAGACTGGAAGCTTCTGATCTTGTGCAGCAGAAAGGCTGGAGAGTAGACAGCTAGCTAGAACTTTGCAAAGCAAGAAACCCAGCATGGCAGGATGCGGGGGGGGGGGGGAAGCAATTGTGGGGAACATGAGCTATCTCAGTGGGTCGGATAAGGCCTTGGCTGGTCTTAAGCAAGTGGCCTTTTCCATTATTCCCCCCTCCCCCGGCATTCCCTACCACGAGATACCTCATGTGCATTAGTGAATGCATGGGTGAAAGCAGGGAGTGGTCATGTTCAATTTACATAATTCACTTCTACAAATCCTCAGATTACAAATGTAACCAGCAGGCTCCATTACATTTGCAACTGAAGGATTACCTGTAGAATACAGTATATCAGTAGAATCAATGTATGTGTACAATAACTGCTGTGGTCTACACTTTTTAAGTTCTAGAAGATGTGGTCTTCAATAAAAAAATATATGTACAGCTGTATGGACCCTTGAAATTTTAAACCTTCCTCATTACATTGAAATTATTAAGGGTTTGATTGCTATCAGTCCCACCACTTCATAGGCATTCCACTGGAGACCTTTACTGACAGCAGATAAGCCTCTGTTCTGGACATGCTTTTCCTGTTATACAATTAACTTGGAAGTTGAGGGATGATTGATTAAATGGCACCATGGCATAATAGCTTAAAGTACACTTGTCATATCCAATGCAAATTCTGAAAACAACAAATAGATACTTGTCAACACTTGTCATTTCTCTGCCACCACATGATGACAAAATGCAAGGTATTTTAGATTTCTCCTGTCAACAGGATATAATTAACTGTGGGTATACTTATGTGGAATTTTGACTGTGGAGATCAGTTGCATTACTTGTTTAGAAAGATTTTTTTCCCTTTGCTTGAGGCATTGCCATCAATTTCTCCCTGGGGAGTTTGAAATAATATAATAATTACTCTCTTTTTCTCCAAAAGAGCATCTTTAGAAAAGCTAACCATTTAGAATGATGTCATAATAATAACATTCTTTAATACCTTTAGGTCTTTTAGAGGTCTCCCACTTTCTTCCCCAGTCTTGTCCCCACCCAATAAAAACAGCCTGGATAAATTGACTTAAAAAAATATTGCTTCTGCTACTGACAAAATAGGGGGGGGGGATGGGACAGAAAGAAGTGTGAAAGAAGAAAAATGCCATCCTATTTTTACCAATAAAAGAAAATATGAGGATAATTTAAATTCAGTGATTACTAGTCAATCTATAGAGATGTCAACCTTCTAAACCATGCCTAGATTACAAACCACAAAATACAACAGAAACCAACAATTATTGTTTAAATTTTATTTACTTTATACTACTAGAAAATACCATATTTTTCAGAGTATAAGATGCACTGGAGTATAAGATGCACCAAGGTTTTGAAGAGGCAAATTAAAAAGAAAAGTAGGTAGGTGGATAGAGGGATAGAGAGGGAGAGAAAGAGAGAGAAATACAGTAGGTAGGTAGGTAGATAAAGGGATAGAGAGAGAGAGAGAGAAATAGAGAGAGAGAGAGAGAGAGAGAGAGAGAGAGAGAGAGAAATAGAGAGAGAGAGAGAGAGAGAGAGAGAGAGAGAGAGAGAGAGAGAGAGAGAGAGAGAGAGAGAGAGAGAGATACAGTAGGTAGGTAGGGAGACAGAGAGTGAATGTAGTTAGGTAGGTAGAGGGATATATAGAGAGAGAAATAGAAAGAGACAGAGAGAGAGAGAAATACAGTAGATAGGTAGGGAGAGAGAGAGAGTAGGTAGGTATGTAGGTATATAAAGGGATAGAGAGAGAAATAGAGAGAGATAGAGAAATACAGTTGGTAGGTAGGGAGCAAGAGTGAGTGAGTGAGTGTGTAGGTAGTAGGTAGAGGGAGGGAGGGAGGGAGGGAGAGAGGGAGAGAGAGAGAGAGAGAGAGAGAGAGAGAGAGAGAGAGAGAGAGAGAGAGAGAGAGAGAGAGAGAGAAATACAGCAGATAGGTAGGTGTTTCTGCTGGCACAGCACTTGATCAATGCAATTCTCATCAATCAAAGAGCTTTCCAAAAGGGGGAAAAAGTTTTTGCACTTTGCAAACCTTCCCAAAATGGCCAATTTTTCACTAAAATGGGCCTGTTTTTTTAAAAAAGGAATGAATAGCCTTGGGGTAGGGCTTGCAGAGTGCTCCAGGGGGGCAAAAATGAGCAAAAAATGGCCCGTTTTTCACAAAAATGGGCCCATTTTTTGTCAAAAAAATGTATGCATAGCCTTATGGAGGCTTATAGAGTGCTGCTGGGTGTGTGTGTGTGTGGAAACGGCGCATTATTTGCTAATTTCTGCCCTGCCCAGCCCCCCAGGAGCTCTCTGAAAGCCTCCATAAGGGTATACACGGCCATTTTGGTGAAGGGGGCGGGGCTTCAGGAGGAAAAAATGCTGTATTTGGTGCATAAGACACATCCAGATTTTCAGCCTCTTTTTTGAGGAAAAAAGGTGTGTCTTATACTCCGAAAAATATGGTACCTACCACCAAAGAGAAAGAAATGTGGGTAAGAACTTAAGAAGAGGGGACAAATGAGAAGATTGGTTTCAGATAGCAAACTGACATAAAGAGTCAATGGTTAAATTCATTAAAATGGAGATTAAATCTTGGGCAAAATTGCTGTGCAAGTAATCAGGTAAGGCTTTAATAAAATTTAAAAAATAAATCAAAACTCAGAAGCAATGGAATTGCATTCTTGTTAATGTTCAAACTGTAAATTTGAAGTCTCGTAAAACCTTCCCTTGTAATCTAACCTTTTTATGCTGGCAATAGATGGAATCAATCTACCAATCAGACTGACAATTTTAAGGGTAACCATTTAGCTCTGTCTTATAAAATAGTCTGGATTCCAGCTATATGTGAAAATAACCATGGTTGATATAAGATACATTTATTTGCTCACTGGATTAAAAAGTGGTCAGAAGTACTGGAACAAATAGCCTAGTTATACATTTTGGGACATATTTTGAAAAGCAACCTGTACCTATAAGAACTTTAAAAATAATGTTGAAAAGTCTACAGTGTTTGGTTTTTATTTTATTATTTTTATTTTTGGATTTGATTTGTTTGTTCGTTTGTTTTTTGCTATCTTGAAGCAGTAAATAGTGCAAAAGCCTTTTATGAAATTCTCTAAATTATGCAACTTCTTCCCAGGGTCTCCTCTTTGATAGTGTTAAAAAGACTTTGAAAACCCAGGTAACACAAATGCCTTTCAACTGATATATTTTACTGATCATGTTGTAGTTGTATTGATTTATTCCTGTGGTTCTACATTTTTATTTTTAAAAAATGTCTATGGATTGAATTATATTTTACTATATCCTTGGCTTAGAACATCAGATTCTATAAAAAAAAAATTTACTCCCATAGATTAATTTTATTTCCTGACTTGAGTTACATGGACTTGCTCCAGAAAGGTGTTTGGAATACATTCAACTAAAGAAATAAAATAAAGAATAATGCCTTTATGAGAGTCAAACTCCAGATCCGATTTTTGTTTTGGGGCAGTTGGGATGGGATCTGGTTTTGGAGGACATGAGTAACAATCTATTGCCATAGATGGATCGTTCTGATTGGTTTTTACCTTGCTGGGGTTATCTCAGAACAAAATGGAGTAGAGTCTGTTAGAGTAAATCTTCCCAGGTAACTGATATATCTGAATGAATCTGGAGAGAGAGATTAAAGTCTTCTCTGAAGATTTGGTGAGGAATTCAGCCAAGATCTTAGCCACTGTGAGTGAAGGGGTATAGGGCCATGTGCTGGATTATTCCCATGTGTAAAGTTTCCCAACGATGCCATAACGAACACATAATAAGAGTCAATGTTTCTTATACAGAAACTAGTGATTTCTTAACAGCTTCATTAGGCAAGATTTATTCGCAGACATTTCTTTCGCTTTGTCTATCTGCTTTTGAACTTTGCTCCTGTTTCTTTTCTCCCCTCACTCTGTGTCATAAATCACATTGCCCAATAAATCTACTCATCTCAAACCAGATACTGTAATCTGAGATCCACCCCCACCGACACTATGGGTGGAATGTCAACACAGAAGTAGACATCATGTTCCCTTGACATGTGTATTAATTCTGTATTGCACTTGGTTCTCAAGGAGAAACAGAAAAGGGACTGGAGTGCAATTGGAGGAAGATAGAACATGAGTTTGACATAGCATAAGAACATGGCATAAGAGCAGAAAAACAGCAATATTTCTCCCCATTTATTGTCAATAGCTATTGTCAACTCGTGAAGCATTCCGGGCCTGCTCTCGAATTGCCATGGGCAGGGGTGTGGGGAACCGAGCCTCGCAGCTGCAGTGCACTTCTCAAATCTGGCAGATATAATCATTTGGATTCACTGTAGGTTCAGACTCCAGAGAGAAATGGATTAAAAACAATTGAAAAAGTTTTATTGAATGATTCTGTGGTTAGTGCAGAAGGGAAACACCAAAGCAAATGATCCACAAAAGATCTCCCTTTGTAGGGCAAGTTTTATGGAATTATTTAAACTGCTTTTGGGAAAATAAGTCAAGAAATAGTTGCTTAATTTAGACAATAACAAGAAAGTTAACATATTGGTGAAGATTAAAAAAACCACTGAATGCTAACTGGTAACGGGTTCCTATTTAAGGCAAAAAGGAAAATATGGCATGTTGTGTTGACAAGCAAATAAGAAGAGATTACCTTGTTTAAGCAAGTATATAGGCTAATTAAAATACAGTTTTCTGATTAACAACTTTTCCAGGTGAAATGCAAGGTGCTGGTTATAAAGCCCTCAAGACATAGAGCCTAGATACAGATATCTGGATCACTGTTTTCCAGTTATTTATGCCTTTTTGAAGGCGGGTAGAATCAGATAGAATAGCACTTAGACTTATATGCCACTTCATAATGCCTTACAGCCCTTGTTGCCCCCAACAATTTGGTTCCTCATTTTATCAACCTCAAAAAGATGGAATGCTGAGTCAACTTTGAGCCTGGTGAGATTCAAACTGACAAACTGCTGGCAGCCCATGATCAACAGAAGATCAACAGAAGTACCCTGCAGTACTGCATTCTAACCACTGCACCATCTCAGCCTTCTCTAGTCCCATCAATCGAGCATTATTCTTTAATGGGACCCAGAAAGCATGCATTTTCTGCCACAGCTCTTGCTTTCTGAAATGTTCTTCCAGATGTCCATTACATTGAGGAAGCTGTTAAACATCTCATTTTTCTCCCATGGTGTGGGGGCATAGTGAAGGTTGAAACCTAGATAGGTGGGGCTTTGGGAGGGGTTATAACAAATCTGTCCCATTATATGCTGTTTTTGGAGATATCGTGATCACTTTTTCATCTCTGGTTTAGTTTAGTTTAGTTTAGTTTAGTTTAGTTTAGTTTAGTTTAGTTTAGTTTAGTTTAGTTTAGTTTAGTTTAGTTTAGTTTAGCTTAGCTTAGTTTAGTTTAGCTAAGGAATCAAGAAATGAATGAATGAATGAATGAATGAAATATTATTTATAAATATAGCACATCAATCTTGACTATTCAAATATATATATACCCAAATTAGACTTGAATCTGTTGATTATAGATTTCGTTGGTATGAAGAGTTGGGCTGTGTAGAAAAAAAATGAAAAAGTACATCAGAATATGCAAGGAGAATATACCCAAAGCCCTTTTTAAAACAATTAAACAATTGTATTTTTCTCCCTGCCATCCAGATTGTTGGAGACAATATGATGACTCTGTAGAGCAATTAGAGAGGTTTGTAAAGCACTGAGAAGTGATATATAAGTCTAAGTGCTATTGTTATTTCACAGTTGTGTTGGAAACTGCTTTGGTCTGTGTCAGCATTCATCTGCAAACAGAATTACATTACTTTTAATATGTCAAAATGAAGTTGTGTGTATGTTTCTGAACATTCCAAAACCCTTCTTCCTAATGCAGGGGTGTCCAAACTTGGGATCTTTAAGACTTGTGGACTTCAACTCCCAGAATTCCCCAGCCAGCCATGCTCCACAAGTCTTAAAGTTCCCAAGTTTGGACACCCCTGTCCTAATGGTTTTCACAGCTCTACTCTTCCCACCACCTTGAACTATCACTTTGCAGTCTCGCTTTGCTTTCATTTGTTTGCTTCTCTGATGTTTTGCTCATTAATTCAAAGTGGCAATGATAAAAGCACTGCCATGAATGAATGAGTGGTCTTGCTCTGTCACCATCATCTCAGGCTGCAAGCTCACCCATGCTTTCCTAAGAACATTTCAGCAAAGCAATGATGCCTGTTTTCTAGAAAAGAGGCAGGAGGGTTATAGATGGTGATTACAGTAAATAGTAATGGAAAGGAGAAGGACTAAATACTTTGCCTTAATCTGCCACTTTAGCTCACCACTTTTTTTTTCCCTGCAAGAGTGTGGCTTTTTAATGAATACATTACTCACTAACCTACTCCCCCACCCCTCAAAAAAGAGGCTGCTATCAGATTTATGTTGGCACTTTGGTCCATGTAAATTAGGAAAATGACTTCTCTGACCCCCCCCTCCTTCCCGTTACTTCTTTGATGTTGGGAAAAGGAGGAATTTAGTAAGCTATCAAAGCAAGAACTTGTTGTGATTAAATATTTAAGCAAAGTATCTTAAGATGGGCAAGCTTTATTTGCATGTTAAATTATCTATAGAGAAGAGTTCAGTCTATCAATCACCATGTAACATCTCATTAGATCTTTATAGGTACTGAGTCTCCTTTGGAACCTTTTAAATGATTTAGATTTGTAAAAATGACTTCTAGTAATTCTAGTATAGTATCTCAGATACTATAACTACAACATATGAGCCCAGTAGAAACTGTGCACTTTTGACTAGCAGACTGTATGTTTCAAAGAAATATTTTATCTGTCTTCAGCATTATCTACCTTAAATTCTGAGGTACTATGAAACAAAATGTTTCCCTAAAGTTTGGGTTTGGCCAAAAACGTTCTGCTGTCTAAAGCAAAGGTAAATATAGTATAGTTATCTTCCATTCCATAATCAGGTTGGTAGCTACATCTGAAATCATCAGTATTCTCCATAGCAACTGATGTCAGGGAAGGTAGAAGACCACTCTGGGCAAAGACATGGAACAGATAGCTTTGTTCTCCAGTACACCACTTCCTAAGTCATTGTAACCAAGTGACTTCCTAATTTTTTCAAATGTTAAGTACAGACTAGTTTTTAAGCTAAGACTATTTGGGCTGGGAAAAAAATAGATACAACACTAGATGGCAGCAAAGTAAGCTCTCTTTGCTGCCATCTATCAGTCATCTTTTAGGGTGGTTCAGTGGCTAAGACACTGAGCTTGTCGATCAGAAATGTTGGCAGTTTGGCACTTCAAATTCCTAGTGCCGTGTAACAGAGTGAGCTCCCGTTACTTGTCCCAGCTTCTGCCAACCTAGCAGTTCGAAAGCGCATAAAAATGCAAGTAGAAAAATAGGAACCACCTTTGGTGGGAAGGTAACAGCATTCCATGTGCCTTCAGCATTTAGTCATGCTGGCCACATGCCCATGGAAACTTCTTCAGACAACGCTGGCTCTTCAGTTTTGAAAGATGATGAGCACCGCCCTCTAGTGTCAGGAATGACTAACACATATGTGCGAGAGGAACCTTTACCTTTTAATCAGTCATCTGCATTCATCTTGGTATAATTGTCCATTAAGAGACTACACAGACAGTTCAAGTAGCTTCAGATCTGGATGTCCAGGTAGCAAGCACGTCATGAGCACAAGAGGTGGGAGTGATTTCGGATATTTACTTTCCATTGTAGCAAATGAATGTGGATAAATATCATGAGGTTTTTATATATGTGATATATGAGGTTATACACTTATTTGTAAAAAATTATCTACCACATCAGGCCAGCTGGATTCTAGCAGGGGCTAACAGAAATTAAGTCTTAAAAGACGTTGCAAATCAAAAATACATTATGATTAAACTAATGCAATGATGCAAAATACAGATTTATGATTTTCTGGAAAAGCATGAGGCAGAGCTAGAAGAGATAGGGATTACAAGAAGATAAACTAGAAAGGAGTAACATCAATGGAAGAAAGGGTCTATTGCTTGTGATGCAGAATTTGAGGGTTGGTTAATATGTCTCTGAGGAAGGAATGGTGCTTTAATATTGAAAGAAATAGTTTCTGGGAATGTTCCAGTTGATATAAAATGTTCCAATTTCAATTCTTAATATGAAAATTGCTGAAGATTATGTGGTTTGACCTGAGAAGTTGGCCAATAAGTTTGTCAACTGTTTAACTTCTCTGCCTAATATGACCTTCTTTGGGATGGCAAGTGGTTCTAAGCTGTCAGTTTATTTAATGTGATCAGTCATATTAAATAATATATTCTTCCTTGTCCTAATGTTCACCTTGGGCTGGTCTTACCAATATAACTGAAAATCCAACTTATCTCTCAGCACTCTGAATATGAGCTGAAAACTGACCTGTCTCCTATGCAAACCTGGGTCAAACCATTATATATTCTTGGTTTAAATCTTATTTCTCATCCTTTGTGTGACTGGGTTAGTCTAATTGTTTTGAGAATAAGCAAATGGATATAAGGCTGACAGTTATAAGCATGGTCTGAATGCTTGCTCTTGTTTAAGATTAAGATGTTATTATTTGTTCTACATCAGCTTCTTTCACTATCAATCAATAGGCCTGATTATGCCTATTGCACTGTATCTCATCATGACCCTGCTTACGCTGCCTGTCCCAACTACTTAAAGAATACAAAGTATTGGAAGTAAGATACAGTTCTGGCACAAGCAAGTTTTGTTTATGATGAAGAAGACTTTTGCAGGAGAGGCAAAAGTTGCCAACTAGCTTGCTCAGTCTTTCTGTCACCCACAAAGACAGAACCTCATAAAGATAAATTAATTGTCATTCTTTTAAATCTCAAATAAAATCAGGTGTTGCATAGTACTGTAGGAAGTTATCACCTAGCCCTCTCCCAGAAAAATGAAATATCCTAGGAAATATTGATAAGGCAGAATATTATATTTTCCTGGATGTGAAAAAGGGAGAAACACATTTTAAACACAGAGTAAATTCCTGCAGCTTCCCCGCTTTGTCAATGGGCCATTAAGAAGGCCAAGCTAGTCCACTTTACATAATAAAGAGTTCTCCCCTTCAGCTCCAGGGGGGATGGCAATGAAGGCAGGATAATATTGCCTTTTACTCAACTGACCACATGGCAGCTGAACTCAATCAAACCTGAATTCAAAACAGCCTAGAGGGTTGCCCTTGCCCGGGCCCATGGGAGTCTGACAGCCAATCAGAATACATTTCTTACACAGGAACAGGAAACAGATAGGTGGGGCCGAACAGATTATAAAAATCCCTGCAAGCCCTTCTTCAGTCCTTCTCTTCCCTTCTCTTCTCTTCTCCACCAACATTGAAGCATGTGATCACCTTTGCTGTTCAGGGCTCAGGCCATGTGGTCCTGTCCACCATTAAAACCATCTTTCCAAGCAGCCTCCATGACTCCAGTGTCTTTTTCCCCACTTGGAGCCGAACCCAGAAGGACATTTCTTCCAACAATTGGCGACCCAGATGGGACTCCAAGCTAGCCTAACAAATGGATATGGCCCAGGTAAGCCTCCCATGCCGACACAGACCCCATTGAGTCTGTGGGTGGACTTTATCTTGGCCTTAGCCATTTGGATCTAGGCTTTAAAGGGGTTTTGAGTTTGAGCTCAAAGGCTGCCTGGAAAGAAGGTGAGTACCTCTAAATTTTAATTCTCTAAAATTTAATTTAAAGCATGGCAAAGCGTGGAAATGTGTGTATGCCTGCATGTGTGTGAATGATGAAATATTTCTCCCAATCACAGCTGGATCCTGGTTCCTCTGTGTGTTTTACCAAGAGAGCCTGGAAAGTATTAGGGTCAGGCCAGAGCAGGACCTTCTGTTAGGGAAAGGAGAGTGTGTGTGAAAATGGATGGAAAAGTGAATGAATATTTTTTGTTGTTGTTGCTTTTGTCCTGTGAAAGCAAAAAAAGAAAAAAAGCAAAGGCCCATGGTGTAAAAGAGTAGAGGTGCCTGGTACTAACTGCAGAGAGAGGGGCAGAGGTCCTCAAGGATCACTTTTTTTGATCCTCAAAACCCAGGTGATTCCCTGAGAGAAGGGGCCGAATACTTCGTGGGGAATCGAAGTCCTTCCCAGAATCTTTTTTTTCCTGAAAACTTACGGTGGGTGGCACCCGGCTAGGCCAAAGTGAGCCCTGCATGTAAAGAGTCATGGGAAGCGTTAGCTCGTGGGTGGCCAGAAGTGCCCTCGGAGAGTTCCTTAGATGCCAAGATTTTGGCTGAGAGCAAGGAAATTGTGTGAGAAATGGGCTTTGCTGAAAGATGACACAGGAAAACTAATTTGGCTACATAAAGGTACTTAAAAGAAAAGGGAAATGTTGAAATGTTTCTTTTTTTCTCTTGTCTGTCTCTTTCTCTGTCTTCTATGCAACCACGTGGTTTTTTGTTTGTTAAGATTTGTGCCTCCCCAATTTAACTGAGATTCAGGGTGGGAATGATTTTGTTTGTGAAATTCATGAGTTTTGTTATGCCCTCTTTGTCTCTGTGTGTATGTCTAAGTCTTTGTGTGCCCTCGAGGTAATTGTAACTATAAAATGTCTCCAATCCCCCCCCCAAAAAAAGACAAGAATTTTAAAGTGTTCAAAGAAAGAAAAGAGTAAGCTGGCAGAAATTGCCTTCGCTCAGTTTGTTGGGCCCACAAAACTGAGTGAAGGTGGAGGGAATCTTTAGTTTGCATCTGTTTGGCCAGCAGAAACAGAGTAAAGAGTTTTTTTTTCCTTCCTTCCTTGCCTATACCTTAAAGTAACAACCCTGGAAATGTTTGCAAGAAAAGTTTCATCCTTGCATTTATTGTGTGTCTAAATGATTTTACCTGTCCATTTCTTTCCTGAAGCATGTGAATCCAACTCCATTTCTCATCTGTGATATCCCCATAATGTTTATCTGTTTATCTGCTTAGTAACTAATGGTTTTATTTTTTCAAACTCTGCCTGCAAGCTATCTACTCCTCCCACGCCCCTCCCTTACCTCTAATCCTCCAACAATGCCTTTTCTGTGGGGGGAGGGAACCTTGTTCTCATGTGTTTCAGCCCTAGAAGATTGTACTCTTCAGGTGAGTATAGATTTTTTTTCCCTTTTGGGGGGAGGAGGAGAGTGTTGCCTTGTGTGTGCATGTATGAAATGAAGGAAATTCCTACTAAAGGTTTGCCTTCAACCTGTGTAAAAACCCTCTGCATATTTTTCTGACCAACCTACTCTATTGGTCCTAAAGTAAAAACCTGGCCTCCAGAAGGCAGTTTTGATTTAGATTTTGTCAACAAATTTGCTGATTTTCTGGCCACCATCAGATGAATCAAGGGCCCCACCCAGATGCAAATGATGTGTTAATGAAAGTCTCCATACATCTTGGATCTTTAAAAATATGCCAACATGTGCTGGGAGAGCCAACCTAGAACCCTGGCTGAATGCAAACAATGTGTGGACAAACATCTCTGTACATTGTTTCTATACATCTTGATATTTAAAAATGCCAGCGCGTGCTGGGATATCAAGATAGAATTTGGATCTTTAAAAATTAGCCAGCGTCCGCTGGCAGGTCCAAATTAGAAACGAACACCCCAGGGCAGAGACAGGCATTAACAATCTAGTGCGTGATCATTTCCAGACCTGGAGGGAAGTTGAGATCCTTTAATAATAGAAAATGGAGCTCATTGGCTTATGTACAGCTCCCTGAAATAATTGTAATAACTGCTTTGCATGAAGAAAGAATGAAATGGGATTTTTGTATGTGAAATTAATGATTGCAGTGCAAATGTGAGTATGTTGATGGTAAAAGTTGGAATGAATGTAGTTTGATTCCCTTTCATATAAAGAAACAGTAAGTTACAAGGTTGTTTAGTGGTATGTGTGTGTATGCATGTGTGTTATCATTTCCAAACCTGAAAGGAGGGTGAGATCCTCTAATAAAAGAAAATGAAGCTTGGTGGCTTGTGGAAAAAAAAAAAAAAAGAAAGCTTCCTGAAATACCTATGATTGTTTGGCATGAGCAATCATGAAGGTCTGATTGCAGTATGAATGTGAGTATGTGTCCCCCATGCCCCAGGGAGTGATAAGTGAATGGATCCAGAGATCCACGTGATTGCCTGTGTGAATTCCCCCCCCCCCCCCCAATCTTCCTTCTGGGTCATTCTTTGGAGGGAAGTAGGAAAGGCGGGGAGAATGAGTGTCTGCTCATTTTTACCATGAGTGTGTGTATGAAACGCCCCAGTGATACCTGTGAATGCCTCTGGGCATACCCCCCCTCCTTCTTTCCCTCCTTCCTTTTGGGTCATTAAAGGAGGCTAAAAAAAAAATTTCTCCTCACTTTAACCACCTTTTTCCCTCTCTCTCTCTTCTGAGAAATCTGAGAAATTTGGAGTAAATGGGTGATCTGCTCCGCTTACCTTTCACTATTGTGATCTTTTATCTGCATATAAAAATTATGCAGTTACATTTCTTTGCTCTGAATACAATTTTGATTTTTTTTTCTCTTCTGGAAATTTTTGAGGTTTAAAATGCTTAATTAAACCTATAAAAAGAAATGATTTTGAGATATTTTGCTTACATTTGTAAATGTTTTAACATACTTAATGAGAATTTGCTTCCATCTGAGTGGAATTTGATATTTTGGAGTGTTGACTCAAAGTATCTTTTTTTAATTGCAATTTTTTTAAAGCTGTTCTTCTTACCTCCCTCTTTTACACCTGTACATTTTTAAATGTTTATGAGTCAAGGTGCTCTACCCTATGATATTTTATTTGTTTGTTTGTTTGTTTGCAACACAAGTTGTTGTCCCTCTTGGAAATTTACTCATCTTACTGCAAAAGTGTTTCAATCATACAGGCAGTGGGAATGTCATGTTCCATGAAATTTACATCGTCTGCCTCCTGAAATAATGTTTGGATTTCCACACTTGGACAGAATGGGTGAGATTCCACAACATAAGACTAAAGATATGTCTGTAAAGAACTGTATTCTTGGCCTCTCCTTTTTTTTTTTTACCTCAGAAACAAAGGACTGCTAGCTCAAACCATAACTCTCGAATTTGCTGCTGGTGATTGCGTGCTGATAAAACCTGACATGAGGAAAAAAAACTTAGCCAAGCCTGGGACAGACTACCAAGACTGACTGACCACTCTTACCAGCCTTACCACCAAACCAAGCATGCCACCCTAGCAGACATGAAAGAACCCTGAAGGAGATGAAGAAGTAAAGACCAAAAGACTCTCTTCTATCCCCAGAAGATAGCTGTAAAACTACGGGGGAGGGTGAAAATTGTTTGAAAAAAGTTTTGTTTCTTTGCCTCCTTCACAGAAATTGTAAGGTCTTCTTTCCTGTCTCATTTATATTGTAATCAGTTTAATGTATTCATGTAAGAATTGTATTTGAGAATGGCTAGCACAGCAAGTTCTGAACACCTTAGATTTCTGGCTGGTGGGAGGGAAATTTTCTCCAAAATGTCTGTATTTTCTGTATTGTAGAAGCAGCTACACACACACACACACACACACACACACACACACACACACAAAGAGAGAGGGAGAGAGAGAGGCTCCATTCAGAATTAGATTGAAACTATTTCCTTGACTTAACTCCACAAAGCTTTTCCTAGGTTGATTTTGCCCTTGCACAAAAGCAGATATCTCCCTTTTAATCCCATGGGGGAGGGTCAGTTCCCCTCAGGCAATTCCCCCACTTGAAGAGTAGCAGAAAGGATCTTCAAAACTCAAACCCTGACAGTGACTCCCCCCCCCCCAAAAAAAAATGATGTTGCCCAGTAAAGCAGGACATGTTGCACTGGTGGTCTCTGATAGGAGTCCCTGGGCTCATTGTGTGTAACTTAAAAAAAATACTAAATAGCTTGTATTGCACACTAGCTAATCTCAATTTGGCCTCACTAAAATAAGAGCTAGGGCAGATTAAAGAACCATCCCCTGAAAATGGGTAGCCTGTACTTCTTTACCTGCGGGATCGTATTCTGCCCCATACATCCCTATGACCCATCCGCTCGCACAGAGAGGGACTTCTCCAGGTGCCGTCCACCAGACAGTGCCATGGGGCGGCACCTAGGAGCAGAGCCTTCTCTGTGGCGGGCCCAGCCCTGTGGAATGACCTCCCTCCGGATATTAGGACCACAACTGACCTCCGCTCCTTCCGTGTCAAGCTCAAGACCCACCTTTTCCAAATAGCTGGCCTGGCTCAACCATAACTGCGTAACGCTCCTGATGGGTTTTTTAATTTAGTAATTTTTAAGGGGATTTTAAATTGTGTTTTTAATTGTCTTTCACTTATAAGTCAACTCTCCTCCATGCACATATGTATATGTCTCTGTTCTTTTTGTAAATATGTTTGTCTTATGTGTATTTTTATCCGTTTTGATTGTACGCCGCCCCGAGTCCTTCGGGAGAGGGTTGCGGCTAATCAAATAAAATTATGCTTATTCTTATTCTTAAAAGGCAGAACCATGGCTGTGAAGGATTTTTGGGATTTGTGGCTGCTTGTAACCTGTCTGGAAGCTCACAGAAAGTGATATCAACCATCTGAAAATAATTGGCATGGTAAATTGGATATTGTAAATTTCTTTCCAGAAATTGTGCCCTGGTTGCTAAGACCTTCATGGTTGAAAGCTCTCTGGGAGCCACTGAAGGGATCCTTCTGCTGTCTCTTTCAATGCTTTTCCATCAGAAAAATTAAGTTTCCCTGATCTGACCAATTTTATCTTTTGTCAAAAACATGTGCGTTCCACTCACATTTTTTTGAAAAAAAGGGGGGGGGGATTGTAGGAAGTTATCACCTAGCCCTCTCCCAGAAAAATGAAATATCCTAGGAAATATTGATAAGGCAGAATATTATATTTTCCTGGATGTGAAAAAGGGAGAAACACATTTTAAACACAGAGTAAATTCCTGCAGCTTCCCCGCTTTGTCAATGGGCCATTAAGAAGGCCAAGCTAGTCCACTTTACATAATAAAGAGTTCTCCCCTTCAGCTCCAGGGGGGATGGCAATGAAGGCAGGATAATATTGCCTTTTACTCAACTGACCACATGGCAGCTGAACTCAATCAAACCTGAATTCAAAACAGCCTAGAGGGTTGCCCTTGCCCGGGCCCATGGGAGTCTGACAGCCAATCAGAATACATTTCTTACACAGGAACAGGAAACAGATAGGTGGGGCCGAACAGATTATAAAAATCCCTGCAAGCCCTTCTTCAGTCCTTCTCTTCCCTTCTCTTCTCTTCTCCACCAACATTGAAGCATGTGATCACCTTTGCTGTTCAGGGCTCAGGCCATGTGGTCCTGTCCACCATTAAAACCATCTTTCCAAGCAGCCTCCATGACTCCAGTGTCTTTTTCCCCACTTGGAGCCGAAACCAGAAGGACATTTCTTCCAACAGTACTAACCATTACCACTTGGAATTATTTTTGGACATAAATGATTGTACCTCCTAAATTCCTTAATCAAGTCATGGCTAAGAAAAATGGAAAAGATAAGTAAGTTTGAACACACAGTGATTTTCTCAAACACACACAAAATCCCCTCTAAACTAATATTTAGTTCTATTTACCCCATACCCTGTTCAACAAGTGATTCTTCTTTTCTTATTTCAAAAGAATGAAATGAATTTAGACTACCTTTAAAAATGTTCACTCTTTTCAGGAAAACATATAGCTAATCCCCTACCAAAAACCAATTTATAATAAAGATTATACACAAAATACATAATAAATACAGAATGATAATATCTTACTTATTCAGCAATATCTTAAATTATAGAACCATACAGATTTTGTTTCCAAACTGTAGCATCTAACTATTAAAAGCTTTCTTGAACTGTTCTACTTCAGGTTCATTTTTTTCATGTTCATGTAATATTTACAACATATTTGTGTACTGTATTTGTGTACAGTTTCTTATGTACAAGAAACATAAGGTAAGTTGGGAGCAGTTGGGTATTGACTGAAAAGGATCTATCTTGATGAAGTGCATTGTACCATCTGCATATAATATAAAATCCATTAGTCAGGATTAATCAATCTATAGGTAACTGGGAAAATCAGCTAGTTGAAAGTGGGATGCTGTCTTACTTTGTGGCATTGTTTTAAAGCAGAGCTTTGCTTGACTAAGCTGTCAAAGTAAAATGTTCCTTTTAAAGAACTATATGGCAGCAATAAACATTTATTATCTACCTTTAAAAGTTTGTGTGAATGGAGAAAAAAAAGTAAAAATATCTTAGCAGAATCCCTCAATTTATATAGCTAGAATGAAGGAGTTGCTGGGACTTCAATACAACAATGCACTATGTAGCTCAAAAAAGAATCTTGCTTTTTCTCCCCATTCTCGAACCAAGCATTAATGTGTTGTGACATTTTGTGTTCCCAAAGTGACTAGCCTTGCCAAATCAGTGCTTATTTTATGTCAGACACCAGCAGCTCTCAAGCAAATAGAAAAGCAGCAATTCACCTGGAGGAATTCTTCCCCTGACAATAGCCTTTCTCCCATGTCATGTTATGGAAAGATCACAATTTCAAGTGTTTGTTACAAATAGAATGAAACAAGTGATCATGGTCACAAGTCAGACTTATCTGTCAAAACAGTAAATATGGAATTTGACATCAAGACTTGAACTCAAAACAATGCTGCTCTTATTGCTTTGTCCTCTTATGGGTCAGTCGCATGTCCTGAAATGAGACCTGAGAATTTGGTAATGATTTTAGATAATTATTTTTTTAGTCTTTTTCATGGATCAGAGTTAATGGCTTGGGAGATGAGCAGGTGTAACATTACATAACTAAATAAAATAAATACAACTGACCCAACAGTCAGAGCTCATTGAGTGTGGATATTCATTAGGATTCAAAACATTCTTTATGAGGAACTTTTTTTTTCACATCTTCAAAACAAGCATAACTTTTTTTGTGAATGACAGTGACAACAGTACCCCCCCCCCCCCCAAATCTCAATCTTAAAGAAAGGAAAGAACTCACCATTTGCAACAAGCAGATAGGGGTATTATGGAAAAGTTTAACATGTCATAAATTTTGGAGATGCCATGTCTAAAAGAAACTCAAGACAGGACAGCTTGGATGAAATATGATAGATTACCTAGAGCTGAAATAATTTTCAGGTTGATTTCAAGGTGATCTTGAGTAAGCTAAGTCAGACATGCACAACCAGGAATGAGAAATAATACTTTAACGATCAGAAAACTAGTTACTCTAAATTACCAGGGAATGGAACTTTAATGGAACATGTGCCAGAATATCTCCCTATAGCATGAATCTTTCTGATTATTTAATCAAGGAACTGTTATTAAGATCATTACGAGAAAACTATAAATATATAGTAATCAAAGTTCATGATGAAATTTCCCTTGAGGCATACTAGCATGATTTGAATAATGCAACCGAAGAGACTTCTTTGAGCAAGATAAAAGAGAGAGATGTAGTCTGCCATTATTGGAAAAGAAGAGACAAGTTAAAGAAGAATGACATATTAAGAGCTAAGATCAATACCACAGTGAGAAAATTAACAATATACTAAAAGAAAGCCTGTACAAAGATATATATTTACATTTACAAACCTTTTCTTATTTGAAATTTGCAGCTCCGGCCAGCCCAGAGACCTGGAGCTGCCATTCAGAGGAGAAAACCAGGCCAGCTGCCAAGACTCACCAGGCTTCACTCCTCCCTAAGCAGCTAATCTACAAAACTATTGATAACTGACTGACAACAATCCATGATTAATTGCCGGGTGGTTTTCATTCTAGGTTATGAGGGGATGGGTGCATGCATGCGCAGGGTGCCGGTTATCCTAATTACTAAGTAACTATAAAAGATGGTGGGGAGCACCGGGTGGCAGCTCTGACAATTTATTCATGGCCTTAGTGCTTTGTTGGTCAGTTCGTGCCAGTGGAAGAATACAAACTGCATTCACAAACCATTTCTGTTTTCATTAACCCTTTGGAACCTGACAAAATTAACATAATTCTGAATTTGAAAAGGGGAAAAAAATCACAGATATTTGCTGGATAAAATACATTAAGTCAAAATATCTGCAACAAAAATGCTTATAAGTCATGATAAGTCTTACCAGGAAAAAGTTTATTTAGCAAAAAAATGGAGAAGAAATATATGTAGGAAATTTGTATTAATCTGATAAGTGTTTTAAACCATAATAAGAATGTCATATTTAAAAACAGATTATATAGCTGAACTATATGCAAATTAAGTAAGTATATGGCATCTTATGCGGTGTTTGTGTAAAATTGTTCTTCAAAATAGACTTTACACTTTTACAAAAGACCACCAAGTAATGTTAGTTGGAAAGCATAATAAAGCAATTTGCTGGAGTTTATGCAACTAAAACCAAATAGAATAGCAAGATAGCAATAGCACTTATACTTATATACCGCTTCACAGTGCTTTACAACCCTTTCCAAGTGGTGCACAGAGTCAGCATATACCCCCCCCCCCAACAATCTGGGTCTTCATTTTAGTGACTTTGGAAGGATGGAAGTCTGAGCCAACCTCGAGTCACTCAGAATCAAACTCCTAGAGGAACCAGTGAGTTAGCCTGCAGCATTGTCTAAAGGAACACGGTAGCTCAGTGGCTAAGATGCTGAGCTTGTCGATCAGAAATGTCAGCAGTTTGGCAGTTCAAATTCCTAGTGTGGTGTAATGGAGTGAACTCCCGTTACTTGTCCCAGCTTCTACCAACCTAGCAATTCAAAAGCATGTAAAAAGTAGAAAATAGGGACCACTTTGGTAGGAAGGTAACAGCATTCCATGCACCTTCAGCATTTAGTCATGCCAGCCAAATGACCACAGAGACATCTTTGGACAACGCTGGCTCCTCGGCTTTGAAACAGAGATGAGCACTGCCCCCTAGAGTCAGGAACGAGCAAACCAGCAATAGTGCCTGCAGGAACCCATCCCTGCTCTAGATGCATGCACAATGTGCAAAATGGCATAAATGATTTGTCCCACAGAGATAAGTCAGTTATTAAAAAAAAATAAGGGATGAGAGATTAACGGTTTGTTCTTGCAAAACCCAAAATAAATCAAACTGTGATTGTTATTTAAAAGGAGAAAAGAATAGTTTTCTCCTGGGCTTGAATTCAAACAAGCTATCCAGCTATTGAAACTTACTTTTTCATGGTCCCAGCCAATCAATACCAAATGCAACCCACCCACCCCACTTTGTAAAGTTGAAATACTGTCATTCAAAGCATACTTATACCTATCTTTTAACTATAAAAGTAAAGTATTTGAGCAAGTCAAACTGAATGATATTATGTTAGAAAGATCAATAGAGAAATTAAAAGTTTTAGGTCTGAGGTTATTATAACTGGGAATTTGAAAAATATAAGCATCAAACTTTTACAAAGTCATATACCTATAGGAAAAAAATCCCTCTTGGATAGCCCCATGAAACTCTGGGGTTAATATTCACCTCTTTGGGGAATTTTAGTCTAAACAATACATTTAATCTTATAAAGACATGCCAACCACCCGATTCTGCTTCTGGTTGTTGAGAGCGACGGACGTGTTTGTCCACCCTGCGCTCTCTTGGTGGGCTCCCCTCGGCTTGGGGGGGCACAGTGTGCCTTGAAGGGGCGCCCTGCCATAGGGGCTGCTCGCTGGGGGTCCCCCGGATCGGCGGCAGCCGCAGGGGGGCCTCCGGCATTGCCCCAGGAGTCGAGAGGCGAGAGGGGGTGCGCAACGGAGCTTCTACGCTCCCACGCGCTTTTGTTTCGAGGCAGCTGGATGATCGACAATTTGAAGGCTACAGCTGAAGTGCAGTGAGATGGGAACCCTCCCCAATTCTCCCTTTGATATTTAAATGAAAGATCATCAGCTTTTTAAAAGACTTTCAATCCTCTCCTGGGAAGTGTGATTGGAGGGAGGGGGATTTCCCCCCCCTCGGAAAAGCGGCTTTGGATTTATCTCCTCTCTCTTGGAGGAGAGAGAGAGAGTTTTAAAAGGAATCACACTCATTATAAGCACTCATTATGGCAAAATGACTTTCTTAATGCAATTGTGAAAGAAAAGTGATGATCTGACTTCTTTAAAAATTTTGAAAACTTTTGACTTCTTGCTTCCTGATCTCCGGGGCTGGTAAAGCAAGATGGCATACTTCCTCCATCTTTATGCTCTTTAAATTAGATTCCTCCTATGAAAATTGCTGGCATTATACTTTTGCCTCCGTGACTCTCAGGAAACATCTCTTTCTACATAATATCTTGGATTTGGAATAATTGAATTAATTGACTGGACTTGAACTATATAGAAGGTCTCTATTCCTGTCTGGACTGCCTGCCTCGTGGTCTCTCTTGGTTGTGCTTTTCCACAGTCACCATTTCTTTAGACATAGATATCTCTGAGCTTTCTTTTTTTATGATGCCTCCGAAGAAACCACCACAAGGGAAACCAGGGTCTGCCCCAGCATCTTCAACATCCAGCCCAATTGGACAGCAGTCACTAACATCGTTTCTACAACCTAAAGCCCCTGAGGAGGAATCAGTAACTCATTAGCTGCTCCAAAAGATTTTAAAAGGGCAGGATGAACTGAAAAATCAACTGAGATAAATGAATGAACAAACTCAGAGAAAATCAAAACCAAACTGCACAAAACAAACAAAGATTAGACGTTCTGGAGGAGGGGACAACTGAGATGAGCGGGGAGGTGAGGGTGGTCCAGAGAGGAAATTTAGAACTTGAGAACCACATGATAAAAATGGAATTTGAAAGGATATCGTTTTTCCTTAGATTTCAAAACGTAATTGAGACTGACAATGAAGACCTAAAGGAGATCATGACAACAATGTTAGCTGAATATATTAAAAAAGACAAACAGCAATTAGGATGGGATATTGACTTGGTTTATAGAGTTAATTCAGCATATGCTAGAACACATAATGTTCCAAGAGAGGTTCATATCAAATTTCTTAGAAAGGCTACAAGAGATGAGATTCTGGGGACACAAAGGGGACAAACATTAAAATATAAGGACAAAGAGATAGCCACCCTGAAACAAATACCGAAGAAAGTAAGAGATAAGAGTAAAAAATATTTACTATTAGCAAAAAAAAAAAAAAAAAAAAAAAAATTGATAAGGGATTTTGGTTCCGGTGGCTTTTGCCAGAAGGTATGTTGATTTTCTGGGAAGGCACCAGAGTTAGAATTAATACAATTATGGAGGCGGAGGCCTTCATGGAAAAAAACAAAGCTCTCCTAGACAAAGCGGACAATACACAAGAGATGAAGGAGGGAGGGGCCAGGCTTTGCTGGCAGGCGGGGGGGAGGAGGCAACATTGAGAAAACTCAGATCACAAAAGTAAGTTAGAAAAAAACATTGCAATTGCTGATACAATGAATCCTTTTGTTAGATACAAAGTAAATGATTGAAATTATTGAAAGATATAATGTAAAAATAAGCTGTCAAGATCTAGTTAAGCAATAACATTTTGTTTATCATTTTGTAAAAGTAATGAGACTTGGGGGGAATACCATTTCCTGCACGATGTAGCTGTCAAAATTTGTACCCATACCCATTACCCCTTTCCTTAAAATTTTGTAAAACCAATAAAAAAAATTTCAAAAAAAGAGACATGCCAACCACCCAATGCAGCGAGATTAATAGATGATAGATAGATAGATAGATAGATAGATAGATAGATAGATAGATAGATAGATAGATAGATATACAGATGATAGATAGATAGATAGATAGATAGATAGATAGATAGATAGATAGATATACAGACAGACAGATACCTACCAATTTAAGCACTGTGACTCAGTGCATGAAATAAAGCTCTGTAATATGACCATTTATTTATCTATTAGATTTTTATCCTGCCTTTATTACTTTAAAAGTACCTCAAGGCTTTTAATGAACATACCTAATACAGCACTCTTTCCTTCTCCCATTTTCCACACTAAAACAACACTGTGAGGTGAGTTAGGTTAAGAGAAAGTGACTGGCCCAAAGACACTCAGCTGGCTTTCATGCCTAAAGTAGGCCTAAATTCACAATCTCCTTATTTCTAAGCCAGCACCTTAATCATTACACTAAACTGGCTTTCAATTACTATGCACAATTTAGTGTACAGAGTTAAAAAGGAGAAACTTTGCATACATCATTCCTATCCACCTAGTTGTTTTCTGTACCATGGAAAGTAAGAGAATCATCTACTTTCCATCTCAATTTTGTTACTGTTTTGTACATAAAAGAGCCAAGACTAGAATAACCAGAGGCCAGTTCTTTGAGCATTGTCCATGCTAATTACCCACATTATTGTTTCCAGTAGTTTGGGGAAGTTCTTTGATTTTTGATATATCAATATGTAAATTCGTAAATTTAAATTTTTGACTGTTGTTCATCTCTCTCTCTCTCTCTCTCTCTCTCTCTCTCTCTCTCTCTCTCTCTCTCTCTCTCTCTCTCTCTCCCCTCGCTTCCACTGTCATTGTAACTTTTAATCTCACTCCTTTTGAGTGGTCTGTGCTGGGGGCAAACTCAGCAGGAAATTGCCCACAGTTATTTTTGAATAGTTGGCTATGAATCTCAGCGAGTTCTGTAGAATTTCTCTAACAAAAATTAGCCATGAACTGCAGCATTATTTGCAGGCACAGTGGGTGGTGGGCTTGATGCCATAAATTGCTGTTTTATTCATTTTGAATTTGCTTTATGTGTACTTTAATAGCAGGAGTTGCTGTGAAAGCTGTAAATTCATTGTTCAGCATCTTAAGCGGTTTGTTTTGCCTGTTTAAAAATTGAGCAACCTTTAACTGCTATGGAAGCTTCTGTACAGTGCCATGTTTTTCCTTCTGTCCTCCTATTACACATTTTTCTTTTTGTCAGTCTTCTTGCAACATTCATTCCTCAACTCTGGACTCTGACCTCTCATCTAATAAAAGATTAAAGCTTTTAAATGTTCTTCCTCTCCCTCCTTCTGCCCCTGCTCTGGCACAACATCAGGAATTCACAAGGGCTCCAACTCAGAGGATAATTATTTTCATTCTTCTCAGTGGCTTTAGTTGATTTGTTTTTTATTACTATTTAGCGCTCATTAATTATTTAGCACTTTAGGTCTTATTTATGTTTTTACCACCCTCGGCCCCCTCCCTGGTTATTTCTCTGCAGATTTCCATACATGCCGAATGAAGATGTTTCTTCCAAGCACTTGCACTTGTTATGAAGCTGAAGATAACATCTCCCTTGTGCAATGTTATAGTCTGTGAAACTATGTAACAGCAAATATAATGTGACCTCTACTTTCAGTCCCAGTTATGATGCACTGGTTTAATTTTTGCCCTCTAACAAGTAGGTCTGTTTTCTTCTCCATTCTTTGCAGAAACAATGTTAATGGTTTCTTTCTTCCCCTAATATGAAATAAAGTTTCATTTGTCAATCTTCTGATACATATATCTACTCAGGTTCTCTTTCCAACAGAGGCAAAATATTGGGGACTACATGGTGGGAAAACTAAATTAAAAGTGGATGGAACCACCTATTCTCTCTTGGATATACCTTTTACTCACTTTTTATGAATTTTTCCCTTCTTCTTAATTTTCTCTCTGACATCTCTTTACTTTCTTGCAAGCAATGATTTGGGAAAGGATAGATACCATCTATTAGAGGCTTGAGTTGATTGTTTTGCCAAGGTCCACATGAAATTGGACTGAAATCCACATTAATTAATTGTTGTGCCTTCCTTTATAGGTTTATACTCAGTTACTTCATTGAGTGGGCAGGGAAGACCCAATTGCACATTAGTCTCATGGTGAGAGTGAGGAGTTAATCAATGACTCAAAATTAATTGAGGCAATCATATTTTTCCATTTTCGCTTTGCTACATTTCAGAAGATCATACCCACCAGATCCGTGATGGCATGCCTATGGCACGCATGCCCAAAATGGCACGCAAAGCCATGTTGCCTGCCACGTGTGACCTTGCCTGTTAGTCCTCTGGGTTTCTGGTGCACATGCATGTGTGATGATCAGCTGTCCTTTGTGCGCATGGCAGTGCCAAGAACTGGTGTGCATATGCCAGCTGATTGTTGGGTGCACATGCACACCAGAACCTGGAAGTTTGGCTTTTCCGGAGAGCGATCCCCTTCATGTGCGACAATGCCAGAACCGGCCTGCGCATGGACCCCAGCCAGCTGATCATCGGACATGCATGTGGCCTAGAGCCCAGAAGTTTGGCTTTTCTGGAGCGTGGTACTAACGAGCGTGTGCAAGCACACAATGTTTCTGCGGGAATTTTTCAGCACTTTCGTCATCACTGCCCTAGATGTACATTGCTCAGCTCCTTATCATTTGAACATGGCTGTCAGATCATGAAGGTAGCAAGGTTGTCTACATCAAAGAATCAAAAATAGTTAATGGCTCGAGGTCTTTCTTCATGGATGAGAATATTGCTTCTTTTATGGTTGAGGAACCCTGTACATTATATTTTTCTAATGCTTGAAGTTTCTTTTATCAGCTTTCTGCCATGTGGTTTACTCTCCAGACATATTGCACCTGCAACTTATGGTGTGCTTATTCTATACTATCTTTGTTCATGCCAGAGAAAGCTACCCACATAAGTTATCTTCTAGTAGTAGACTTTTAGGATGTTACAATTTGTAGAAGAACTCACATGATTGATTCTTGCTCCATGAGAAAATAAATGAATAATCTTTCCTTATATGAAAAACTAAGTACTTCATCTTCAGGTTTTATTCACTGAAGCTAAAATTCTATTTATGCCTAATTACTATGCAGACAATGTCACTGTAATGCATTTACTTGATTGTGAGAAATTTTCCCATTTCTGTCTAATCGTTTTAGTGATTGATAGGCACACAGTCTGCAGAACAGTAGCAAGAAATATCAATATTTGATGTGGACAAGCTTAACCAAATAACTTACCAGTGAGCTCATTTAATATGAGTCCTTGAAAGAAACCAAATGTGAACTACTTAAGTTGTAGACTTCTCTTTTGGGAGGCTAATTCCTTACATTTCTCTATAAAAAGCCAGAATTATCTTAGGATCCCTACCCCCATTTCACCGAGGAAAGTAGTTAGAATGAATATAGCATCTGATGTAAAATTTTGCAGAAGCATCTTGTTTTGGTGTCAGTTTACTTTAAAGTTGGATCCAGAACCCATTACGTTTCCCATGTACAAAAATATTTCTGCCTCTGATCAATGCATACTATCTTCTCTTCTAAGCCCACTATGGCAAATGTTATTATTTAAATATAAAAATATGGAGACATATTTGAATGGTTATTATATGCATCTTTGTCTACTGTCTTATTTCATAGAGCTGGTAAACAGGGGTGGGATTAAAAATTTTTTACTACCGGTTTCTTTGGTGTGGCTTGGTGGCCGTGGCTTGGCTTGATGGGCATGGCAGGGGAAGGATATTGCAAAATCCCCATTCCCTTCTCACCCCACTAACCTGCTTTCCAGCTCCATTCTCCTATGCAGAGCAACAAAAGAAGACCCAACTGATCAGCTGGGACTCGGGATTCAGCAAATAGATAGGGGTGGTGGTATTTGCCGGTTGTCTGAACTACTCAAAATTTCCACTGCCGGTTCCCTAGAACCAATCAGAACCATCTGAATACCACCTCTGCTGGTAAATAAGCAGCAAACATACAATATCAGTATCCAATGCTTTTATTTTTAAGAGCAGAAGCATGCATTTAGCATAAATAACATTTACATTGGTGAATATATTTTTAGATATTTCTATTAAAGCAATACCAGCTAAGAACTACCTTTCCCTAAGTTGTCATCAGAAGCTATCAGAGAATAAAGGATTGACAGCCAGGGAGCCCTCCGTCATACCTAGTTACAACTCCAGCCAAGAATCTCTTTCCCCTGGTTGTTATCCCACTAAAGATACAAAACCACAGTCTTTTCCACTGCATTTGAAATCAGCTGCATGACATATTGGATACTGAAAGTTAGAGTAGGCTTTTGGATTCACTTTTTATCTCCCTTCTTACTCAACTCTATTTTTTCTCCTTTTGTGAAATACCATTTACATTGTAAGCTAGAGAACCTAGATTCTTATGATTGATCTCAGAGCCACTTTGGGTCAAAGAACAGAGGAAAGAATGCTTTCAAGGAATGAAATGGAATATTAATAATAATAAATAATAATAAATTTGAATTTATTAGCCGCTCCCTTTCCAGACAGGACTCGGGGCGGCGTACAATAAAACATATAAAACATAAAACATATGTACAAACACATAAACATACACATATACAAAGACATACATGCACGGAGGAGGTAACAAATTACATCACATTTAGACAGTTAAAAATCACCATTAAAATACCCCATTAGTAATAACACAATTTCAAAATTTAAAAAATTTGAATGGACTGTCAGGAGGAATAAGAAAACATTTACGGTTGAGCCAGGCCAGATAATTGAAAGAGGTGGGTCTTCAGCTGTACACGGAAGGAGCGGAGATCGGAAATAATCCTGATGTCACGGGGGAGGTCATTCCACAGGGCTGGGCCCATCACAGAGAAGGCTCTGCTCCTGGGTGTCGCCCCCTGATACTGTTTAGCGGACGGCACCCGAAGAAGTCCCTCTCTGTGTGAGCAGATTGGTCGTAGGGATGTATGGGGCAGGATGCGATCCTGCATGTAACTAGGTCCTGTGCCATGAAGCGCTTTAAAGATCATAATCAAAACCTTGAAACGCACTCGGTAGACTACAGGAAGCCAGTGCAGCTCGCGCAGGAGAGGTGTTACGGGGGAGTATCTAGTCCTCCCCATAATCACCCGCGCGGCCGCGTTCTGGACCAACTGCAGTCTCCGAGTGCATCTCAGGGGAAGCCCCATGTAGAGAGCATTGCAGTAGTCCAGGCGAGACGTCACTAGCGCATGGGTGACTGTGCGTAGGGCATCCCGGTCCAATAAGGGGCGCAATTGGCGCATCAGGCGAACCTGATGGAACGCCCCCCTTGCCACGGCTGTTACATGGTCGTCCATGGACAGCCGGGCATCCAGGAGGACGCCCAAATTGCGCACCCGTTCCATGGGGGCCAGTTGCTCGCCCCCAATGGCCAGAGATATTGATCTTAGAGTAAGAGATCTTACTGTGTTAGAATGATGTGTATGGATTAATGAATGCTATGGATTGGTGACAGAAGGATGGGCCAGTTCAGTTGCTTTTATTACTTTGTTCTAGTCACTGAGCTTGTTCAAAGATATTTACCACAATTTCCTACAAACAGCATCTCTGTAGGTACATAACCTTTGCTCATAAGGTACATAACCTTTGCTCTGTAGGTACATAATCCTAATTTTTGATGAATATTTGATTCTCTATCCAGTTCTAATAAATATCCAAATCAGGCAGTTTCCTTGGCAAGAGAGATCAGTTCATTATACATCATGTTACATTTAGTTGTTCTTTCAGTGGCTATCCTACAGCCTTTACAAAGTATAATTTTTCTTCAAGTCTGTATGCTCTTCTCATTTGCTTTTCCTCTCAGCATGAAGTTCTAAAAACAAATCATATCTGACAACAAGCTGAGATATTAGAAATGACTTGGAGGATATATTTTACACAGTTCAAGAGAACTGAATTTTTATCCACAGATACACTTTGTTGTCCTTTCTCCATATTGATAATCCACACGATTTTTTTAAATTAAAGGATTATAATTCTTAGTGGATTTATATATTTTTGCCTTCTTTCCTCCACCAATTTGGCTGGGCATAGAACCTATTTTTGAAAGCAGATTTAAATAGATTTGGTTTGTGTTTCAACTTTAAGCAGTAATTTAATATGTTTTCTGTTGAGAGGAGATGACAGAGTTTCATATTGAAGATACTAAGGGTCAGTATTTTAAACTTATTAAGAACATCAAAATGTAAGAATTGACCTGCTTGATTAGACTACAGCCCTTTTTTTTCTAAAAGCAGACAACAAGACTTCTGGGTTACTCACAAATAATAAATGAGATACAGTATAGCTATCTTCCCTTGCTGTTCTCCTGAAACTGGTATTTGGAGGCATGCTGTTTCCAATTTATAGGTAACACCAGGGGTGAAATTAATACAATACAATACAATAGCAAAGTTGGAAGGGACCTTGGAGGTCTTCTAGTCCAACCCCTTGCCTAGGCAGGAAACCCTATACCATTTCAGACAAATGGCTATCCAACATCTTCTTAAAGACTTCCAGTGTTGGGGCATTCACAACTTCTGGAGGCAAGCTGTTCCACTGATTAATTGTTCTAACTGTCAGGAAATTTTTCCAGGAAATTCTACTGATTTTCCAGGAAATTCTACTGATTCGGATTGGTTCCCATGAACCGGTAGTAAAAAATGCTACCAGTACATCCGAACCTGTAGTTTCAAAAAAATGCTACTGGTTCGGACAAACCAGTATTTCTGACGAGCAGCTGTAATGCATGATTTATATTAGCTAGAATCATCAGATTTCCTGCTTTCTAGCTAATCTAAATCGCATGGCACAGCGGATCCCCCCCCCCCCGGTTCTACTTACCTTTGCAGGCACGCTCGGTAGCAGGCTCTGCCTACCCACCCAGATGTCATTACATCCCATTTTTGACGCTTTGCGCATGTGCTCACATTTGTGAACTGGTAGCGAAGGTAAGTTGATTTTACCCCTGTGTAACACTCATCATTTAAAAGTTACAGGTTAATTATGTGCAATGTGATTGGTTGAATTTATTTCTATTTTCTTTCAATCAACTTTATAGACTGATTCCCGATACTATTACTTTGAGAAAGTGATAAGTGTCTCATGTCTACCCATATTTGTTATGGACATCCATAGAGAGTTATATTATGGGTTCTGATATGACATAAAGTAAATAATTTGCATACTTGAGCCACATTTTGTGAAGCAAGTATTAAGTGCATTCTTTGCACAAATATGTCATGATTTACTTGTTATCATTTTGTCATCATTATTGGTACAAATTTCCCTCTCTTTGTCATCTGGATTCTATTAGCAGATGCACCAAAAATATATTCAAAAGCATGAAAATGCTTGCAGTTTTATTTTTAGTCCCTTTCCTAATGATCCCAAGCACGGAATTTGTTTTATTTTTTATTCAAGCAAGCTGAATTCAACTCACTTATATTTTTCCCCCTTTGAAATGTAACACCTGTGGCTTTATGCCAAGGAAGGTCAATCCAAGGACAGGTCCTAGGCCTTGATAAAAATTACTAAAGGAAGTAGCCTCTAGCACCAAAACATTTTCCTTCTCTGACTTAAGCAAACAAAGAGTAGCTGTTTCTAAACACTACAGATGGAACTGAATATGAAATGATTTTTCCATGTTATTCATTTCCAACTATGTGAGCAATAAGAAGCCTGTTTACAAAATAGCCTAGATTTGTCTGTTTAGCCCCTTTTAGGCTGTGACAGGACATTCCACAGATGAGTGAAAACAAAGCAGCTTTTCTCCTTCATCATCTCTCAAGAGCCAGGAATACATGAAAGACATATTGTCTGCTTGCCATTTGCTTTTTCAGAAATGTACATAATATCACAGAGTTATGCAATATTTCATCTACAACTTTCTTTGGTTATTGGTTTGGACTTTGATCATTTGTTGATTTTGCTAAATTTTGATTTTTTAATGCATTAATATATATGAGATAAGAGAAAGCATAGGCACATATTTAAAGTTAATATCCCAGATAAAAAGTTCTTCAAATTGGTTTTCAGCAGTTATAGAGGGCAAAGATTAGAAAAATCCTTATCATGCATTTTTTAGGCAGGGCACCGTTGCATTTCAAATTCTACCATATTGAATGGTGATATCATTATATCAGCTGTTTCCTTGACACGTTCTAGAATATCAGTTATCCTCCTTATGGTCCTCGTTGTGCATATATGTCTTGACTCTCCACTTAATTTGTGCCTTGAGTGGAATATTGGAATGCACAACCCATTGTGGGCATGCATCCATGTAAACACACATATGCTTGCTTCCTAAATATGCCTACTATAGTTCATTAAAGACAAAGCATAGGCTTTCTTTCACATATTTTAGGACGAAAAATCAAATAAATCCGGTCTCTGAGTAGTGGCTGTAGCACTTGGCTAAGAGATTAACCTGGAATGAGTTAGAGAGTAGACAAGGCTACAATGGGAAATCCATCCCCTCTTCCTTTTTGCTTTTTCTAATCATTCTTTTTTCTTTCACCTTTTTCCTTTTCTCTCTCTTCTTTCCTAGATCCCCCAATTCCACCACCAACACACACAAACTCATTTGCTAGCAATTGCCAAAGGAGAGACAATTCCCTCTTGGCTGAGGCCTGTGCTAATTGCTTTTGTAACACTTTTGGAATTAGGACGACCATAGAAGGTTGTCCATTCCTGTGTCACATTAACTGTATGATGGAAAGAGGAGGGAGCATGTTGCTGCAAGAAGTCCTGAGAAGATGTGTGAATAGGGGCCTTATTTCTTCTTTCCAGTTGCTATGGCACTCCAAATATTATGGAAGAACTCTGAATGGTGACAATTTAGTTTCCTGGAAATGGAAGTGGCTTAGAGGACAAAAGTTGTCAGTGAGGCTCTTGCTGTGAATGAAATCGATGTCTGTCTCTCAGATTTCTTAGATTGCTTGACTGAGGTGTTGATTAAACTAAGATGAGGACTGCAGTTGCAATTAGCACCAAATGAGATTTGCTAATTGACTTCTCTTAAATCAGATTGGGATTTCCCTTCTGCTGTCTTCTGTCTTTGATTGGACTCAATAAGAAGAGAAGGAACAGTGAAAATTGACAGGAGGGGCAGCTACTTGAAAATTCAATCTATTTCAACTCATGTAGGTACAAATTGGAATTTAAATAAACAGTCAAAGGAAATGATAAGTTTATAATGTTTATAATGTTAATGATTAGCCAAAATGATGTATAATTTGTACCTTCACTAATGAGATTAATTGAATTGGTTTATTAGACTTGGACAAAAAAAATAAAGTAGTGATCAAAGATAGACTTAGGAAAGGAGTTCAAAAGAAATATTAAATCTCCTTCCTCTTATTTTTGATTGTAAAAGGCACGGTGATTTTTAATTTTATTTTCTTTCTATTAGGCATTGTTAACTTGCTTATTGTAATTTTTTCAAATCTCAGTTTGCAGGTTCGAATGAAATTATTATGAAGATGAGGATGATAAGATCAGATTAATGCAATACAATTCTTCAATAGAATACAAAACAAAATATTGGCTGTAAAGATATAATGAGAGGTCATGCCTTTCTTCTCCAAGAATTATTCTGGGTTTCACTTGCATCAACTCACTTTCTTGCCTTGGGTAATTACTACTGTCTCTGCCTATCTTCCAAGTAGAGGATTTTACCTGGTGCCTTCCACTTTAACCTTGGCATGTAGAACATCCAATGATTCCAGAATCTCAGTACCTTACTAATAAATAATAGGGAAATATTACTGAATAATAAAACAACACAACAGCAAGAACAATGGAAAATATATTTTATATATCAGTTCCCAGTCCTACAGCTTTTAGAGCTTGTGAGAAGAGAAAACATAGGAGGGAGGGAAGGAAGGAAGTATTTATGTTGCTCCCTGCCAGACTCTCACATGGAAGTCAAAAGTTGTTTCTGGTCCCACTGATATTTGCCCATCTGTGGCCTTTCTGTTTCTCTTTTTAGGTAAATAAATATATCTGAAACAATGACACAATGGTTTAGTTAGTATAGTGCTAACTAAACATTTACCTGTGTCTACAAAGGTAACACAATACCACTTTGGTGTAGTGGTGAAAGCACTAGACTACAAAACTAGAAAATTGTGAATGCTAGTTTGCTTTAAAGCCAGCTGGGGGATTTGGAGCCTATCACTCATTGACAGCTCTAGGAAGGAGGCAACAGCATATTACTGTAGGAGATGACCAAGTTGAGCCTGAGGGAGGGTCAAATGCATCATAAGTCATGAGTCCCTATGCACCCACAAGAGATCTAAGTGCAGCCCACCTTGAATGCCTTCTTAATTCCTGCTCATTTCCCTTGACTGTTAACTGAGATTCTTGTAGAGAGCTTAAGCTTGCAATAAATCTTTATACTCATTTGAACTGCCAGACTCTCCTGATTTCCCAGGTGCTTGACAATCACTTCTAGAAAAAAACTTGTCAAGAAAACTGTAGGTATCAGTCCTGTTGCCAGGAATCAAAAACTAACTTGAAGTTTTTGTACACATAATAGGTGTACACACACACATAAACACACACACCAATCCATTAAACCAGAAATTCCTTTTTCATTCAGTTTTATCTGAAGGAGCCGTGGTAGTGATTATAATGCAATATTGCAGACTAACTCTACTCACTGCCAGGAGTTCAGTTCTGACTGGCTCAAGATTGATTCAGCCTTCCATCCTTCCAAGGTTGGTAAAATGAGGACCCGGACTGTTGGGGCAAATATGCTGACTTTGTAAACCCCTTAGAGAATGCTGTAAAGCACTATGAAGTGGTATATAAGTCTAAGTGCTATTACTATTGCTATCTTGTTTGCTTTTCATAACTTTCCATAGTTCCAGCAGAACTAAAGCTTTTTTTATCCTGACAAAAATGATAAATGAGGGTCTTATTCTTGCCCATTAAATGGTTGGTTTGAATGTGTATGGTCACCAGGTTACGGGGATATGGAGGGTTATTATTTTATTATTTTTCTTTTTATTATTTTTTAATATGCTATTTTTATATCTTTGTAAGCCGCCTTGAATTGCCATGTGCGAGAAGGCAGCAACATAAATTTTCTAAATAAAATAAAAACAAATACAATAAAATGTAAGAAATGAAAAACACGTTGATTTCCTGAGGGGCAGAGAAGGGCTGATCCGAGCCTTCTCATACAGCAGTATAGAAATAGTATTTTAAAAGTGAATTGAAAACTGATACTTGATAGAAAATATGTGCTAACTGGTACCTTCTTCTTTACAGACTGCTTGATTGTAAACTAAGCTACTTACCTACCAGTTAATTTTTCATGAATTTTATCTTTGGGTCTATGCAATGCTTCAAACTTTCTATGTAGGCTTAATGAGCTTTTATCACTGACTCACTCACAAAAGTCATAAGGCTACTTGTTTCCTAAAATAGCAATCTATAAAACACAGTCAAAAATAAAGATTTACTCCAACTTTTCCCTACCACACCAAACTTCTCAGAATCAATCACTGAACCGGTACTGGAAATATTCGTGGGTCATGTGTCTCTTCCCCCCCCCTGTTCTATGCTGTCCTATTTAGGCACATTTTCAAGCCAAACCACATGTCTGGAAGGCTGATTGCATGTGTGGATGGGCACACTCACATTTGCGAACTGGTAGGGAAAGTAAGTGAATACCACACCTACCCACACCCAAAGAAATTAGATTGAAAGCCCTAGTAAAAGAAAGGAAAGAAGAAATATATGGGTATCAGGTTAGCTATTTTGTCTTTAGAGTTGACTCACAGGGTCATTCTATGCTTTTTATACACAGTAATGTATGAAGATCTGGAGTATGTTCTTATTGATTGGAGAAAACACCTAGCATGCAATGATTTCCAGAATCCATCAGTGGAATGAACCAAATGCTGTGCCTCTGAAGTATAAAATTCCAGATGCAATGTGAGAAACTGTCTATAGAAAATGTAAGGTACAAATAATGGAGGGACATTTTGTATCCCTAGTTTGGAGTCTTATGGGATAGTATCAACCCTCCACTTCCACTTTTTCCCCTCCAGAAAGTATAAGTACAATGAAAAGAAGTGTGTCTCTTTCTGACACAAATTAAAGCAACTAGTATCCAGAGGCAGCAACAATATTCTACTATAAGTTCACATTAGTTCCAGATAGCTCTTTCTGGTAATGACCAAATAAATGGCATAGCTAATCAAATTTAAATATATGAGTTTTACTAAGAACAAGAAAGCAAGTTCTGACTTAAGCCAACACTCTGAATTCTAAAGGTACTTCTTTTCCTAGAATTAGCTTTCTTCATTCTTATTGATGCTGTCACTTGACAACATTCATATCATTAGAAATGCGTGCACACAAACATACACAGAAGTTTAATCTTAATGCTGTCACAGTATGTAATTGAATTACTAAATTTCATACCAGTCTTTTTTAAAAAATGAAATAGGAAAGTTCTAGAAAATGAAACTATTTAGGACATATATTCATATAAACTATCTTAGATTAAAGACAGGCATGAGCATCAGCAATAATTTTCCATCAGATGGACAAATGTGGATTATTACTGTAATTTGCAAGGATAGCCAATTTTCTTCATACTTTGTTGCTTTCTGCTATCTTGTGATAAAGGCATAATATAATATTCTTAACTAAATTTTGGATATTTGGGGACACACTACTTTAATATAATCGATAACTTGAAATTGGACTACAAAGTCCAATTTTTCTTCTAATTACCGTAGTCAAAGCTTATAGAGGAGGCAATGATGTTGTAGTTCCTGAAACTTAGAGAATACATTATCTAGACACTTTTCCATCTAGATATCAATTTGGTTTTAAAATAGAGATGGACTTTATTATTCCTATGAATGATTTCAACTGTAGTAGAGATGATGGAGAATATAATTACCGATACTGAACGAAGTTTCAATAATTCTTGATACTCTTTTGATATTCTTTTGAAGTGTTTGAGGGAGAGGAGATGGAAGTTCTTACCTGGTGGAGGTTTCTACCCTATTTCTTTGCACTCTATCAAAAGACATCACCTTAATCTTTGAAAACTGCCCTAGAAGATTCTTCAAGGTTCTATCTTGCCTTATTTAATACCTATATTGGAAAGGAACATGCATGAGGTTTAGGACTGTTGAGAACAGCAGTAGCTAAATTTGGCAATTCAAACTACTCTCATGATTTGGGTTCCAGTGAACCATTATATCTGTTCTAGTCTGTTCCACATTGTCAGCTCTTTAGTGGAGCAATTTTGCAAGATTTACATGGGTACACTTAATATTGTGAAAAGGAAAGTTTGCTTTTTGTGTTAGGACTTTTATTATGCAATACACTACAGCTGAAATTAAGATAGTCCCCTAAAGGCCTCTAAATACCTTATCATTTTTAATGTTACCATTTAAATGCATTTTGTTTATTATTGTTATTTTTATACATGTCTTAATTCAATCTCTGAAAGCCACTTAGAATTAGGTTGCAAAAATTTACATGGTGACAAAGAGACACAGGGAATTCTATTTTTTTGTTCCCATATATTGGTAAATTGACTATATATAAATTTGCTGCCCAGATCAAATCATACTAACCTGCCTTATTCAGTGGAAGAAGAGGCTGAATTGGAAAGTGCAGTTAAACACATCATCAGTTTGGAGTCCATTAATTCCATTGACCCTTATCTAGCACCAGTTTAACTTTGACCATTAGTTGAGTAAATTCTTGCATTAGATGTAGCAATAATAAACTCTTTTGTGCTTTGAATTTAACAAATGGTCCTGATTATTTGTGCCTAACTGTATTAGCTTAGGATTGTCCACCCCCTTGGATATCACCTTGACTAAATTTAGAATAGAGTTTTTCCCACTCCTACATGGAGAAATGAATCAGTCATGGAACTTTTCCCTTCATCTAAAGCAGTGTTACTGTTTGATGGGTGGGGAATTCTGGGAATTGAAGTTTACACATCTTAAATTTGCTGATTTTGGAAACACTGATCTAAAGTCTTTCCCTTCATCTAAGCCAGCACGTCCGGTTTAGCGAAGGTGAAAAAAGTTCTAACATGTGATGTGATGCCTCTGTGACAATGTGAGTTTGATACCCCTGATCTAAGAAATAGTGATGAATGATCTTCAAAGGAAAGTACTTGTATCTATACATAGAAATTTTGCAGTGGAGATGAGAAAAATTTTGAGACAAGCAAAGTGATAACTAGTTAGGCCTTTTATCTGATCAATATGAGCTCTCATGAAATTTGGGGTGGGTTTTGAGAGAAAATTCTGTTGTGGAGCAATCATTTTAGCCTCATTTAAATCTCTTTTAATATTAAAATAGTTCTTTGGAGAACATTTGATTCAGCAAATTAATTGCAATGTTGAGAAGTAAGTCATACTGAAATATTGCTGGTGAAAATGAAACCTCTTGAATTAATAGCTTTGCATCCTACATATTTCAATATTAATTGTTCTTAATCTGAGCAATATTGTAGAGAATGACCTTTTGAGGTATTCCCTCCAGTGTCCCTAGATACAATAATGTCTCCTTGCCTTTTGACGGATGACAGACTTTCACTGTTATTTCACCCAATGGCAGGTTTTAAGAGTGCACTGAGCCTTCCATGCATTTTAATCACTACAAGAAGCTAGAAATATTTTAATAATCTCCAAAAACAAATAACCCTAATGAGATTGGTGAAGATGATTTTGTTATTGTCAAGATCTCTGTCAAATAGTGTTGACCCTTTTGTAGTTCACATTAATCTCACCTTCTTAAAATGTGACTGGATTATATTTATCAAGAATTGAACAAATTGGTTAAATTCAGGCCATTAAAACCAGTCAATGCAAACCACAATGTATTTCCTAAGTAAGAGGATATTAAATATTAAAGCTTATCATAAAGGAAATATGATGGCATACCTTATCCAGTGCCATAAGGATAGTGGGTTTCAAACACTTTATTGTTTTTTTTTAAAAAATATGCTGCTTCTACCATTTAACCCTATCTTACCCTAATCACATTTTTCCATATTCAATATGTTAGTGCTACATAGGAAGTAGGAAAAATTCTAGTTCCTGGTTTTCCTTGGAAAACAAGGCTATGTGTTTAGTTGTGATAACAGGACATGCCCTTCTTCATAGTTTCTAATCCAAACACAATTAGAGGAAAAGAAGAGGCAGAAATATCAATAATATGCAACTGAAAATCTGTTTTTCTCAAATAGGCTATGAAGCACCATGGCTCCTAGGAAAGTCTAGCTCCATCAGCTAGGAGTCATGTGATGTTTATAGTCCTTGACATTTGGGGCTGAAGACAATGAAGTAAGACAGTGCTAGTCAACCTGGTCCCTACTGCTCACTAGTGGGCGTTCCAGCTTTCATGGTGGGCGGTAGGGGTTTGCTGTAACTCTGCTTTATAAATTTTATAAAGTAAAGTTACTTCCCTACTTTATAAATCACCATTGCTGTGGAACTGGTGGGTTGTTAGAACATTTTACTACTAACAGAGATGCAAAAGTGGGCGGTAGGCATAAAAAGTTTGATTACCCCTGAAGTAAGAGAAATTTCTGTGATATTAAGAAAGGTTTGGTATGAATAGAAACTTATTCAAAATAGAGCTGAAGGGATCATGGAGGTCTTCTAGTCTAACTTCCCGCAAGCAAGAGACCCTATGCCATTTCAGAAAATGGTTGGCAATTTCTTTTTAAAAACCTCCAGTGTTTTTAAACCCTCACAATTTCTGGAGGTGAGTCATTCCATTGATTAATTGTTCTCATTGTCAGGAAATTTCTCCTTAATTCCAGGTTGCTTCTCTGCTTGATTAGTTTCCATCCATTATTTCTTATCTTGCCTTCTGGTGCTTTGGAAAATAAATTGATCCCTCTTCTTTGTGGCAGCCCCTCAAATACTGTAATACTGCTATCATGATACCCCTAGTCCTTCTTTTCTCTAGACTAGCCAAACTCGATTCCTGCAACCGTTCCTCATATGTTTTTGTCTCCCCACTGTTTATGTGCTATGGGATTCCTATCTTTAGGTTCTCGTTTGTTCTCTCTCTCTCATTCTCTCGTTCTCTCCCTCCCTCTCTTTTTCTGGGCTAAAAAATAAAACCACAGTTTTGGGCCTTGTAAATTTATTTCTGGACTGAAATACATAGGAAAATACCAATGACTGAGATACATCTGCTTAAGGATATGGTTATGCTTCATTGAAGTCAGGACACACAGAAAAAAATAATGGTAGATTTCTCCTAGAAAAAAAAGGCATGAGAAAACACATTCAATAGGAAAACAATGCATAGGAATTGAGTCAGGTTTCCTGAAACTAGACTGAAAAAACAACAACATGATGCTTTTTTAAAAAAAGAGGTATTTATCATTTTTGTTCTGCCTCAGTTTTCTACTGGAAGAAAACCATGTGAAAATTTCTTCCACTGGAAAAAATATACTTAAAGTTAGGGTTAAAGATCCTTAGAGTCTGTGCCCAAAACCAACATTATGGTTAGGAAATTTTAGGAGAACCATTATTTTTATACAATTCCCCCATTTTTGTACACTACTTTTTAATCTACAGATATACAGTATTGGTCCCAATTTTCTAACTTATAATGTAATTTAAACTAATGGCTGAAATGCACAAATGTTGTACTAGAGGAAGATCCAAGGAGCAAGCCTGTATTGTTTTAGACTATATTACCATCAAAATACCTTTTCTGTATTAGGATTTGCATTTTCCCCTTTCATTTCCTCCTCATTTTAAGTCAGCTGACTTACTGTGTTGCTTATGTTTGGGATTGTCTTGCATTTCTTTGATGCAGTTCTATCTTTTCATCTGTCACCCTTTGCTTTCATTCAATTACTCTGTCTTTCATTAGAATTTGAAATGCTGCTTTCCATTTGAATATGTTGTTAGAAGCTGACAAAACCAGGTAAGAACTCTATTAAGAGGAGAAGTAATAGCATTTAGAATGACACCAAATAAGATTTATCCAGACACTCCAGTTAGTTTTGTTCTCCATTTTGTTGAATACAAATATATTTATATTTGTTTTCGTAGATTTTCACGGGTGTAGGTATGCTGGTTTTGTTGTATTCGGGTCTTTTCCCGTGTAAGATTGAGATTGTCTTTGCAACGTTTCGGCAAGATCTCACTTGCCATCTTCAAGCTTGGGCTTAAAATGGGAACGGATCTGCCGTCTTTCTGTAAATCTTGGTGGGAGGGGATGGGGTGCTGGCTTTGTTTCAGTAAGTGGAATGATTGGTTGTGTGGTTGTATCATGATTGGTAGATTGGTGCTGATTGGTGCTGGCTGTGTGTGCATTGTTGTTTTGTATTGTAACGGCTTGGGTGGTGGGTGGTGTTCGTTTGTTGGCTAGGGCTGGTTTCCAGATGTTCCAGATAGAAGGAGCACCCATGGGATCACCCCTCTCACCTGTCATTGCAAACTTATACATGGAACATTTTGAAACTAATGCCTTAGATAAATCTGAACACAAACCCAAACTCTGGCTTAGATATGTTGATGACACTTTTGTGATTTGGCCACATGGGAAAGAAAAACTGGACAACTTCCTCAAAACATCTCAACAGCCTACACCCCAAAATACAATTCACCATGGAAATAGAAAAAAAAACAACTTCCCTTTCTGGATGTCCTAATCTACAAAAAACCCAATGGCTCCCTAGGACACACCATCTACCAGAAAAAAACACACACCAACCGCTACTTAAATGCACAATCCCATCACCACCCTGCACAGATCAACTCTGTAGCCAAGACCCTCATCTCCAGAACCAAACGCCTAGCCGACAAAGACCACCTGAAAACTGAATTACACAAACTCACAAATGTATTAATCTCCAACGGATTCCAAAGAAAAACAATCACCAACCTAATCCAAAAGGAGACTCTCCCAAAAAACCAAGACACAGAACAGGACAATGGCATCTCCCTCCTCCCTTATATCAAAGGCACTACAGATAAAATCAGCAAAATTCTCCACAAGCACAATATCAAGACAGCCTTCACCACTGACCAAAAAATAGCCAACATCTTAAGAAACCCCAAAGACAAAATCCAGCTAGAAAACCAAGGAGTCTACGAAATACCATGCAAAATCTGCCCTGCAACATATATAGGACAGACAAACAGGAGAATAAATGCACGCATCGCAGAACACCAGAACACAGTAAGAAAAAAAGAAAAAACTTCCTCCCTTTTCCAGCACCTTAAAGCTACAGGACATGAAATCAACTTTGAAGGAGCCAGGTTAATCTCCAAAACAGAACACCTCAACAAGAGAATAATTATGGAAGCCATCGAAATAGAGAAACACCCCCACAACATGAATAAACGTGATGATACCTCCCACCTACTAAACATCTGGAAACCAGCCCTAGCTAACAAACGAACACCACCCACCACCCAAGCCGTTACAATACAAAACAACAATGCACACAGTCAGCAACAATCAGCACCAATCTACCAATCATGATACAACCACACAACCAATCATTCCACTTACTGAAACAAAGCCAGCACCCCATCCCCTCCCACCAAGATTTACAGAAAGACGGCAGCTCAGTTCCCATTTTAAGCCCAAGCTTGAAGATGGCAAGTGAGATCTTGCCGAAACGTTGCAAAGACAATCTCAATCTTACACGGGAAAAGACCCGAATACAACAAAACCAGCATATATATGGGACAGAAAGAGGGAGGAGTGAGCTCCCTCCCATATTAGGTCATACCAGGGGTTGTAACACAAACACATACTTATTTCCCTGGCTCAGCTGATAAAGGAGGAGAAGCCTGTGGCATAGTGGCTAAAACTCTTGCCTAGTGTATAATACAGCCCAGGTTCGAATCCCAGTAAGGGTATGGCTAGCTGATGAGAGCTAAATAGCTCGAAATGGATCTATACTAGTCTCCCTTTATTTTATCAGCACAAATACAACACAAATATAAAAAGGCAACATTAAAAATAAAAATATGGGTTTCTGCCTGGATGGTTTTCTGTGATGAGCCGAAAGGACAGAAAGAGGGAGGAGTGAGCTCCCTCCCATATTAGGTCATACCAGGGGTTGTAACACAAACACATACTTATTTCCCTGGCTCAGCTGATAAAGGAGGAGAAGCCTGTGGCATAGTGGCTAAAACTCTTGCCTAGTGTATAATACAGCCCAGGTTCGAATCCCAGTAAGGGTATGGCTAGCTGATGAGAGCTAAATAGCTCGAAATGGATCTATACTAGTCTCCCTTTATTTTATCAGCACAAATACAACACAAATATAAAAAGGCAACATTAAAAATAAAAATATGGGTTTCTGCCTGGATGGTTTTCTGTGATGAGCCGAAAGGACAGAAAGAGGGAGGAGTGAGCTCCCTCCCATATTAGGTCATACCAGGGGTTGTAACACAAACACATACTTATTTCCCTGGCTCAGCTGATAAAGGAGAAGCCTGTGGCATAGTGGCTAAAACTCTTGCCTAGTGTATAATACATCCCAGGTTCGAATCCCAGTAAGGGTATGGCTAGCTGATGAGAGCTAAATAGCTCGAAATGGATCTATACTAGTCTCCCTTTATTTTATCAGCACAAATACAACACAAATATAAAAAGGCAACATTAAAAATAAAAATATGGGTTTCTGCCTGGATGGTTTTCTGTGATGAGCCGAAAGGACAGAAAGAGGGAGGAGTGAGCTCCCTCCCATATTAGGTCATACCAGGGGTTGTAACACAAACACATACTTATTTCCCTGGCTCAGCTGATAAAGGAGGAGAAGCCTGTGGCATAGTGGCTAAAACTCTTGCCTAGTGTATAATACAGCCCAGGTTCGAATCCCAGTAAGGGTATGGCTAGCTGATGAGAGCTAAATAGCTCGAAATGGATCTATACTAGTCTCCCTTTATTTTATCAGCACAAATACAACACAAATATAAAAAGGCAACATTAAAAATAAAAATATGGGTTTCTGCCTGGATGGTTTTCTGTGATGAGCCGAAAGGACAGAAAGAGGGAGGAGTGAGCTCCCTCCCATATTAGGTCATACCAGGGGTTGTAACACAAACACATACTTATTTCCCTGGCTCAGCTGATAAAGGAGGAGAAGCCTGTGGCATAGTGGCTAAAACTCTTGCCTAGTGTATAATACAGCCCAGGTTCGAATCCCAGTAAGGGTATGGCTAGCTGATGAGAGCTAAATAGCTCGAAATAGATCTATACTAGTCTCCCTTTATTTTATTAGCACAAATACAACATATATATATATATATATATATATATATATATATATATATATATATATATATATATATATATATATATATATATATATATATATATATATATATATATATATATATATATATATATATATATATATATATATATATATATATATGCTGGTTTTGTTGTATTCGGGTCTTTTCCCGTGTAAGGTTGAGATTGTCTTTGCAACGTTTCGGCAGGATCACACCTGCCATCTTCAAGCTGTGGGCTTAAAATGGGAATGGAGCTGCCGTCTTTCTGTAAGTCTTGGTGGGAGGGGATGGGGTGGTGGCTTTGTTTCAGTAAGTGGAATGATTGGTTGTGTGGTTGTATCATGATTGGTAGATTGGTGCTGATTGGTGCAGGTTGTGTGTGCATTGTTGTTTTGTATTTTAACGGCTTGGGTGGTGGGTGGTGTTCGTTTGTTGGCTAGGGCTGGTTTCCAGATGTTTGGTAGGCGGGAGGTATCATCACGTTTGTTCATGCTGTGGGGGTGTTTCTCTATTTCGATGGCTTCCATGATTATTCTCTTGTGGAGGTGTTCTGTTTTGGAGATTAACCTGGCTCCCTCAAAGTTGATTTCGTGTCCTGTAGCTTTAAGGTGCTGGAAAAGGGAAGAAGTTTTTTCTTTTTTTCTTACTGCATTTTTGTGTTCTGTGATGCGTGCATTTATTCTCCTGTTTGTTTGCCCTATGTATATTGCTGGGCAGATTTTGCATGGTATTTCGTAGACTCCTTGGTTTTCTAGCTGGATTTTGTCTTTGGGGTTTCTTAAGATGTTGGCTATTTTTTGGTCAGTGGTGAAGGCTGTCCTGATATTGTGTTTGTGGAGAATTTTGCTGATTTTATCTGTGGTGCCTTTGATGTAGGGGAGAAGGGCGATGCCATTTTCCTGGTCTGTATCTTGGTTTTTTGGGGAGTCTCCTTTTAGATTAGGTTGGTGATTGTTTTTCTTTGGAATCCATTGGAGATTAATACTTTTGTGAGTTTGTGTAATTCAGTTTTCAGGTGGTCTTTGTCGGCTAGGCGTTTGGTTCTGGAGATGAGGGTCTTGGCTACAGAGTTGATCTGTGCAGGGTGGTGATGGGATTGTGCATTTAAGTAGCGGTTGGTGTGTGTTTTTTTCTGGTAGATGGTGTGTCCTAGGGAGCCATTGGGTTTTTTGTAGATTAGAACATCCAGAAAGGGAAGTTGGTTGTTTGCTTCTATTTCCATGGTGAATTGTATTTTGAGGTGTAGGTTGTTGAGATGTGTGAGGAAGTTGTCCAGTTTTTCTTTTCCATGTGGCTAAATCATGAAAGTGTCATCAACATATCTAAGCCAGAGTTTGGGTTTGTGTTCAGATTTGTCTAAGGCATTGGTTTCAAAATGTTCCATGTATAAGTTTGCAATGACAGGAGAGAGGGGTGATCCCATGGGTGCTCCTTCTATCTGTTTGTATCTTTGTCCATTATGGATGAAGTATGTGTTGGTTAGGCAGTGGTTGGTCAGGTCTAGGATGTGTTTAGGGGGGTTGTGTTTTTTCTGGATGGCTGTCAAGGCTTCTTTTATGGGCACCTGGGTGAAGAGGGATATGACGTCGAAACTCACAAGTAGGTCACTGGGTTGTAAGTTTTGTTTCTTTATTGTTTCTATGAAGTGGAGTGAGTTTTGTACGTTTGAGGTGATGGATTCTGCGTAGGGTTGGAGTTGTTTGGCGAGGAATTTGGCAAGGTTCTGTAGAGGTGAGCCTATGGAGCTGACTATGGGTCTGAGTGGTGTTCCTTCTTTGTGTATCTTGGGGAGTCCATAGAGTTTGGGGCATCTGGAAGATTTCTCTCTGGGGATGATTCTTTGCTGGATCTCTTCACTGATGGCAGAGGCTTTTATTTTGGATTTGGTGGTTTTTTCCAGGTAGGTGGTGGGGTCTGTGTTTATAGGTTTGTAAGCAGGGTCTTGGAGTAGGTTGGATAGTTTGGCTTGGTAGTCAGATGTGTTCATCACCACTGTGGCGTTTCCTTTGTCTGCTGGGAGAATGATTATGTTGTTGTCTTTCTTCAGGTTGGAGAGTGCTTTTTCTTCTTGTTGCTGTAAGTTGCTTCTGGGTGGAATGCTGGAGCAAAGGACGTTGCTGACTGCAAGTCTGATTTTATTGGCTTCATCTGCGTTGATTTTGATGAGTGTAGCTTCAACTCCGCATATGATGTCTTCAGTGGGGATGCGTTTAGGGGCAACTGCAAAGTTGAATCCTCTGGAAAGGACATTGGTTTCAGCTGTGGTGAGGGTTCTGTCTGATATGTTGTGTACTGTTTGTTTCATGAGTTGCTGAGGAGGGGGGTTAGGCTTCTGTCGTTTTTCTAGTCTGTAGAGTTTGTTGGAGTGTTTTTCTGTCTTATAGAAGGTTTCTTTTTCTGCTCTCCAAAGGGCTAGTTGTTTGAATTTGTCCCAGAGTGCTGGGTGGATTTTGTTGCTGAGTTTGAGGTGAAGAGTGAGTAGGTGCCGGTTGGTTTGGTCTAGTAGGAATCTTTTCCTGTGGAGTTCGTTTCTGATTAGGGCTAATTCAGTTCTTTTCAGGATCCTTTCAGTGGCTGAGGTTTGTGAATGGAATTTTAGTTGGAAGCATGTGGGGATCAGGCTTTTGTCTCGGCAGTTGCATAGGAATGTTAGGTCACATAAGATGGTGGCTCTCCGGACTTCAAGCCTCTCGTAGGATCTGGTGAGCAAGAAGGTTTCCTCCCCGTAGAGGCAATATATATGTTTTTGTAGATTTTCACGGGTGTAGGTATGCTGGTTTTGTTGTATTCGGGTCTTTTCCCGTGTAAGGTTGAGATTGTCTTTGCAACGTTTCGGCAGGATCACACCTGCCATCTTCAAGCTGTGGGCTTAAAATGGGAACGGAGCTGCCGTCTTTCTGTAAGTCTTGGTGGGAGGGGATGGGGTGGTGGCTTTGTTTCAGTAAGTGGAATGATTGGTTGTGTGGTTGTATTATGATTGGTAGATTGGTGCTGATTGGTGCAGGTTGTGTGTGCATTGTTGTTTTGTATTTTAACGGCTTGGGTGGTGGGTGGTGTTCGTTTGTTGGCTAGGGCTGGTTTCCAGATGTTTGGTAGGCGGGAGGTATCATCACGTTTGTTCATGCTGTGGGGGTGTTTCTCTATTTCGATGGCTTCCATGATTATTCTCTTGTGGAGGTGTTCTGTTTTGGAGATTAACCTGGCTCCTTCAAAGTTGATTTTGTGTCCTGTAGCTTTAAGGTGCTGGAAAAGGGAAGAAGTTTTTTTCTTTTTTTCTTACTGCATTTTTGTGTTCTGTGATGCGTGCATTTATTCTCCTGTTTGTTTGCCCTATGTATATTGCTGGGCAGATTTTGCATGGTATTTCGTAGACTCCTTGGTTTTCTAGCTGGATTTTGTCTTTGGGGTTTCTTAAGATGTTGGCTATTTTTTGGTCAGTGGTGAAGGCTGTCCTGATATTGTGTTTGTGGAGAATTTTGCTGATTTTATCTGTGGTGCCTTTGAAGTAGGGGAGGAGGGCGATGCCATTTTCCTGTTCTGTATCTTGGTTTTTTGGGGGAGTCTCCTTTTGGATTAGGTTGGTGATTGTTTTTCTTTGGAATCCATTGGAGATTAATACATTTGTGAGTTTGTGTAATTCAGTTTTCAGGTGGTCTTTGTCGGCTAGGCGTTTGGTTCTGGAGATGAGGAGAGAGAAGTCCGGAGAGCCACCATCTTATGTGACCTAACATTCCTATGCAACTGCCGAGACAAAAGCCTGATCCCCACATGCTTCCAACTAAAATTCCATTCACAAACCTCAGCCACCGAAAGGATCCTGAAAAGAACTGAATTAGCCCTAATCAGAAACGAACTCCACAGGAAAAGATTCCTACTAGACCAAACCAACCGGCACCTACTCACTCTTCACCTCAAACTCAGCAACAAAATCCACCCAGCACTCTGGGACAAATTCAAACAACTAGCCCTTTGGAGAGCAGAAAAAGAAACCTTCTATAAGACAGAAAAACACTCCAACAAACTCTACAGACTAGAAAAACGACAGAAGCCTAACCCCCCTCCTCAGCAACTCATGAAACAAACAGTACACAACATATCAGACAGAACCCTCACCACAGCTGAAACCAATGTCCTTTCCAGAGGATTCAACTTTGCAGTTGCCCCTAAACGCATCCCCACTGAAGACATCATATGCGGAGTTGAAGCTACACTCATCAAAATCAACGCAGATGAAGCCAATAAAATCAGACTTGCAGTCAGCAACGTCCTTTGCTCCAGCATTCCACCCAGAAGCAACTTACAGCAACAAGAAGAAAAAGCACTCTCCAACCTGAAGAAAGACAACAACATAATCATTCTCCCAGCAGACAAAGGAAACGCCACAGTGGTGATGAACGCATCTGACTACCAAGCCAAACTATCCAACCTACTCCAAGACCCTGCTTACAAACCTATAAACACAGACCCCACCACCTACCTGGAAAAAACCACCAAATCCAAAATAAAAGCCTCTGCCATCAGTGAAGAGATCCAGCAAAGAATCATCCCCAGAGAGAAATCTTCCAGATGCCCCAAACTCTATGGACTCCCCAAGATACACAAAGAAGGAACACCACTCAGACCCATAGTCAGCTCCATAGGCTCACTTCTACAGAACCTTGCCAAATTCCTCGCCAAACAACTCCAACCCTACGCAGAATCCATCACCTCAAACGTACAAAACTCACTCCACTTCATAGAAACAATAAAGAAACAAAACTTACAACCCAGTGACCTACTTGTGAGTTTCGACGTCATATCCCTCTTCACCCAGGTGCCCATAAAAGAAGCCTTGACAGCCATCCAGAAAAAACACAACCCCCCTAAACACATCCTAGACCTGACCAACCACTGCCTAACCAACACATACTTCATCCATAATGGACAAAGATACAAACAGATAGAAGGAGCACCCATGGGATCACCCCTCTCTCCTGTCATTGCAAACTTATACATGGAACATTTTGAAACCAATGCCTTAGACAAATCTGAACACAAACCCAAACTCTGGCTTAGATATGTTGATGACACTTTCGTGATTTAGCCACATGGAAAAGAAAAACTGGACAACTTCCTCACACATCTCAACAACCTACACCTCAAAATACAATTCACCATGGAAATAGAAGCAAACAACCAACTTCCCTTTCTGGATGTCCTAATCTACAAAAAACCCAATGGCTCCCTAGGACACACCATCTACCAGAAAAAAACACACACCAACCGCTACTTAAATGCACAATCCCATCACCACCCTGCACAGATCAACTCTGTAGCCAAGACCCTCATCTCCAGAACCAAACGCCTAGCCGACAAAGACATACATACATATACACATACATACACACACACACACACACACACACACACACACACACACATACATACATACATTCGGGCTTAGACCCAACTGCATCATTCTGTTGATGAAATGTCATGCATCAATACAGTAATTGGTGTATGTGAATCTATATGTGGAGTTCATGCTTCAAATATCCTTTCATGAGGTCTGGGAGAAAAGGATAAAGGTGAGAGAAAATTCCACATGCAGGTAAAAGTTTACTCATATAACATAAAGTGTGATCCTAAAATGCTAACATATACCTCCAGAAAGTCTTGATGAAATTATTTTCCCTACAGAAACCTCAGAGAAAGCTCAAGGTCACAATGTCTGCCTATGAATGCAAGAAAACAACCTATGCTTCTAAGAGGTTATTAGAACATTACATTCTACATTTAATTAGAAATTACATTATTATTATCTCTTTTATTCATTAAACATGAAACTTAGTCAACTGAATATTTAAAAATGTATCACAAATATGATTGACTGGTGCTGATGGTTGATACGGGTTGCTGCCAGCATCCTAGTTATCGACCAAGTATGTTCTTTAGATGTACTATGTTCCGAGTAGCACATTTTTTTTTGCAGTTCCGCTGGTGTTATTGCAGGAAGCTGCAATTTACTGGTGTATTTTGTAAAATTCTTGGACATGGTACCAAGTGCCCCGATGACAATGGGTATCACTGTCATATGTTTCATCCATAATCGTGTAGTTTTGATAGTCAGGTTGCAATGTTTTGTGATTTTTTTCCAGTTCTTTTTCTTTGACTCTGGTGTCTCCTAGTACAGCGATATCAATAAATTGCACTTTTCGACAACCACGATATCTGGCATGTTCTATCTGTATTCAAAAGTCCCACAAGATCTTCACCATCTCATTTTCGGTAACTTTTTCCACTTTATGTTCCCCATGACCTTTTGGATACAGGTAGGGCATACTTTTCACATAATGACCAATTTTTTGCATGCTGAACCAGCAGTAATGCTGGCAGCAACCCACCCCTGCACAGAGGGCACCCAAATACACTGTGGTGCTTGACATGGACCACCTCCCCACCTCCCCCCCTCCCCCCCTTCCAGTGATCTGTAGAACTATGGAGTTTTTTTGTTTTGTTTTAGAGACACAGGCCAATTGAATTCAGAAACTGAATTAGGAGGTTTTTTTCCCCCCATAATATATTTGTAGCTAGCACTTGTGTATTCTTCCTGATCATATGAGTAAACCTATCTCATTTTTCAAATATCTAAATATATTAACATTTCTAACTTTTGGATTACAACTTTGTTCCTGACAGTAATAACCCTCTTTAAACAATTTCCTGGAGCATTGTTCATTTTATTGAATATGCCCTTGAAAAGAAATTTACTTCATATATAACTGGCATATAACTGCTGGAATAATCCATGAGCTATCCTCTTATTTCTTTCTGGCAGGTACATTTTGTCATATAATTGTTATCTATTTTTTTTCTTAATTCGGTCACTATTACCCTCTATGTAATGATCTGAAGCAAAATTGCTATTTTTTCTGGCAATAATGTTGCTCTCTTTTATATAACAGTTTCTTAAGAAACAAAAGGTCTTTCCCTATTACTGTCCATCTCTCTCTCTCTGTCTGTCTCTCTCTGTGTCTGTGTGTAATTATATCTTGAGAAATTGAATACTTTTTCAAAACTTCACAATGAACATCATCTTCTTCAATGATCAAAGATCAACATGTTCACTATTATTTATTTTATTGCTAAATCCCTCAATTCATATGTGCAGCAACATACATAAAACATTTTGGTTACTCTTCAATATATAGTGTGAAGCAGGGAACAATCAGTATTTTTTTATGTTCTTCAAGAACATAAATATGTACAGGAGAACAGTAGGAGAGTGTCCATCTCTTGCTTGTGAGACCATATATGATTAAGTGTGTGTGTGTGTGTGTGTGTGTGTGTGTGTGTGTGTATAAGATTGTCTTGCACGGGAAAAGACCCAAATACAACAAGACCAGCATACCTACACCCATGAAAATCTACGAATATATACGTATATATAGTCTTGGATGAAGAAAAGTAGGACAATTACTTAACAGGAATATAAAGTTCTTCCGCCAACAAATGGAACTGTATGTGAAAATGATCTTGGAATAGCAGTGATTTAAAAATGGATTGTAAGATATTAGTGTGAGGCAGCTACCAAAAAGACATGAAGGCTGCAGTTTCTAAATTAGGGCAAGTATAACTCAACAGTCATTGGAAGTCAGATGGTGTACACATTTAATAAGTAAAATTTGCATTTGTCAGAATAAATGGCAATAAGCACCAATTCTTGATAATACAAGAACACTAGCACTTAGAAATGAGTTGGAAAAACTGGAACAGGTGTAAATAAAAGCAAGAAGAAAGTTAGACCAATACTCATGAGGAGTCTGAAGGTGCTGGATATGTTTAGCCATAAATAAACATGGGCAATATGATTGCACTTTTAAGGTACCTGAAGGTGAGAGAAGTCCCAGAGAAGACCAAAACCTTGTTTGTTTCAGAGTATGAAACAAAGCAACTGATAGGTTATGGGTCTCCAGCCTTTCCACCTCAGTAGTGGGTGAGATGGGATGGTTTCACATGTACACCAATATTTCTGTGGCCTGGTTCAGGTTGTGGCCCAGCACTGGGTCTTGGACTGGGGGTTGGGTGCCCCTGGTTTATAGGAAGATATTTCCCAATTTAATATTAGGAAAAACTCCCAACAATAAGAAAAATCTGGAAAACTGATGGATTTCTGGCAAATGAAGACTTCTACCAGAGATACTTTAATTTGGATCCGTCCAATAAGGTTTCATAGATTTTCATTGATTTCATGATTCTTCAATGATTGACCCCATAGCTGAATTTGCCATTCCTATCCTATGATGCTACTACTATATTATTATTATTATACAAGAAGAACAGATTTTTTGTATGTTGAATTAGGACAAGAAGAGGCCTGAGGAATCTATCATGCATTGCATGTATCTTAGGGCAAGGTAGGATCCAAAAACTTGATAAAGCTAGCTTTACTCTTATATTTGGTGTACTACTCTGGCATTCCCTTAATATCTTCCATAGAGATTTATGAAAGAACTAAAAGAGAAGCCAAGTTATATAGCAGATGAATGAACCAGGTTGGTGTTTGAGTGGACCACAAAGGGAATTTATCTAATTTCAAACTCAAGCTACAAAATTTAATCAGATTGAGAATTTGCATAGCTGTCTAATTCATTCTCTTTCTGTTCCATAAATAAACATCTGTCATATGAACACTTCAAATAATTCCAAATACTTATTGGAATTACTTTACTTACTTTATTTTACTTTTTTGTTGTTTGGTAGCGATACACTTATGATTTGTTACACATTTCAAGCCAGTATGTTGTAAAACAAGGAGATTCAACTGATAGAATTAAAAAAGGAAAAATCAAGTGAGTCTTTTTATTATTAATACATCAAATGATATTCTTTTTTCATTTGGGAAAAGCTTTTCATTATACAGTGTTTTTTCTCTCTTACTCACTGGATTTGCCCAAATATATTTTATTCTAAAGCCTTTGTGTATGAAGCATATGCATGTGAAAAAAAGATGTCTTGGTACTAAGTTTATTTGGGTGGATCTGTCCATGAGACATTCATGAACTTTTCTTGGGCACAGAATGGTAGTAATTTGTCATTGTTTTATTCTAAAACAAAGTTTCAGTGTCTTCTTCTAGCCTATAGAGTTGGACTTTCTTTCTAATTTCCCCATCTAAGTACTACCTAGCCCTGCTAAAGTCCTGCATTACGATGTTTAGCACTGTGGTGTTTTGCACTGTTTAGTTAGGGCTACAACCTAGCCCTAATTAAACACTAGTTAGCACAGTATTTCTCAACCTTGGCAAGTTCTGAATGGGTGGGATATTCTGAGAGGTGAAGTTGAAGTACATGGTCTTAAAATTGCCAAGGTTGAGAAACATTGGGTTAACATCTGAGCTAAGACAGAATTGGCCAGATATTGCCAGCTACCACTGAGATGGCACAGAAGCAAATTATTCACAATATGATGCCTTAAAAATGCTTTAACATTTTTCTCAATGTTTGCGTTCATGTATCAGCATATACACGTACTTATGCTCTATTGTATGCAATGATGTTTGGGGATTTGAAACACTGACTCTGAATAGTTGCTCATAGTTTTCAGAAATCATGCTATTTTATTTCATTTTACAGTAAATGCCATTTGGGCTTAGATTCATGATTGTTCTATTATTCCATGAAAACAACATATGTTTTTATAATGCAGGATGCTCTGTAGACTTGAAATTGGTGGTAATTACTTATGAGAATGCTTTTGAAAATATTAGTCACCTTTAATTCACTACCTACAAAATTTTATTTCCTGTATTTTTAGAGGTGCAAACATAATTCTCTAAATGTTTTTTTAAAAGAGTAAATTAAAAATGTAAATAGGGTTAATGAATAAAGTTAAATAACTGGGGGAAAATATGCTTTAAAGGTTGCCTTAAAAGATGATACTGTAACTTTACATATGCTGATTTTCTTTTTTGCTCACTATGTATTAGTGTCAATATGTGACCTAGTTAAGGTTTCTCTTTCTGTCTTTGTTTGCGTGGGGAGGAAGTAGCTATATTCTTGTGAAGTACATTTCTAGAAGTCTATTTCACAGTATTCCTCAGGCTGTAACACTCACATAATTAATACAGAGTGGGATATACAGCTATGTCCTATGCTACTTTGAATGTATGTTCCAGTTCATGCATAACATTGTTCAAAACATTTGCCTCTTATCAATTGTTCTCAATTGCCCACAAACCTTAAAATCTCTCTTAAACTGAGCCTTACCCTGTGTGAATTTATATATACTTACCTGTATTTTTCTTGGCAACAATATAGAGGTGGTTTGCTATTGTCTTCTAATATTTTTCTTTTCTATTTCCAGTTTACTTAAAGCATTAAAATTTCTTCTTGGTGTCTTATCATATTCTGTTTTATTTTTTCCAAGCTCAGCCAAGATGACTTGGACACTAGATCTGCTAAGGAACTTACAAATTATAATATTAGGAGAAGATGTAAAATAAGGCAGTATTTTCTTATAGGAGGGAGGGAGGGAAGGACAAACATTCTAGAGACATTCTGCTTTAGTATAAATAGTCCTCAACTTACAATAGTTCATTTAGTGACCATTTGAAGTTACAATGGCACTGTAAAAAGTGAATTCAAAGTATTTTTCACATTTACGACCATTGCATCTCCATGGTCACATGATCAAAATTCATGTTTTTTAACTGACTCCTATTTAAGATGGTTGCAGTGTCTCAAGGTCATATGATCACCTTTTAAAATCTTCAGACAAGGAAAGTCAATGGGGAAGCCAGATTCACTTAAGAACTTTGTAACTGATTTAACAACAGCAGTGATTCACTTAACAACTGAGGCAAGAAATGTCATAAAATGGGTAAAAGTCACTTAAATGTCTCACTTAGCAACATAATTTTTTTGCTCAGTTGTAGTTGTAAGTTGAGGACTAATTGTGTTGACTTATTCTAGTATATAGAACACATTAGGTAAATAGTTACAGACAATAATACAATATTTCCCCATATCTGTCATATTCTTAAGAATCATTTATAATTTGCTCTTATTTTTTTTTTCTGGAAATAAAGAAACTAAGGAATCCTATATCTACAGAACCAACATAATATATATAATCTTAACCTACATTTAAACTTTCACATATATGCTTTACAGCCAGATACCATATTTTGCTCATATTCATTGTATTAGCTCCTAATTTATGTCCACTTAATTTTAGAAATGCTTATTTTTAAAACTAAATGTTGAATTGTTGTTTTGGTTTTATACATAATTATAATAATTTGATTTTTTTGGCCCCTACCTTGCAGTGTGGATACAGTTTTCTAGTTTTGTAACATGAACATCTAAATGCATCTACAGTAAAACCCTAATAACCCTCTTTGTTCTTTTACCTATAACTGTATTACATTTATAATATAACATCCAGTAAGAAGATAATTGTTTTTCCCCATCAAACTGCTGCAATAAATCTTTTTTTTTTAAATAAGCAAACAAGTAAGCAAATAAAACAGCACAAAACCTTTGAAATTTCATTTCACTGTAGCATGCAGCTATTATGCAAAATAGATCTGCAAAGAAATGACAGCAGGGTTGCAGAAATACCCAGAATGCTTAAGAACATCTGCATTTCTGTATCTGCTGATACCAAGAAATTCTTCAGTTTGGTACCTAATTACTTGTAAAACAGCATTGTTCATTTTTATTTGTACCTGATTTTTTTTAAAGTAAACATATGCTGATTCCTTCATCCTTTAGCCAGCTTATCTTCCTTTTTTTGCTGGATTTGTGTTTAAGTGATCAAAAACCCAGTTCTTGGGAGGAAATGACTTTGTCAAGGAACAGATTTTTAAACAAACTATCTTTTACATCAATGACTCATTAAAACTGCACAGAATCATGCAGCCACTGTAAAATCGATATAATCAATTTTTCTCTCCAAAATAATTCATTAGTAAAAGTTAAGTGAAAGGGTTTGATTTCTGCTGCACAATATTTACAAATACACAATCAACATTTTGCTTCATATTTATAGTTTCCATGTTAGTCTGTTTACCTTGCACCAAATAGAATAAGGCAAACCTAGGCCTCACAGAAAAGCTACATAATGCAGATGGCATAGGGGTCCAGGCAGCATTATAGACAGCAATCTATAGAACGATCTAATGGGTTTTCACACCACCAGAAAAACCAAGGGAACTCCGAAAAGCAACATTTTCTTCTCAATTGTGATTTTCATTTTGAAATACTTGGTCGTACATAAGATTGCTGCACTTGCACATGTTAAGATTTCAAAGAGGTTTTATTTGGACAACTAAAATGAGAGTTCTGTAAAAAAAAAAAGGGGAATGTGAAAAACTATAATCATACATTGTTTAATTCCACCCCCACCCCCCGCAATCTGTGAGCATGAAAATATGCCAAATATCCCATCCACTGGAATCATGTACAAAATACAGCACTCTCATTAGTGTCAATGTATATAAGTGAAGAATTGTAGAGAAGCAATTCATGTGGAAACTACCTTATGCATAGTTGTTTGCACATTGCACAATGGCCATGTTGTCCATTCAGGTCTCAAAAATAGGGTTACATGATTTGTGCAACTTTGGAGGGAGCTATTCTCTGTGGCCCATCTCCATTTTGTGCAGAATTCCTTCCCCTTAAAACATAAGCTAGAAGTTTTCAGGAACTCCATAAGTTGTTCAAGACATACCTCAATTTTTTTATTCAGTTCCAATCACTGCAATCAGTGAATGAGACGGTCCTAACTGAGAAACCAAAACAGCTTAGCCACGGGATTTAGCTCAGCAGTGAATAGAATAATAAGAACAGGATATTGGAAGCAGAGCTTTCAGAGCTGGCAGATGAGACAGGGTGGTTTACTTGATGAGTTCCTTGAAAATAACTTCTTGGTATTAGTTATTTGCATTGACTTATGTCTTGCTTGATTGAAAAGTATTCACTTTAGGTACCAACATTTCCCAGGAACTCTCAAATTGAATGAGCCTCCTAGCAAATCCATCAATAGTACACCACCAAATTAACAACTAAATAATGAAATGTCAGCATGGTTGCAAAAGACCATGATTATCACAGCTATATGGAAGACCATGAAGGTTCCAAATAGCAATTTCCAAATGATTTCAAAGAAGCAAAATTAAGAATCTTTTCCATTAGTGAAATAGCTGAGCCTCTCGCAGTGGGAAAGTTATGAACCTCCATATTTCTGGAGAAGTTTATCACTATTCAGAAGAAACTGAACTCAGCCTCAGGGTCTACTTTGCTGCATATCCCCATTGAATTTAACTTTCTTTTCCCTCATCAAGCATTAAGCAATTGCTTGATTAATAATTACTTGCTATGCTATATATTTTGCTTATTGTACTTAAATAGTTCATTTCTCAACAAAACATTATTACAAGAAATTATTTTACATTGTGATGAGTCTCATATGATGCTTGTTACAACCAGACTGACTTGTGAAGTCCTCCATTTGTGTTCCAACTTTTGTCTTGTCAACTTTACTACTCTTAGTCTTCTTCCCCTACTTCCTCCAATTAAGTTCCTTGCAAAATTCACTTACTTTCCCTACTTATCTGTTCAGTGCACATGCTGTCTGGGGAACTGGATTGCCTATATGTTCTCTAAAGCTACTTCAGCTTAGTTATCTGAAGCAATGCTCCAATTCTATTCAATGGGCAATCAGCCACATTCAGAAAAAGTTAACAGTAGCAATCAGTCAGCAGACCCTCTCTTGGCTATTTCCCTCTTTCTCTCTCTTCTGTCTCTTCCTTCTCCTAAGTTAAACTCTCCTGACAAAACCCAGTTTTTTCTATCTCTTCACTCATTTGGTGAAATAGGCCTACATTTTATTATTTTAAAGGTGATTACATGGGCAATAATAATTCTGATTGAAGAAGCCATATCTGATACTATTTACACTCTGTTCAGCAGTACAGTTCTAAAAGAAGGAAAAGTAGATCTACATTTGTGGTATATTGCCTTTTCATTTATATACTCCATTTAAACAGGGATTTAACTGGAAGTATAGAATTAACTTGTCTTCAACATCATCCCACAGCCTATCTGTATGCATCACTTTTCATTTGTGCTGGTGATATCAGGTGCAAATACAAGCCCTCGCTCAGATGACTATAGCAAAATAAAAATGTGAAGCAGGCATGATTGAATTCCTTTTTCATATGTGTTCCCCAAAGAGGAAGCTTTATCAAACTACTATTCTATTTATCACTATCATGAAGCAATGAAAATATAAATGCTTGCGGAATTCATTCAATTTTCTATTGCATCCAATCTTCTTTTTAATATTAAAACCTGCTTAGGGTATTAATACTGTTATTTTGTAGTTTTATACTATCTTAATTTTCTTTATTAGGCCTTTCACTTGAAAACTGGTAGGTTATTTCAGATAAAATTTAGCTGATTACACTTGCCACATGATTCTTAAAAGTTCCTTTATTTTACTGTATATGTTTGAAAAGTGCTACATTACAATTCAATTTTTCTTGTAATTTGATCTGGGCTTACAGTTTTTCTAAAAAAAAAAATTAATAGTGCAATATCTTCCCAGAAAACAAAGATAGGACAGAAAAAAGTTGACATACCATATTTTTGGGAGTATAAGATGCTCTGGAGTATAGGACGGACCTTATTTTTGGGGGAGGAAAATAGGGAAAAAAATTCTGCCTACCAAGTATTCATCGGGCTAGCACCCTTAGCCTGCTCAGCTTCAGCCCATTAGTTCGCTGACTGTGAGCGAGTGAGTGCCTCGTTTTCAACCTCGTAGGGGCTGAAAAGCAGCTTCTAAAGTACAGCTGATTGTCAGAGGGAGATCCAGCTATTAAAGCAGGTGAAGCATGGAAGCTGTAAGACAAGGCAGCAGCTGTTCCAGGTTGCCATTTTGGGTTCCGCGCCTCATGTTTTCAGTTTTCAAATGCTCTGTTTGAGACTCATTCAAGGCTGCAGTGATCGCCAAAGCACATTGCTGCTGATCGCCGCCCGAAAACACAACACGCAGAGGCTAAAAACGGGACATGGAGAGGCTGAAAACACCATGTGCAGAGGCGGCGATTGGCGGTGATGTGCTCTGATGAACCCATCAGCCTTGAACGGGTCTCAAACACAGCGTTTGGGGGCTGAAAATGTTAGGTGTGGAGCCCCAAAATGCAAGCCATTGTCTGAAGCAATCTCTGCAGCCAGGAAGAGGATGCGCGGAGGCCCTACACTTATCTGGCATGATAAATGGGCTGCGTGAAGACTCATGGGAGGGGTGTTGTGGGCAGGACTAGTCAGTCCTTGCAACAACTAGTTCAGCAAATTGAATGCAAAATTAACATCTGGTTTGCCGCAATCGGTGCAAACTGGCTGAATCCCACCCTGGATGAAACCAATTAAATGGCTTGTGTGAGGTGATGGCGCTGGGGGGGGGGCTGTCGTGGTGGTGGATGATTTTATTATATTAATTTATTATATGACTCTTCTTTTACTAGTTTTATTCTTTTTATATGAGGTTTTCTATTCTGTAAGCCTCCTTGAGTCACCAAGGCAGCAATATAAATTCCCTAAATAAATAAATAAGTCCCATTATTTAAAATAAAACTCATTCACACAAATCAGCCAGGAAAAGGGGTGATAGCTACTGAATTTCTGGCCTTTCAATCTATGGCGGTACTACAATGGATACAAATGGACAAACATAATCATATCCAGCAGTTACACCAAGTTTTGTAATGTTGCCTTGATCTTGTTAATTAAACAAGTGTGATATAGCCTGCTGGATATGGTAACAAACTCTGAAAATCTAACAAAACCTGCCAGATCGGTAAAGATCACATCAAACTCCAAGTCACATCAAACTTCAGGAACTTAGTGCCACCTTCTCTTGTACTGATTGGCAAAATTTATTGATTAGATTTCTATGCTTGGTGAATTATCTAATAATAGGTGAAAATATAGAGAAAGAAAGCGTGAAATTTACTGGCTATTAGCCAAACATTACATTTTCCCTGGTGACACTTTCCTGTAAATATAAATGTCAGATTGCTAATGAAATAGAAATGGAGAAATATGAAAGGTCATCCCCACTTTCATTATGTAAAGTTGGATCAGGGAAACATAAATTTTTACCCTTTTTTGGTCAATCCATGATACTTATAGAGTTTGAAGTTCCCTTCCTAGGCTCATGGGAGAAATATAATATTTTCCCATGTAACATACATACATGCAATATACAATACTGATTAATTATTAATAATTCTCCACAAGCACATTTCCTTTCTATCCTGGCATATAGTAGAGATAGTATTGCCTCTTCTTCCTCTTCCAACAAATTGACTTGATGTTCCTGAGGTTCCTCACCCATGTTAAAACATTAGAAAGGAGTCATGGAATACCTAAAATCATACCAATTGTCACATCAAACCAACAGTAATTAATGTTAGGGCTAGGGTTACTTTACCTTACAGTCTAATCCCTGACTCCTCCATGCAGTAACACATTTGAAGAGTTTGGAAGATATGCAAGAAAATAATAGGGTCAAGGATTTATCATAACCTTTTGAGACTTGGTCCACTATTTGACATTTACTTTTTCCTTAATGTTTTTCCTTCCTAGAGCTCAGAACTGGCTAACGTTTAAATCAGATTCACTGTCCCTCTCTTCAAAAGCAATACTACACCACTTATACTATTGAAAAGTATACAGAAACGTGTCTTCTCCTGCTGATTTCAGGCAAAATGGGGCTGTTCTATAGTGTCCTACAAAGAGTAATATGTTGAGGCAGGGTTAACTATTAAGCCCTCCAAATATTTTTGTCATACAAACATTGTACTAATTTATTTACCAAATTTATTATCAGTTTTATGGACACTTATATTATCCTTTGGTACTTCCTCAAAGTAAGAGAATACAATTAAGGACATATACTTTTTAAAAAATTACGTGTTTAAAATTTTAATAAAATACTATGCAAAATTCAGTAATAAAGCATAATCGCTCTCTCTCTCTTTCTCTCTCCCTTCCCCCTCCCTCCTCTCCCTCTCTCCCTCCTCTCCGTCTCTCTCAAACACAAACACAAACACACACTCACACATACAAATGTATTATCTTTTTTAACTTGAGTACACTTGAGGTAAGTTACCTCTATGTGTAAAAAAAGTGTACATTAAAAAGGTTTGGACGTACAAGGTGATTTACTACTCTCCTTCCATGCTCAGGTAAAATAACCAGTTTAAGAAAGTATTTATTTGATGAAATTAGCACCTTCAACCTTCCCTATCCCCTCCTCCTCCTCCTCCTCCTCCTCCTCCTCCTCCTCCTCCTCCTCCTCCTCCTCCTCCTCCTCTTTCCCCTTCTATTCTTTCTCTTTCTCCTTCTCCACCTCCTTCCCCTTTCTCTTCTCCTACTCCTTCCCCTTCTCCTTTTCCTTCTCCTATTCCTTTCCCCTTCTCCTTCCCCTTCTCCTTCTCCTGTTCTTCTGTTTTTTGGGGGGAACATTGAATATCCAGTCTAAGATGTAATTTCTTGGTATTCTTCTGAGGATTGTAAAAGACAGGAAAGTAAAAGAATATTGCAATGTTTGTTGGACATTTTAATTTTAGCTATAGTCAGATCAGGCACATTACTACTAGTATTCATTTTAAAAAATGGTTTTTTAACCAATCAAATTTATTCTCTGGAAAATTTTATGAATGGGAGACATTTGAGCATGGGCTTAACTCTCCATTAGAATTCAGTAACTTTCAAGTGTTTAAGCTAAGCTGAGTCATGCAACCTGCCAAATAACATAGAAGGGGAAAAAGTGGGGATATCTTTATTTATTACTTATGGATTGATGGGACCTAAAGCAACGTACTTTGTACCATCAGTGGTAGAACACCATTAAAGGATCACTGTGCAACATTTTGTAATTAAAGAACTGCAATTTGGAGTTTAAATGACCCATGAATTATTTATGTGTTTATACAAAAAACTTTTAATTTATTCTATTTCTCTAATGCTCTTTTTTTCCTTACTAAAATGCTTGAAGGCAACTTCTCTGCTTTCATAGTACTTAAACTTATAGTCTAGAACTGTCAATCCTCATTTCCAAGAAAGTGTGTAAATTGCAAGACTGGTAATTTGGAGCAATTATATGCTTTCTTAATTACTAATTTGAGTAAATCAAGATACAGTAATTTCTGCACTGTGGGTGAGAATACTCTAAACTTCAACCCAGCTGTTTCTGCTACTTTATATAACATGAATATTAATGCATTTTGATAACCAGAATAATTCATTTCATGTCACAGATTGACATTCAATTAATAAAGATGAAAGTTTTTTTTGTCCCAGAATAGATCACCAGCCCAAAATTAATCAGAAGAATTTGCAACAAAACCTAAATGCTGTATTGAGTGGATGGATTCAACATGCAAATATCAATCAGGATGTTTACACTATTCATTTTTAATTTGTAAATGTGCCAAACATCCAGATGCATTTTGATAAAGTCTTGTCAAGAATTATTTAGGAAGCAGAAAGTACATATTTTGGAACTTAAATTCTAGACAAGACTGAGGGAAATTATGTTGGAAGAGGAAGTAATAACTTTCACCAATAGCCACGTAGGAGGGGGGAGGAAACCTGTATTTTCATATAACTCCTAATACTTTTCAAAATTAAGGAGACTCCTCTCCCCAGTTTACACATTTAAAATACAATACAATACAATACAATACAATACAATACAATACAATACAATACAATACCAGAGTTGGAAGGGACTGCTCCTCTCCTCTCCCCTTTCTCTCCCTCAGGCTGGACCCATTAATCTTCTCCTATCCCCTTCTCTCCCTCAGGATTGCCTCACAGAATCCTCTCCTCACATATTCCCCTTCTCTCCCTCAGGCTGGCCCCATTGATCCTCTCCTCTCCCCTTCTGTCCCTCAGGCTTGCCCTACAGAAGCCTCTCCTGTCCTATCCCCCTTCTCTCCCTTCTCTCCCTCATACTGGCCCCAATGATCCCCTCCTATCATCTTCTCTCCCTCAGGTTTTCCCCACAGAGGCCTCTCCTATATTATCCCCTTTTCTCCCTCAGTCTAACTCCTTACCATCAGAGCATTTTTCACGTGGGGAGTAGTAATAGAATGTCTAAACTCCCAGCCTGAAGGCCAGATGAGTCACTCACTGGCCATGCCCATGCCCAAATGGCAGTTGGAACAGAGTTCTTTTCAAGTTGGGGGGGAGTAGAATGTCCTTATCATCAGAGCATGTTAATAACAATATAAGCAATACTAATGATATGATGGTCATTTCGAAAATTTCTTTCTTAGCGAGCACCTAGAAGCCAAGAGGAATATATGTGTTAAGTTTTAAGTTTGTAGGCTTTATGGTTCTGGAGATTTTGTGATGCTATGTGAGTGGTATTTCACACACACACACACACAAACACCAGAGAGAGAAAGAGAGAGAGAGAGAGAGAGAGAGAGAGAGAGAGAGAGAGAGAGAGAGAGAGGGAGAGAGAGGGAGAGAGAGAGAGATTGTATTTGTGCTGATAAATAAATAAAGGGAGACTAGTATAGATCTATTTCAAGCTATTACTGGGAATCGAACCAGGGCTGTATTGCATATTAGGCCGATGTAATTGCCACTAAGCCACAGGCTCTCTTCCTTATCAGCTAGGCCAGGGAAATAGGTATATATTTGTGATGTCATATTTGGGCATACCAGGGGTTGTAACACAAATACATACATACATACATACATACATACATACATACATACATGCATACATGCATACATACATACATACATACCAGTGGTGGGTTCCTACCGGTTCGCACCGGATCGCGCGATCCGGTTCCAGACCGAACCCGGAAGTAACCGGACCCGGAAGTAACTTCTGGGAACCGGCACCGGCCCTGTCGCTCGATTGCCCTTGCTGTCCCAACGCAGCTTGCTTGCTCACTCCCCCGCCCGTCCGCACTAAACTAGCTAGCCCAGCCCGCCGCTCACTGATTGGCTGGAGTCCAGCCAATCAGTGAGCAGTCTGGAGGCGACCCATTAAAAAGCGGGTCCTCCATTTCAAAACTCTCTTCCCTTCGCCTTCCAGGAGCTTGCTGCTTCCCTCAGGTAAGCAACTAAGCGCGAGGGGGGGGCGGGAGGCTACCTTCACCGAGGAAAGGCCTCTGGGCATTTCCTCGCTGAAGCGCTGGGCTGGCGTAGGCCGGGCGGGCGGCGGGTGGCGAGCCTCCGCGAGGAAAGGCCTCCGGGCCTTCCCTTGCTGAAGCCGGGGGCTCGCGGGGCCGTCACGGGCGGCGGGAGGCAAGGTCCCGCAAGGGAAGGCCTCCCGGCCTTCTCTCGCGGAAGCCAGGGACTCGCGGGGCCGTCGCGGGTGGCGGGAGGCAAGGTTCCACGAGGGAAGGCCTTCCGGCCTTCTCTCGCTGAAGCCGGGGACTCGCGGGGCCGTTGCGGGCGGCGGGTGGCAAGGTTCCTCGATGGAAGGCCAAAAGCCCCCCACCCCCCCTCTCCAGCCTTGCCTGGCTGGCTAAGCCTGCCAGGCGGCCTGCTTAGTGACAGTCTTACCTGTCCTGCTGGCTTTCTCTGTCTGTATGCTGCCTGTTGCATTCATCCATCGCATCGGAGTGCTGCTGATTCTGCCTGCTGGTAAGTGACTTGGTTTTTTTTTCTTTTATTTTTTTAATGTATTTTAAAATAATATTTTATTTATTGTGCATAGAATTTTTTTAAATAATTTTACTTAAAAGTATTGAGTGTAGAATATTTTAAAATGGTTTACTTCAAATTATTGTTTGTGGATTCTTTTTTTTAATTGTCTTAAGACTATTTTAAAAAAGATTCTATCCAAAATAAATTAAAATAAACCATTTTAAAATATTCTATACTCAATACTTTAAACTGTATTGTGTATAGAATTGTTTTAAATTGTTTTATTGTAATTTATTGTGTATTGAATGTTTTTAATGGTTCCATTTTAAATTATTGTGTGTGGAATAGTTTGAAATGGTTACAGTATAAATTATTGCTGGTGGAATAATGGTTACAGTTGGTACAATACCTTAAAATAGTTATAGTATAAATTATTGCTGGTGGAATACTTAACAATGGTTTTTAAGGATTTTTTTTTAATAGAATATCTTTTTTAAATTATTGTTTGGGAATTTTTATGTTTTAATTGTTTATAAAATATATTTACTACAAGAAATGTTATTCCTTTTTGCATATGTTTTCTTTGTGGTGCAATATGTTGCTTAAAAGTGTTCAGACCAGGTTTATATATCTCAAAGTGGGTGCTTTTCTATGGGCAGGCCAGGTTGGTGCAAGACAGCTTTGCCACATTTAATGTGTTTCACCCTGGTTGTTTAGGTAATTCTGAGGTGGTTGCTGGTTCTGTGAGCTTCCTGGCACTGTCCTTTATAATTTCCCACAATGCCTTGATGGTTTTTATTCCAGTGGCTTTGTCTTTCCTGTCCTTAGGGTTAGGGGGGAAAACACTGGTTTCATTTGCAGTCTTTGGGGGGGGGGGACAAAAAGGAGAAAGAGGGAGGAGGTGGGGGAAAGTGGGATCCTTGCTGCTTTCTGAGCTTGGTGGTTTTTTTTACAGACATTTCACTACCAAACTAGGTAACATCATCAGTGCTAGATGGGGTTGTGGGGAAAGGAGGAGGAGGAGAAGTCGAAGGACAAAAAGGAAAAAGATAAGGAGGGAGAGGACTGTGGGGTCCTTTGGTGTTCTCTGAACCTGGTGGTTTTTAATTATTTTTAGGGAATTTTTATTTATTTATTGTTTATAGAATGTTTATTACAAGAAATGTTATTCCTTTTTGCAAATGTTTTATTTGTGATGCAATATGTTGCTTTTAAGTGTACAGGTTGGTGTATGGTATGTGTCTCAAGGTGGCTTCTTTTCTATGGGCAGGCCAGGTTGGTGCAAGGCAGCTTTGCCATATTTTGTGTGTTTCTGTGTGATACCTGGTTGTTTAGGTAATTGTGAGGTGGTTGTTGGTTCTGTGAGCTTCCTGGCACTGTCCTTTATAATTTCCCACAATGCCTTGATGGTTTTTATTCCTGTGGCTTTGTCTTTCCTGTTCTTAGGGTTAGGGAAAAAAACTGGTTTCATCTGCAGTCTTTTGGGGGGAAATTGTTTTTTTGTATGTGTGTGTGTGTGTTTTCCTGGCACTGTCATAGTTTGTGTTTGTGGGTATGTAATGTCCTGCAGTTATCTACACATTAATAATGATCAAGTACTAATAATATTTCCTTATACATTTTAATGACCTTTCCTTTCATAATTGGTGTTTTCTTTCATACTTTTAGATTTCTAATTGCTGTTTCTGTTAGTTAGCAATTGATAAAACAAATTCCACGTGAAAAAGTATTCAAAGCCTTCTTGGTTTTAATTGTCAATTTATTCATTCTTGCACATTCTAATATTTATTCATTTTCATATCTTTGTTTTTTCCACTGTTGTGCAAACACAATTCCAACAGCTGTTAACATGTGTAAAATTAAATATGTATTTATTTCCTTTGAAATGCAAGTAGTAAGTAGTAAGCTACTTACCTTGTGTAAGTAGCTCTTTTATTGTTTTGTGTACTTATTTTAATCTTATTTAAGTAGTAAGTGCACAAAATAATGAATTTCCTTTTTGATATCTTCTTTTTGTAGATCATTCATTGGGCCAAAAAATTCAGTGACATTGTCTTGGCCACTCCCATCCGGTCACATGACTGCCAAGCCACTCCCACCCGGTGACATGGCCGGCAAGCCACTCCCACCCGGTCACATGGCCGGCAAGCCACTCCCACCAGGTCACATGGCTGGCAAGCCACTCCCACAAAGGAGGCCACACCCACAGAGTAGGTTCCAAAAAAATTTGAAACCCACCACTGATACATACACACACACACACACACACACACACACACACACACACACATGTTGATATTTTTGTTTAGACAATGTAGAATTAAAAAGATAATATATGCTTTGAGTTTTTTCTTTGTTTGTACTGAAACTATTAGCACATCTTGCACCACACACACACACACACACACACACACACACACACACTGAGCAAACAACATAATGTGGGAATGGAGAGAAAAGGGCAAATACCTCTGGCCATTAATCACCTGTAAGCAACTTACTTCTTTCTTTTTCACCATGGTGTAAGTGATGGATTAAAACTGGTCCTGTAACTGATGGCAATGTAGAAAGCAATTGTATTTTAGCAAAGAAAATTTTCAGAAAATTAAATCCCCATGATCCATTGAGCTCTACCTATACAAGTCTGTAGGCTGCAATGTAAACCTCTGATTGGCTTTGCTGCCTCCTGTTGACTTGATAAAGGAAGGTCAGTATACAATACTGGAAGACTAATCATAACCCCCTTATTCCAAGTGATCTTTCAAACCTTGAGGAAAATGAGATTATTTTCATTTTGTATAAACTGCTGTTCTAGAATATAATAAATGGTAGATCCAAAAGTTAGTATTTTTAAAATATGGCAAGAATAGAATTGTTCAAAAATATAGAGCAGACTACAGCATGAAGCATATTGCTTCAGGTTGTTTTGTTAAGGTTGATGTTATTTTTGCTCTCTTTTTTTTTATCAAGGTAGCAACAGATGGATATTTGTGTCATTTGTGCCCTGGGTATCTTTCTGTGAAAAGAGCTGGAGAGATATTCCAGCTTGATGTTGTTGTTGTTGGTCTTTAAAAAAAATTGAGCTTTAATAAAACAATGTTTTATTCATATAAAAACGTGTTAATATTTCAAATCTGAATTTCCCCTGAGAACATGTAAAATTTAATATGAAAACCATAATTTGACATAATTTAAAGTAGTCTTATACATTGTAATGTCTACTTACATTAGAAAACCTAAGTCTTGTTTAGAAAGTACAATAATACTGCTTTTGATAGATTGGAGCCAGTTTGTTCCAGAATTTGTTGAGTTCTTAGATTAGATATTCTAAATAGACACCTCTCCTTGCCAATTCATTATTGATTTTTTTTCCCCTAGTCACTTATCCATTTCATTATCCAATAGAAGATAAAGCAGGTTGGCAAAGTCTTGCACATATGGATATGGATAAGGAAGGCAGGCTGAGAATATTTCCATATGAGGATTGCCATTGTAGTAGGTTTGCCCTGGAAGGTAACCTTGAAAAATTCCAAGTTTTACTTGGCTGCCTATTCTGAAAAAATGATTCATAAGAGAAGTTTTATCATTGGTGTAGAAGTCAATTTCTACATAGTAATACTATTAGCCTTATACAGTAGTCTAGACTCATGATGGCAAATCTATGGCACGCAAAGCCATTTGTTAGAGCACGTGAGGCATTGCCCTGTCAGTTCCAGTGTGGATGTGTGCGCTGGCCAGCTGATTTCGGCCTTCATTTCGGCCATTTTTTGCCTTCCAGAGGTTCAGGGAATCCTCCTGGAGGGCTTCTGGGGGGGAGCAGGAGACTGTTTTCGCCCTCCCCAGGCTCCTAGAAAGCCTCTGGAGCCTGGGGAGGGCAAAAAATGGGTCCATCACGTGCCAAAAGCGGGGTAGGACGGGGATCACATGCACATGCATGGGGGGTCATGCACATAGAATTATGGGTGTGGGCACACCCGTTCACGACCTGTGCTCCCCCTGCTTTTGACATGAGATGTCAAAAAGGTTAGCCATCACTGGTCTAGACAAAAAGCAGAACCAGGACTACCAGCTCCATGTTTATTGTAAGGTTACTTTATCAGAATGTTGCAAATCTGAAAGTATCCTTCCTGTCCCCCACATTTACTCTTCCAAAATCTAAGGATGGTCCCTTCTGATAAACTTTTTCCACCAATCATCTTTCATATTTAAATTTTGCTTATCAGACTGTTGATGACAGCTTTTCAAGATAGATCAGACAGGAAACCGGACTAGATAAGCTAATTCTACTTTATTGTGAGAGTCCACTAATACATAGTTGCAAGTCTGAAAGTACAAACTTACAACTGCCACTTTTAACCACATGAATAATGTGGTTCCTAAATTTATTTCTCTAACCATTAATTCATTGAGGACTCCTGTTTCATTTGTCTGATTTTTTTTCCCAGGCAGTATCTCTTCCCCTTAATCTCATAAGGCCATCCACTTCTATTATAGTTGTTTATGCTGTGGCTTTTCCTTCTGCCTCCCAAAGTCATTCCATGATGGCACAGTGATTAGAGTGCAGTTTTGCAAGGTAACTGAGCCCACTGTCAGGATTTCAATTCTGACCGACTCAAGGTTGACTCAGCCTTTCTTCCTTTTGAAGTCAGTAAAATGAGGACCCAGCTTGTTGGGGGCAATATGCTGACTCTGTAAACTTAGAGAATGCTGTAAAGCAGTATAAGTCTAAGTGCTATTGCTATTCCCATATATCATTGTTCTGACCCAGCCTTAGCAGAATAAAGAAACAGACTCGTTCTGAAAAACCCCTCTTTATTTACCTACTGTGAATTCATGGCATTCACAGGCAGAAAAATCCAGGCAATAATCCTTCCAAGGGTTAATTGCAATAACAGATAACCTTATCATGCCTTGGATAATTGCCAGGCTGAGAGCTTCCAGTCACAAAGCGGTAAATTAATTCCTGGCAAGCAGTTTCTTAGGCACAACCAAGATAAGCAAATTTTCCGAAAGAAATACGAACTATTGTCTCCTGCAACCACCACTTCCCTTTTGCTTCTATTTATTCCCCAGCCAGGGAGGTGCCATTCAGTGTTCAGGTGTGCCTTTCTTCCCAAGTTGGCTCCTGTTCCTCAGTTGTCCTCCTCTCCTGACAGCTCTGCACATATGCACATATGGAACAGGCCCCAGCTGTTCTTCTCCCCCACTTATCTTCGACTCTGAAGGCAGTTGGGAAATGTTGGACAGCCCTGGCGCTATCTCTGCTTCCAATGCAGAGCATCCATCAGAGCCTTTCCCAGACTCCAGGACTAGCCCAAGTTCTCCCCCAACCTCCTCATCGTCTGAGTCTGCCACCAGCTCCACTGGCAGCTATATAGTAAAGTTGATTTAATATTATCAAGCATTTCTGCTACACTAGTCCAATATTAATAAACAAGCAGGACATGCTCAAAATTGTCTATAATTAAAAATCACTGTTCTCAGCCAACAAAATAAGGACTCCTACATTGTATTGTTAATAGATTTCCCTAATAAAATCGAAATACACACAAAATCCCGCCCCAAAAATAAGGCAGTTCCAATATGATGGTTGGCATTGAAACAGATTTCTCCTGGCAGATTGTCCTTCAAAAATTCTCAGGCAATATCATGCCTAATAATAAGGCAAGTCATTCATTCATTAAATATTCCTCTCCATATAATGATACCCCCTGCATATACTGTATATCAGGAGTACAGAATCTTTTTGAATGCAGACATGAAGGCTGAGAAGTTTAGTAAAGTTCCGTACATGAACATAACTTAAAAAAAATAAACTTTTGGATGGGAGTATGCATTTATGCTATATCCTGCAGTCATCACCAAAGAAATATTTTTCAGATACATGAAACACTGCTAAAGACTAGGAATCCATGAAAATGGATAACTCTGTAACAACATGCATGCTAGCTTCAAAAGTTTGGATTATTATCTATGTAATTCTCATAAATTGGCCTTCATTCTCAGTGCCTTGATACTACCACCCTAGAAGGGAAGAAATGGAAATGTTATGATTATATTTTCATTTATCACAGAAGAGCACATTTATGGGAATAAATAAATAAATACAGCTGAAATACCATTTATTAAATTGCAAAACTGTTCTATGCTCTGGTATGTACTAGGCATGAAAAATCATTCATTGTATCACAAAGCATCTTACTTGGAAATCATTTGAAAAAGACAACTATTCAGATTGGGAAACTTTAATAAATTGATGTGTTCAGTTGAAGGATCATAGCAATAAGAGAGATGGTTGCCATAGTCATTTCTGTAATAGTGTAATGTGCAGAAGGCATTTGGTTCTTATTCATTGGGAAAACGTGTATGGTGAAACCATTGCATGAGTAGCAAAAATGCTCAATACCACAATCTTGCAACCCATTTAACATAAAAGTAATTATACCATATTTTCTATAGTCCACGGGCTTTGATATGAAAAATCATTGCCACTGTACAGCTTGTGAAATATATTCCACACATATTTCTTTCAGAATAGAATGATAAAATGTAATGTATTGCCCTTTTATGCTTCATCACTGCTTGAACTATTCTGTTCCTTCCTGGTTTAAATATTTCCTGTCTACTCAGAGAACAGATTCAAGGTCATCAGATAATTTGAAAGCCATTCATTTTGCAACAAAGGAATAACTTGGTATCGAAATATAAAAGAGGGAGAGAACACCGCTCTTAACATTTCTGAAAACATCTTGGAGTTCTTTGCTAATATTTTCCAGAATTAAAGATTGTTTCTTTTGTCCATGTCTCAATAACTCTGCTTTTAATTGAGAACAATTTAATTTATGCTATTCTTAAACGTATTTTCCTATCTTCTGCAATAAAATTGTATTGTATGCAATACAGTAAAATAAATGGAAAGGAGCATGTATGTCATTTTCATCACAGAAGCCTAATTCATGTTCCCATTTCTTCCACTGTGAATGTCTCTGTATAAATCATAAAATCTTTCAAAGTACTATTTTATTAATGATAACACTGGATAAAGAATCTTTTGATACAGTGAGAAAATGATACATGGCCGAATAAATGTTGGCTAATCTTTTATTTATAAATGTTCCCTTAAGTCAGTTTGCCCCATTCTGGCAATACTGAGATATGTTAGCATTGAAAATCAAAAACTCCAGCCAGCATTCAGTGTACCTTCCATACTTCTTTGACTCATGAACAATATATCATGTGTTCCCAAATATATGCTTGGTTGATTTTATCAGAATAATCAGCATTTTATCCAAAGAACCTACTTTTACCAGACTCAATCCAGGTACAGTTTTATGAAATTATTTCCTTAGAAGGGATATATTCTATATTCTTCTCCTTCAACTTGTGTCAATTTATTGATTTATGTTATAATTAGGCTGTAAGAGTAAATGAAAATTTCACAGAATACATTTATTAGCAAAGGTCTAGCACTATCATAAATCTTATTAGAAAATGGTCTTGGAACAACTGAGCAGACTTTAAGCTGTTTGTTGGTGCCAGAGTACTATATAAAAGTCAAAAGACTCAAAATATCAGGTATCTGTCAATCAATCAGCACAAGGTACAGAAATCTTGACCTTCCTTCTTGCCATCATACTATTTGAAATAGTATGTTTAAAGTCAATCTGAACCCGGTCAATAGGACCAAGTCCTTTTTAATAGATGTTCCCAACAACTTTTTTTTTAATATTCTCAAATTCACAAAGTAGTAAATTTCACTCTATGAAATAACTCACTTACATGCGTTAAAATGATAACTAGAAAAACATGGTGACAATGTAAACTAGACAACAAAAATACAAAACAGTAACTGATTTATTTTAGCTGCTAAAAAAAAAAGAACAAGGAACATATGGGAGATAACATACAGGATATCAGGGTACTGCCAGTGATGTTGCTTTGTGCTTCAGACTTTTGTGTGTTGAGTAATTGGCAGGAGTTTAAATCTAAATAAAAGGAAGGAAAAAGTTGCGTCTCTTTCAAGCTTAATATTATAGTTACTTGACTATGAATAGCAAACAGAAATCACTAGCTTTCTAACAGATCAGGAAACTTTTTTTGTAATTATTAAAATCAACTCCATAAAATTGCCACCTAGGAACATGCTCTATATAAACTTTGCAAGTGCTAAATTGGTGTTCATGTACAATTAGCAATGTAGTTTTTTTTATTAGCTACACACAGGCCAGTGTTAAGGGCAATTAGCAAGAGAAAAAAGAGAGAGAGAGAGAGAAAGAGAGAGAAAGAGATCTATTTCACATATGCACTGGCAGAATTGTCTTTGTTATTTGCCCACATTCATTACTTATCTGGAGAAGAGATTAAACTTTAGGTGCCATATTCACAATTTTAATTAAAAAAACATGCTCAAAATGGATGGTTATGAAGGTCAGGGTACTCATTTTGAATAGCCTCACAAAACAATGACATTTCACCACCAGATTGCTCATGCTTTAGTGATATATTTAGTGATATTTTGACAAATTAGCTCTAGACAGACAGCAAAACAGTACTCCAGATCATGCACTTATTCATTCATCAATTGGATAAGCATCAGAGTCATTACAAAATTGACAAATAGCAGATATTACTTCCTCTTGAGTGGAAAATCTACCAAATGTCCTTATTTTAATTCACATCCAATTGATTCTTTCTGCCATTGTAGGCATGTATACACAGATAATATATATGCTTCTGAAATAATGATCAGGGTACGTACTAGGCTTCATTCTTTTTACCAGGTATAGGTGCACATTTTCAAACCATTTTTTATTTATATGAAGAAAATATAAATTTTAAGCCCTCATTATGAAATTACATATGAGAGGATTGATCAGGACTCCATAGTCAGATGTTAATAAGATACACAAGACAAATCTGCGTATAGTATACATGTATGTAAAAAAAAGGATCCTGATTGGTCCACTTCCTTGTTTTTTTATTATTCTTTTTGATTAAGTTCAGAGGTATGGTGGCTCAGGGACTTAATGATGTTGGAGATGGTGTTTGCTCCAGCGGTTTGAGTCCTAGCAATGTGTGGCAGAGTCACTTGCCTCAGCTTTTGCCCACCTAACATTTCAAAAGCATGTTCTATGCAAGTAGATAGATAGGTACGACTTCAGTAGGCAGATGAGTTGGTGTTCTATGCAGGCAGTCACATTACTGACAGCTCTGAACCTTCTCGGTTGCAGTGACCATTTGTGAGACAGATCTGGGAAGGGAGGAGGTCTTGGATGCTGCTGCAGGAAGAGCCACTCATCTTTCTTTCTAGTGCAAAGTCAGCTTGCCCTCATATGGCACACCTTGGGAAGCACATGAGCATGTCCTACAACAGGGCTGGTACCCTGGCAAGCCAAATTTCCACTCTGGACTTGCATTGTGATCTCCTGGCTACTGTACTAATGCCATAAACTAATAATAATGATAATTTATTATGTTAGTCTTTGGGAGAAGTTGACAAAGAATGACAGATTCGTGAATGTTGAATAGGCTATAACATGAGATTAATTATCAGTTTAAACTATGGTCATTATCTATGATCTTAGGCTGTAGTGTCCATGTCTTGATTTGATTTAATATATATTAAATTAGTAAATTAGTGTATTACTTTACTCACTGCCATAATTGTAAAGGGAATTGGGAATCATTGCTTTGGTGAAGAATATATGATTTTAACACTTCATTGGCACATCACTCTTGATATACAATTGTGCTTTATTTGAGAATCGGGAATCCATGGAAATAAGGCATGTTAGCTGGTGGTGTCCATATGAAAATAGCAGCAAGTCTAGACGCTGGCTTTGATCACAGTTATTGTCATTAACTGACTTTTCGAAATCTCACTTTTAAGGTTGCCTTGTTTATTGATCCCAATGCAAGTCAATATTGGAGCCAGGCCGAAGAAAGCAGAATTATGCTCTATAGAAGAATGGATACTTAAGGTAGCAAATCTTGCCGAAATGGATAAAATTTCTGTATATCTAAAAGATCATTCTTACGATAAGTATATTATAGATTGGTATCCCTGGATTGATTTTGTAAAATTAAGGTACGGTTCAAAGGAAGTGTCTATGGGATTTGGTTGAGAAATGTTTCATAAATATTTAGTAATGGTTTTGGAGAGGAGGTTATGATGGTTTTTCTCCTTTTTTGTTTTTTTTGTATTATCTTGTTCTTATTTTCCAGTAGAGTGGAGGGAGGGGTCACAGCCGGGTTCAACACAGCCTGATTGGTCCATTTGACTGAGAGAAAACTTCTTAACCTTCGCCTTCTCCCGTTGGTTCCCAGTTTCCTCTCAGTCAAGACACAGGTTTGGTTCCTAGTAGTAGAGTTTTAGTGGGTTTTATTAGTCAGTGTTAGTGTTGTTGGCACCTTGAATTTGGAGTTTTTTATTTAAAATTTTTTTTTTCTAATGGTCCGCCTTGCAGGGCTGTTGTTCGACTGCCCTCAGGAGGCTGAGATAGTCAGTGGGGGGGGGCGCTTCCTCCCCCTCTCTTAAGGGATCGCTCCGGACTGATGCCTGGGGTCTCGGGTGTGCCGGGCGATCCTACGTGCTTTAATTTGTCTTCTTAAAACTTTCCGGTGAGGCTCGCAGCGCGCTGGGGCTTTTCGGCGCGAAAGCGGCTTTTCGGCTTCTAATTTGAACCGCTAGCTTCCCGGGCCGGTTACAGCCCACGGCAGCAGCGCGGAATCGTTTTTCTTGGTTTGGAAGGCTCCTAGGGGCTTAGGAGCTCAGCGGTGATTTAGAGAGTGTTTTGGGAAAGCGAGCTTGCAGCTGCAGGCATTGGCAATAAGGGCGAGGTGAGCGGCCATTTTTAGGCGCGCTTTTGAATGCACCGCCCAAAAGAAGCCGGCGGCCATTTTGAGTCACGTGTTTGGGGCTTGCAACACGGAGAGGCTGTGAAAAACGTGGCTGTGCTGTTTGCAACTTTACCGGAGGCCCGGAGCAGGCGATTCTCACCAGCTGAAGGGCAATTCCTACCAAAAACCTCGTTCTGGAGCACGTGAGTGGGGATGGCTGATAGAACTGAGTCCCAGCAGGCCGCGCCAGCTCAGGCAGGCGAAGATCAGGTTGAGCCCACTCCCCCAGTTAGGCCTCGGGTTTCTGGGCCTTCAGCTGAGGACAGGCCTTCGAGAGCTCTGCAAAGGGATGAGCTCAGGCGATCCAGGGCCATCGAGAAGGTCATTGAAAGGGCTGAGAAGAGACAGGCCAGGGATCCTAGGCCCAGATCCAGATCCCCACACGTGGCGGCTTCATGCCCTCCCCCACCGGTGGCTAGGGGGTTCAGCCCTTCCTCTTCCTCTTCCTCTGCTTCCCCATGCAGATCTGTTAGGAGTCAGGAGCGGGGGGCGCCTCGCTCTCCTTCTGCTTTCCCGGGGATTAGGGAAGAAGATAGGGGGGATCCATTGGAAGGTACCTCTGCAGGTCCAGTTAGGGGTAGGAGATCCAGCAGGGCCTATGTGGCACCAGACTATGATTCAGAAGGAGATGAGGAGGATCTCGAAAACCTCCCTGAGAATCTCAAAAGGCTTATTTCTGCAGCCATTTCTAGGGGCATTTCCCAAAGGGACAGACCTTACCACCACAGTCGAGTTACTCCCTTTAGTAGGTCCAGATCTAGGGCTTCTTCGCCTTCCCTCATGAGTGAGGTCTCCTCTAGGGGGGAGGCACGGAGGGACGATTGGGGGTTCTCTGAGGAGGAGGATGCGGCTCCTGAGCCGCCTCGCTCTTCCAATCTTTTCCTCCAGGCCATGTTCAAACCATTGCTTAAGAAGGCTAGGAGGACCACAAAGGTGGGCACGGGGGACCCCACGGTCCCACCGCCCACGGATCCGGACATGGTCATGTTCTCAGCGACGGCCACCAATAAGGAGGAGATTCCTGCCCCTCCTCTTTTCTTAGAGGTAGCTACTAGCCAATGGGCCCGTCCTTCTAACTTTTCCCCACCTGGCAGCAACGACCGTCGCGCCTACAACATGGAAAAGTCTTTTGTGCAGGCTATTCAGCTTCCAGTTATAGATCAGCCCATAGCAGCTTTAGTCTCCTCCTCTCCAGTAGTTTCGGGGGACGCGGCTGACAAACTTAAGGCAGAGGACAAGAGGGCGGAGCTCACTTTACGTAAAAATTTTAAAGCCTCAGCATGGGCGGTGCGGGCAGCGGCTGCTGCCTCGTACTTTAACCGTACTACGGTCATGTGGCTCCGCCGGCTCCAGGAGCGCACTCCGATCCAGGAGGAGCGCGCACACCAGGATTTGGCTAAAATAATGGCAGCGTGTCAGTATTCGGCTGATGCGACCCTAGACGCAGTTAGATTTGGTTCAAGTGCTTTGGCCACCTCTGTGGCCTCTCGTAGACTTTTGTGGCTCAGGAACTGGCAGATGGACTATAAAGCCAAGTGGGACCTAGTAGCTGCCCCTTTTGAGGGTCCAAATTTGTTCGGGGCTTCCTTAGACCCGATTTTGGTGGAAAACAAAGATAAAAAGAAAGTTATGCCTACATCCACCAAGAAGGCGGAGTCCCGTAGTCATCCCTATCGCAGGCCCCAGTTCAAGTCTTATGACAGGGATCAGGACCAGCGATACCAACCATACAGGCAGGACAGGTCATTTCATAGACAGAGTTTTCAGGACCGTTCTAGATATCAACCGCAGTCCAAGCGGCCCTTTCGTGGGGGGGGCGGCCGCCCCTTCCGCAGAGGGAAATGACTCGAACCCGAGTCATCCCATCGGAGGCCGCCTGGCGCTGTATGCGGACGAGTGGGATCGGATCACGTCAGACGGTTGGGTCAGGGCGACCGTTCGCCACGGCCTAAGGTTAGAATTCCTCTCCAAACCCCCAAGTTTTTTCAAAGTTTTTCCCCCGGCTCGGGACCCGAAGCGGCGTCGTCTCATGGACCTCGCGGTCGCCCATCTTCTAGAAATCAGGGCAGTGGAGGTCGTTCCGGAGCCGGAGAGGGGTCTGGGCTACTACTCCCATCTGTTCGTAGTTCCAAAATCCTCGGGGGGTTGGAGGGCAATCCTCAACCTGAAACGCCTAAACCGCTACCTAGTATACAGGCGGTTCAAGATGGCGTCCCTGAAATCCATTCTGCAGGGCATTCGGAAGGGGGATTACATGGCCTCAGTAGATTTGACGGAGGCCTACCTCCACGTCCCCATCCTTCAGTCTCACCGGTGTTATCTCAGGTTCTCTCACCGGGGCAGGCATTACCAGTACCGGGCTCTCCCGTTTGGTCTGGCCTCAGCTCCGCGGACGTTCACCAAGGTCCTGGCAGCACTGGCGGCTTACCTGCGTTCCATTCCGGTGAGACTTCAGTGCTACTTGGACGACGTCCTCGTTCAGGCAGGGTCCCTCCCCAGGGCCAAGTCGGATCTTCGGCTGACGATCCGTTGGCTTCAGGCGTTGGGGTTTTCAGTGAACTTTCCCAAGAGCCACCTGTCCCCATCCAGGCAGATTCTACACCTAGGGACAGTGATAGACTCCGAGTCAGGGAGGGTCCGTCTGTCTCCAGAGCGCTTGTCCAGCCTTCGCCAGCTGGTCTCCTCTGTACAAAAAAGACGGTCTGTTTCCATCCTGACCTTGTCTCAACTTCTGGGGAAGATGGTCTCTTGCATAGGGATAGTGCCCTGGGCCCGGCTCCACCTGCGACCTCTCCAGTGGGCCTTGATCCCGGTCCAGAGAAGGATGATGAGCAACTCCTTGCGTCCAGTTCCTCTACCGGTGGAGGTGAGACTCTCGTTTCGGTGGTGGTTGTCCCCAGCACTGCAACAGGGGGCTTGTTTTTGGGAGCCCGAGAGAGTCACAGTGACGACGGATGCCAGCCTCTTCGGCTGGGGGGCCGTGATGGACTCCGACATGACCCAGGGACGTTGGTCTGCCTCGGATCTCCGCCACAACATCAATTGGCTGGAGCTAAAAGCCGCGCGGCTTGCCCTAAGGACTTTTCGTCATCACCTGCGGGGGCGCCATGTCCTCCTGCTTACGGACAATGTGGCGACGAAGGCCCATGTCAATCGCCAGGGGGGCACCCACTCACGTTCTCTCTGGCGAGAGGCGCAGTCGTTGGGCTTGTGGGCGGAGAGACACTTGGCCTCCATAGTGGCGGAGCACATCTCAGGAGTGTCCAATCTTCAGGCGGATTGGCTGAGTCGCACAACCCTAGACGATGGCGAGTGGCAACTGGGCCCGGAGTTGTTTCGGAAGATATGCAGCAGGTTCGGCACACCTCGGGTGGATCTGTTCGCCTCCCCCGACAACGCTCAGCTGCCCCGGTTCTTTACCCGGTTCCAGTCTCCGTCGGCGGAAGGAGCGGATGCTCTCAGGAGCCGATGGCCCCCGGGTCTCCTTTATGCCTTTCCTCCCCTTCCCCTCGTTCCCCGTACGATAGGGAAGATAGTCACAGAGAGGGCTCTCGTTATTCTGTTAGCACCATACTGGCCGAGGAGACCCTGGTTCGCGGACCTGGTCCAGCTGTCGGTAGCAGACCCCTGGAGGATTCCCCCGGGGGAGGTCGTTCTGAGTCAGGGGGCTTTGCATCACCCAGGGCCTCAGTGGCTCCATCTGACCGCCTGGCTCTTGAACGGAGGATCCTGAGGGGGCAGAGACTTTCGTCAGGAGTCATAGCCACCTTAGAGGCGTCTAGGAGGCCGTCCACGGTTAGAATTTACAATGCCACATGGAAAGCGTTTGCGAAGTGGTGCATTCCTTTGGGGTTGGATCCTTCTAGGGCTACCGTCCCAAACGTGTTGGAGTTCCTCCAGAAGGGGTTGGAGGATGGCTTGTCGCATAATACGCTCCGGCGTCAAGTGGCGGCTTTGGCCACCATTCTGGGGGGGGAGGGTTCCCCCGTCCTTTCCCGGTCTCCACTGATTAAGCGTTTTCTGAAGGGGGCGGCTAACATCCGTCCGCCTCCGGTTCATAGGTTTCCAACCTGGGATCTGACCCTGGTTCTCCAGGCTCTGACGAGCTCCCCGTTCGAACCACTTAGGACGGTACACATGCGTCTGCTTACCCTTAAGGTGGTGTTTTTAGTGGCCATTACATCGGCCAGGCGCATTTCAGAGTTGGGGGCCCTTTCTTCACGCAGTGACCTGTGTGTAATACACCAGGACAGGGTGGTCCTTCGCTTGGATCCTTCGTTCATTCCGAAGGTGAATTCACAGTTTCACAGGGCCCAGGAGGTCGTGCTCCCGAATTTTTGTCCCAATCCCTCGAGAGAGCGGGAGTTGGTGTGGCATAAGCTGGACGTTCGCCGGGCTGTTCGCATTTACCTAAAGCGAACTGAGGGCATTAGGAGGACGGAAGCGTTATTTGTTTCCTTTCGTCCAGGCTCGTTAGGATGTAAGGTGTCTTCTTCCACCATCGGACGATGGATTAGGTTGGCCATAGTTGAGGCTTACGGGGCTTCTGGGAAGACTCCCCCATCGGGGATCACTGCGCACTCCACCCGCAGTGCGGCTACTTCGGCGGCTTGGGCCACCAGGGCACCTTTCGAAGATATTTGTAGGGCGGCGGCCTGGGCTTCCCCCACACCTTTTATTAGGCACTATCGTTTGGATACTTTTGCCTCGGCTGAGGCATCCTTTGGCCGGAGGGTCCTTCAGAGGGTGGTGGCCGATTCTTCACCTGGGACCCAGTCGGCCCGCCCGGGGACGTAGCGTGGGTATGTCCCTGCTGTGACCCCTCCCTCCACTCTACTGGAAAAAGAACGTTGGTCTTACCTGAACGTTTTTTTCTGGAGTAGTGGAGGGAGGGGTCACATTTCCCGCCCTAGTTAGTTAGTTAGACAGGGTCCGGGAGGTGTAGAATCGGGGGGCCCCGGGGGGGCTTGTTCTTGTTTGTGTTTGACTTGCAGTTGTTGGCCGTGACATCGCGGAAACTGGGAACCAACGGGAGAAGGCGAAGGTTAAGAAGTTTTCTCTCAGTCAAATGGACCAATCAGGCTGTGTTGAACCCGGCTGTGACCCCTCCCTCCACTACTCCAGAAAAAAACGTTCAGGTAAGACCAACGTTCTTTCTGATATATGCATATTATTATTGGGATATTTGTTTTTCAGATTTGCTGGTAACTGTGCTTCTGTCTCTATCTGGGAAGTCAGGGGTTGGGTTAGGGAGGGTTAGGGTGGGGAAATGGGGGGGGGTGGGGGGAGGGGGAGGGGAGGGAGAAAATGTTACTCATAATAAGACAACCTGTATATGTCTGTTACACAAATAAATAAATGTTCATAAAAAAAAAATACATTTTGAAGAATGAAAAAAATAAATTAAATAAAATAAAAATATTGGAGCCAGGCCTAGAAGACAACCATTTGCCCAAGTCACCTTTCAGAAACAGTTTTGACTTGCTATGTTTACATAAAAAGTGATCTGATTCATAGGGATGGATTCATAGTCTGTTAATTTTTGAAAATGGTATATGGATAAAATGAAAAACATTTATAAAATAAAGAATCAGCATGACTTCTGAAAAGATTTTCCTCACTTTCAATATCTAATAATTATCTAGACATGGGTGGGCCTGACATTTATTAGAAATTAGAAATTAGAAATTTAATTTGTTAGCCGCACCCTCTCCGCAAGGGACTCGGGGCGGCGTACAATAAAATATACATACATACATATAAACATAAAAATACACACATATACATACATATACATACATGCATGGAGGAGGTAATAATTAAAAATACATTACATTAATAATAATAAAATTAAATTAGTCATTAAAATACCCCGAAATAATAATACAATTTAAAAAAGGACTGTCAGGAGGAAAAGGATAAACTACGGTTGAGCCAGGCCAGACAGTTGAAAGAGGTGGGTCTTGAGCTTTACACGGAAGGAGCGGAGATCAGAAGTAATCCTGATATCAAGGGGGAGGTCATTCCACAGGGCTGGGCCCATCACAGAGAAGGCCCTGCTCCTGGGTGTCGCCCCCCGACACTGTTTAGCGGACGGCACCCGGAGAAGTCCCTCTCTATGTGAGCGGATTGGTCGTAGGGATGTATGGGGCAGGATGCGATCCCGCAAGTAACTAGGTCCTGTGCCATGGAGCGCTTTAAAGATCATAATCAGAACCTTGAAATGCACCCGATAGACCACAGGAAGCCAGTGCAGCTCGCGCAGGAGAGGTGTTACATGGGAGTACCTTGTCCTCCCCATAATCACTTGTGCGGCCGCATTCTGGACCAACTGTAGTCTCCGTGTGCATCTCAAGGGAAGCCCCATGTAGAGAGCATTGCAGTAGTCCAGGCGAGACGTCACCAGCGCATGGGTGACTGTGCGCAAGGCATCCCGGTCCAATAAGGGGCGCAATTGGCACACAAGGCGAACCTGGTGGAACGCCCCCCTTGCCACGGCTGTTACATGGTCATCCATTATTTGGGTTCTTTTCTCCTTATTTAGTTTATAGGTCTCACATCCCATATACATGACTATGGATGGATAATATATAAAACAAAATTTAAAGCAATAGAAATAACATGAAAACTCAGCCAATAATAATAATAATAAATACTCAAACTAGCTGATAGACTTTTAAAAAGCTTTTCATAATGCTAGGTACCTCAACAAAATCAATAACCATAGGATAAGGGACAAGTGAATTTGAAGCTAGCCAATATAGAAAAATAAAACAGAAAGTACTGTGGGGACAAATACTTTTCTTTTTCTAATTATAGTATTAAAACCATTTAGGGTATTAAAATTAGAAAAAAATTAGAAGATATATTAGAAAATATATTGGAGGAAGAATCTCTGCAAGCTGAGTCAAATATGACAAATGTGTTTCAATGTAAGAAATACAAAATGATAAACCTCAGAAAAAATGAAAACTTCACACATATCAATGGGGTCTAAGCTGGTAATAATTGACCAAGATGTTGCAGCTCAAAAAAAATGTCAATCAATATGGAGCTCTTGTAAAAAAAGGAAATTAAACTCCATACTTGAAATAATTAGAAAAAGAACATGCATAAAAGTATAAAACAGGTAATAAGCTTGCAGATAATATTACACTCTTCTTTTTAAAGCAATGAATATTGAACAAAGTTCAGAAAATGAATAAGAAATTCTACAGTTACAGAAATAAAAGCATGAGGTTAAAAAAAAGGGAAATGTAGCAAAAGGTAGTTTATACCAAACACTGAAAATAGCATTGCCTTTACAAAAATGAATGATGAGATTGAACTTTAAAGTATTAGATGCAGTTATTTCTGGTCAAGAAATAAAGCTTATATTAAGGCTAAAAAAGAACAAAAATAGCCATCAAAATTGACAAGCCAGAGCATTTTTTCTATGAAGAAGCACTACAGCATCTGCAGGTTCTGCATATACCTGTGTTGTCCACAGATAAATGGAGATCAGATAAAAGCACATGAGGGAATAAATGAGGTAGAAAATGCAGACTGAGAAAAAAGAATTCTCTTCAACATATGTCATCCATGAAACTAAGCTAATCAACAAAAATGTTGATTTACACAATTTATATTTGCTCATTTAAATAATTATGGCAGAGAGCTTTAAAATAATTTGGTGAATCAAGCTATTGGTTTTGCCTTTCTGGTGCAGGTGACATGCTGTGACTACCTATGGTATATACTGTAGGGTACCTTCACTATCAGGCAGAGCTTCTTGACTGCATTTGCCTGGCCACTGAACAATAACAAATGCTGAGCTAATTCACCCATTTGTTCAAAGAGTTAAGCCCTGGAATTGGTATGGTCTTCAATGGGGATTTAGCGTAATTATTTCAAGATCAAAATAATTCCACAGCTATGGAATTAGAAATTTTATAGGAAAAGCTGATCATGGAATATGGTCATTGTAAATATCTGTCAATTGACATGGACTATATGAAGACAAAGATATTTGAAACCCTCATTTGAGTCATCTGACAGCTCATCCTTATAGTTCCAGAGTAACAAATTTATTCTATTTTATATCACTTCTTTTTACCACTTTACATTTCTGGGCGTTGGTTTACTGTCATTATCTGCCTTGTTTTCCTTTCTTGTATATGCATACTTGTGTGCTACTAGGGATGAGCCTTTGTTGAAAATAATAATTAAAATGAACAATTCAATTTCAATTTTTCAAATTTAAAATGTAAATCATAATTTTCTGATTTGTTATTCATTTTGTTTATTTCATCTATAATTATTTCTATTTGCACTTTATTTTCTGCTTGCATTTCAGAATCCACAACTTTTTTCCACAATTCTTCTCAATGGATAATTAGTTGCATTGCTGATTTGAAAATATTTTTTTATTGTTGTTGTTCGCATAAGCACTTATGATGAAATCAAAATTTTGTTTTTCCTTCCTTTTTTTAAACTATATGTCTGCCTTTGGAAGTATGGCCATATATTTGTACTCCTTCCCCACCATCTTTAAACAAAGCAAAAGGAAACAAAACAGGGACTTGCTTCTCAGTAGCTAACAACAAGTTTCATGACTCACTAAAAGTTGCTAGTTTGGATAGAACTAAAGCCTAGAAAAATGTTGAAGGAAGAAATTTATTGGATTTTATTGGAAGAGAAGTCTATTGAAGTCCAATATTGAAGGAAAATTTCATTTGTTAGTAGTAAGATGCTACTACCGTGTTTCTTTGAAAATAAGACCCAACCCAACCAAAAAATAAGTCCTAGCCTGTTTTAAGCATGCTTCTAATATAAGCCTTATCCCCCAAATAATCCCCAGTTAAAGTCATCATCAGCTGAGGGAGGAGGTGTGGCCAGTGGGGGTCAACAGGGGGCCAACAGCCAATAGTGTCAAGCAGAAGCTGCCGCTTGCCGGCCCCTTGGTCGGTGCACTCTGGGGGTGTGCAGTCCACACAGCAAAGGTGAGTTGATTACCTGTCCAAGCAGCTGGGGGAGGAAGAGGCACACAATCTGGATGTGCTGTGTGGGTCACGGCGAAGCTCAGAGTTGGTTGGCTGGAGTGGGCAGCCAACCAGCCACAGGCATCTTCACATAGCGGCACTAGCAGCAGATGGAGACAGGCATGGGGGGGGAGGGGCGGCTCTGGATGTGACACACAGGTCATGGGCAAACCGAGAGATGTTGGGATGGAGTGGCCGGCTGGCCATGGGAGGCTCGTCTTCACATCTCTTGGTTTACCAAAGGCATGGCGCATAAAGTCACCTGTCTTCCCTCCATGCCTCTGCCTCTGTTTGATGCCGGTGTTACCACATGAAGAAGAGCCTCCCACCGCCACCTGTTCACTCTGTCCCACCATCTCTTGGCTTTCCTGTGGCCCGTGTGGCACATCCAGATCATGTGCCTCCCCCCTGTCCCTCTGCCTCAGTCTGTTGCCAGTGCCACCATGTGAAGATGAACCTCCTGTGGCTGCCTGCCCACTCTGACCCACCAATTCTTGGTTTCCAATGGCCCATGTGGTCCATCTGGATTACTTGCCTCTCACCTGCACCTCTGCCTCTGCCTGCTGTGTGTGTGTGTGTGTCTCTCTCTATGTATGTATGTATATATGTATGTATGTATGCATGTATGTATGTCTGTGTGTGTATGTATGTGTGTATGTATGTATGTATGAATGAATGACCAGGTCTTATTTTCAAGGAAACATGGTAGTCCTCCTCCAATTGTACTGTTTGTGTGTATGCATGTATGTATATGTGTATGTGTGTGTGTTGTATGTATGTATAGTAGGGAAATTCTTATCTACATAGAAGTATACAAGTATACAATAGGGTTGAGGGGAGTGCTTTAAAACCTGCAATGCTACTTCCTCTATATGCATACCCTTATATTTGCATTGTTAGAAAATACAGGCAGAGCAGTCCTATGTTAGGATGACAGTTTTTGAGAAGTCCTAATAATGATATAAAATATCAAGGGGGGATAAATGTCTCAACAAGATAAACAGTTTTACCTCTATGGTGCACAGCAAAATGGCCTGCTTAACATCTAGATAAATTTCAGTTTGGAAGAATTTCGGTGAAAGGTGAAGATGAAGAATATATCCTAGATTTGGTTGATCTTGTGAATGTAATCAGTGAGGTTTCCTGATGATGGAGCTGCTTTTTTAATATGGATACACACACAGCCTATAGGAAATATAACTTTTTAAATACATTTTTTGACTTTTATGGGTAGTCAGTTTGAAATTGTCCATAATTAAGAGATTTTAGCAGGCTCAAGTTATGACATGTCAAGTTTTTTAGCATTCCAGGTATAACCACTTATACAGCAATCCTCCATCAGCAGGAGACCTATTCATAATCCACTTTTTGCTTCCTAGCACCTGTTATTTTTCTATCAGATTATATTATACAAATATTATATGATAACCTCTACATTATTGTTGATATAAAGTTCATTTCTAAATGAAAATTCATCCCAATATCTAATAAGTGATCTATAAACAAATGTAACCGATGTGCACTATTTTCTTTTGGTAATTCCCTTCCATAAAAAGTTAATATCTGTGGTACGTGCACTTAGAGCTATTATATTGTTATTTTATCATTATATTATTTGGCTATTACAAATTATGCACTTTAAAGTATGTATATGAATAATGATTAAACAGATGTCTCAAATGCATTTCATAATCTGTAAAACCAGTTTCAAGAAGAAAGGGAGCTTTATGAATTGTGTGGTATTGATTTGATTTTCTGCATAATGCATCAATGTAAGCAAAGTGAATAAATTATGCACTATAAATAACACGTCAAACAATATATATTAAAGTATCAGTCACCAAAACCACTGTAGATTGCTGAATTTACATATGATTTACAAGTATGCCCATATTTACCACAGAGGCATTTTTAAGTAGTACAAAACAAACATTTTCTTAAAATACAAAAAATACAAAACTGACTTTTTTTCTATACATAAGAAGATGCAAATGAGAAAGAGAACAACTATAATTGGTGGAGAAACATGAGCGCCAACTAGAAAGAAAAGTAAGCTAACAATATATAAGTAATTTCTAATTTTTTTAAAAAATATTTTTATTACAAACTTTGATAGTTTTTTAATCAGTTTCTTTATTAACCATGTCATTATCACTACATAGTTTATATCTTTTGTTTCCCTATTTTTTTTCCAATTGAATGATATTTAGACATTTTAGTACGAATAAAAGAAGGTTTAAGGGTTTTGTACCTACACAACAGTCCTACTAGCCTAACAGAAAGTGACTGGTGTAAAGCTACTCAAGTAATTTCAAGACTGAGGAAAGTTTTATATGCAGGTCTGCTACTTCAGATTCAGATTCAAATTATGCTAGCATATTGTTGATAAAACATTTATAATTTAATCACTTGAATATGTAAACACCCCAAGAGTTGGATTGTTTTATAAGCCCTCCTTTACCCTACAGTCCTTGCTTTGTTATAATATGTTTGTGGCTTATTACTGTTGATGCTATTTTTGAGAAATAAATCCAATTAAGACATGTGTATACTATATCCTGGGGAATTGTATCATCCATTTGCAAAAATTGACTTTTGTGGTTTTGCATCTCCCCATTGTCCTGTAAACATAGTCTCTCTATGAATGTCATTTGGAAATTATGTTTATTCTAATTATGATAATGCTTTTATTCTTGCATTTTATGCCTAGATATAATTGCTCAAATACTAATTTCTTATTGCCCCAATCACTGGCCAAGCATCTATACAGAAATTATACATCTATTCTTCAACACTTTATTTCCTCAGGGGTGAATATTCCATAATCTTCTGCGAAGAAAATAGTAACGTTGATACATTACAATAACTCTCTGTTTATGCAAAGCATCTTCAAAATGTTTTGAGAAAGCAATATGGTCTTTGTTCAGTGATATTCTTAGTTGTTTTTCTAATGCCTCTTATATGAACCATCTGATAAGAGTATCTTAATTCTGAAAAAGTAGATTTGAATAACATTTTTATTGTCTACTTCATATTTCCACTAAGGGGGAAAAATATTTTTTTTATCTGAATATCCAAACTACAATGCTATGGAATCAGGTGGGTCTGATATGTTCAGTGAAAGAAGTGGTGCCTATTAGAAAAATAATCTAAAAGCAACTGGAAGAGCAAAAACAAAACAAAATTGTTCCAACACAAACACTAAGATTAATATTTGCCTGTAGAAAAGAAGCTGCTGAATTATTATGTTTTTTTTAAAAAAGATAAACTATAGAAAAAAATACACGCCAATTTGCTGAAAGAGAATTTGCTTTCAAAATTAATATTAAAGGAGATGGAAATTCAAAGAAAGTCTGTTGAGCACATTGTAAATAACTACACAATGGCTAAGAGAAATCCTTCCAGGGTATCATTCTGATGATAAGAAGCCTCCCTAGCTTCTCATTTTCAATTAAATGTGTGTCCTTGAGCTGGCCAAAAAGTGTACCAAGTAGTGCTGATATTTTCAAGTTTATTTTGATGCCCACAGCACAAAGTTGATCAGTAGTGTTGATTTTACAGATGTGAAATGGTTTCTGCTGTTTATGGATGCATCAATTTCATATCTCCTTCCACCTAATACCTTTGGATGTGAAAATGAGTTACCTGCTGCTTTCTATAATGTGGGACAGTACTGTCTCTAGGTATCTATGGAGATTCTTAGTCATCCAGGTCATGGTTGTCCCAAAGATGCTTTTTCAACACTGAACAGAGCTGAAGAAGCTTCTTGGATGAGAAGCAAAATGTCTTCAAAGAAAAATCAGAAAATCTAGTTGCCTCTTGAAAAAGCACCTTTAGGACTACTGTACTCCCCAAGCTTTTTGGTACCCCAAATATAAAATCAAGACAAGACATGAAATCTTTCCCCCTCCTCAACAATTAGCAATCAAGATTGAATTTGTGCACAGATTAAGATATATTCCTGTTTTGAAATATTCCCTCACATGTCCCACTGATCAACTGGTCAGATTTTTTTTCAGGGGATAGAAATATTATTCTCAAATAGGACAAAATAAAGAAAGCAAGTAAGCAAATAAAAAAACAGGAGACCTTGGCAGGATGAAGCGTGCATGGATATGAAAGAGTCACTATTGCTTTACTCTTCTCCCATACCAGTAACATTCACTTTAAAAATGTCCTTGAACTTTTGATGAAAATATGCTATGGGCTTAACCTCTGTCATGGATTCTATCAAATAAGAAAGCAACCTAGGTTCCTTTCATTACACCAAAGCATCTGGCACATATTCAAATGTTAAAATATGAAATGCTTAAATTGAAGATACTGTCACTGGTGTAAACTTAAATTTGGCTTGAGATCAGAAAAATCCTTAAAATAGTTATTGACCTAATTGATTTCAAGTCACTATCCTAGCTTGCCTGCACTTTCCAATAAAGCATTTTTCCACCTATTTTTAAAGTAGACTTTTTAAAAAGACTTAAATATTCATGATATCCAAATCCACCCTCGTGGAAATAAAACACCTTTTCTATTGAATATTGATATAAAATGTTGTCATGACCTTAATGGAAATATATAATAACTTTCAAATGAAGTCACATACTAATGGCTCATACAATGTAAGCTGAGTGATTTTTTTCCAGAAATCAATTAATGATGCATGATAGAAATCTATAAGCAATTCAATTTATTAATGACATTTGATTGTATTGAAAAGGAACTGAAAAATAAACTAAAGCTGCTTATATATAAAATTCTAAAAATTATTGCCAATATCATGTGTGGATATTGACTTTGAAACAATTGATAGATGATAAGGAAGAATTTTTAACATACACTGCTCCATTCCCAAGCACCCCAATAGATGATCAAATACTTTTCACTTTGACGGAGAAATGATGGAGACTCAAAGCTTTGTGTGTTTGCAAAGGGGATGGTTTGAAATGGAGCAATGCTCCGTTTCAAATCATCCCCTTTGCAAGCAGACAAAGCTTCATCTCCTCTGGGCAAAAAGTGTGCAGCAGAGCCAGGTGGAGGCAGAGGTGATTCCAATGTGCCTCCCACTCTGTCTCACTGTCTCTTGACTTGCCTGCAGCTGTGCCTAGTAGACACCCATGTGGGACATTGGGATCATCTGCCTCCCCCATCCCCCTGCCTCTGCCTGCTGCCAGTGCTACCACGCAAGCCTCCTGTGAGCCTCCCGTGAGTCAGGCAGCCATGCAGCACATCCAGATCACCTGTCTTATCCCCCCACTTCTGCCTCCATGCTCGGATTTATCAGTATTCACACTGCACTAAGGAGCTGGTGGGCTGCGGCTGCTGCCAGACACCGTTACCCCGCACATGCTACCTGCCTCTCATGCTGGCCATGCCCATCTCCCTTATTTTCAGGGTAGGGCTTATATTAGGCCCACCCCAAAAAGTTAGGCTAAGGCTTGTTTTCAGCCTGGGTCTTATTTTGGGGGAAATACGTATGTATGTATGTATGTATGTATGTATGTATGTATGTATGTATGTATGTATTATATTTTTCTCTAGTATATTAAGGAAATTTCTATCTGCAAAATTCAGTAATAAATTAATAGAAATTATTTTTTTCATGTTCCATCAATGAAGCTTTTCAGTTTTCTAAAGTTCCTCCTACTCTGAGATAGATACATAAATGTATTTTTGTTTTAGCTGCAATACTTTGTTCACATAATGAGCAATCAGATCCTTTTCAGAAACCTATAGTTCAACCATGCAAGTAATAATTATTCTACTCACAAAAGTAGACTTCCACCCAATACAACAACTGAAATAGTTTTCAAGCATCAAAATGCTTATTTTTCAGATCTCCTCTTCCAACTTAAATGTTGCCATGGAGTCGCTACATACAATTAGCAGATTGTCACACAATTATATCGCTGGTTTATGACATCTCAAGAAATGAATGATGAGTGCATAAACTAAAAACAGGTCATTTTTGCTATCAGATCACCACTACTTACCACAATGTGACTCTGCCTCACAGTTGGCCAGTTTGTTTGAAGTCTTTTCTGAATTGCTTAAGGTAGGTGACTTACCTAATGATTGGTTTATTTTATGAATCAGTCTGATGTGTCCATTCTTCATATTTAAGATATCATACTACTCAATGAGTCCAACCACATTCAGAAAAAAAGGAACTCATAGATCTTTTTTAAAAAATCACACCATTGGCATCTTAATATTAGACTATAGGAAAACTGTGCTCTGTTATCCTGGTTTGAATCTGCTTAACAAAGATGAGACTATCAACAAAGTGAGTTAGTTTCTGAGGTTGCTTTGTTCAAAAAAATGGTTTTTTTTTCCCCTATGAGGTGGCCAGTCAGGCACTGTACAGTTTTTGTTATTCAAACAAACCATGTATTTTAATGTGCCTTTACTGCCATTGTATCCACTTCATTTCAAAGGACCTTTTATATTTAGATCTGACTTCTCTCAGAAGAGGGAGAAATATTTTTCTGAAGAAATGAGACAGAACATACAACTCAACACTATAAAGGTGGAACAAGAATTCACCTCGCTATCTAAATGAATTCAGATCTCTGGGGATAATCAGAGTATTTCTCAGAGTATTGAAGGAAATTAAAGGGATGATCTCAGAACTTCAGAATATAATATTTGACAACTACCAGAGAGTGAGGTGCTGGAAGACTGGAGAATAACAAGGTTCCTATTCAAAAAGAGAATGAAAATCCATTGAACTACAAAACAGTCCATATTAGAATAGGTAGGCAGAAAATCTGAAAGTGTTTAGGAAAGAAAAGCAGCAAATACAAGAAGGTGGCATTAGTTATCAAGAATAGAATGCATTGGATTAAATTTGACTGTTTTCCCGATAATGTAAATAGTTTGATAGACAAAGAGAATGCTCCAGGTATAATCAACTTTGATCTTAATAATGTTTTTGATATACTCTCTCATGAAATCTTGATAGCCAAGTTGTGTTCAGGTTGATTTGCCCTTAGTTGAACAAACACCAGAAGCTGCTCATAAATGATTCTACATTGATTCCATTTTAGCTCCATATATTCAACATCTTTATAAATTCCCAAAAGTATGGGGTGAAAGAAATGCTAATCAAATATGTCGCTGACATCAAAGGAACATTGACTAATACCTAAGAGTACAAAATCGCAGTACAATAATATCTCAACAAAACTGAAAATCCCAATAGTCAAAAAGATTGGGCACATTTACCTTGGATAATAGAAGACTAAGAGGGAGATATAACAGTAATCTACGTATAACTGAAAAACTATTATGTGGAAGGGGAATCATATATATTCTTTGTTGAAAACAAAAATAAATTAAAACAAAGGAAATTCAGGTGGAATATTAGGAGGAAGCTCTTTAAGAAAGAATTCTGTTAAGAAAGTTTTAAAACAGTTGAACAGATTGCCTAGATTTTTGGTAGACTTTCTCGCATAGAGGTATTCAACATTGCTGAGTGATGACTGTCAAAGATGATTGATGGATTCCTGCTCTGGGCAAACGGGTGGCCCAGATGACCAAAATATCTCAATTATTCTCCTTTTTTCCCCATTCACATTTAGCCACATTTATCCTGGGACATTTCTACAGTGTCATGCATTAAATGTTGTTAAGTAAATGATAAAGCAAGAACAATTAAGGGTATTGTTAGCATGAAACTAATTTTCTGCTGCTGAGTATAAATTGTAATTAAGCTAGGCAAAATACATTGCCTTTCATTTTCAGATATGATAAGAGATAAATGCCCTTAGCAAGCAGCCAAGAAATACTGGCAACTGAGATTACATTTCCCTTCCCTGTGATGCTTTGACTGCATTTACTTGCACTAGGTTTTTAAGTTCATAGTATAAAATTATCTGAAAGAGTCAGAAACATAGATTGGACTGGTATTTCTAAGGAGTATCAAAACAATATGGCATGTCTTCACAGGAATGTTTATAAAATGGTAAAACCTTTCAGTACTGCAATGTAAACTAGAATAACCAAACATTTCCAAGATGATTCAACAAGAGGTATTTCACTGCAGTTTGTTGAGTTTTGATATTTCTTCAGCAAATACTCTTGATCTGCCAATGTGGACTAGTGTCCATCTTAGATGATCATCACATTACACTTACCATACATTCTGGTGTGTATGTCATGGAAATCCTTTAATGAACATTTACCATTTACTATGGTTACTTGTAAAGATGTCATGCCAATTAACAATGAACTGCCTTAGTATTAGAGCGGGCTAAGAGATGGTAACTTAGCAACTTAGCAATGTTTGTATAGTACTTGGATAACTTTCAAATGAAAGTGCAATTTAGCACTCACTTTCACAGCTCTCTAAAAGCACCAGTTTCCATTGTTTTCCCTAAGTGAAAGGTGAGTAGTCAACTAACTGGTGATTAAACAACAATGAAAATAGGTAGCTGCATCAATTATTCATATAGTTTTAGGTAGTCCATCCAAAGGGAATCTCCAGTCTTCCAACTGCCTTTTCTGTAGTTTGTGTAGTTTGTATTTTTCTATTGAATTTGCTGTGTTATAAATTCATCGAATATCCTGGAATTTATAGTCATATGGAAGACTGGGACTATAATTGATGAACGCTCTCCACCCTGTCTCTTAATTAATTTTTTTAACATTCGTTGCTTCTTTTAAATTTTACATATTATTTTTATCTTTTAATATTTTGTTGCACATAGTCCAGAGTCATTCTGTAAGGGAGATAGGAAGTTCTTAAATATGCTAAATAAATTCACAAATCCGTGATGCTACAGTTTCAAAGCAAATAATGAAAGCTAATAATGTGTTTTAAATCTTAATGCCCCCTCTGATTAGTTCCCCCTAAAATATTGCCAATCAAATTGTGTGGCCTGAATGGTAAAAAAAAGTTCAAAAGTATGGAAAATCTAGCAAAAATAGGTTGATTCTAGAAGATTTTTGTTTAATTTCTATTGTTGAGACAGCATTAGCACAAAGAGACATTATCAACTACCATCATTTTCCTTTTTTTGCTACCATCATTGTCAAAAGCTCATTTTATGTCCAGGAGATCTGCTGAATGTCTGAAATGCAAATATACATCAATTGCATCCTTTGCATGTGGTTGCCTCGTTTTCATAAAAAATGTGTAAATGCAGGGACGTGCGGTCAGGGGAGGCAGGGGAGGCAGAGCCTCACCTCTCTTCATGAAATAATAGTATATAATATTATATACTATATATATATATATATATATATATATATATATATATATATATATATATATATATATATATATATATATATATATATATATATATATATATATATATATATATATATATATAATTTGTTTTCGTAGATTTTCACGGGTGTAGGTATGCTGGTTTTGTTGTATTCGGGTCTTTTCCCGTGTAAGGTTGAGATTGTCTTTGCAACGTTTCGGCAGGATCACACCTGCCATCTTCAAGCTGTGGGTTTAAAATGGGAACGGAGCTGCCGTCTTTCTGTAAGTCTTGGTGGGAGGGGATGGGGTGGTGGCTTTGTTTCAGTAAGTGGAATGATTGGTTGTGTGGTTGTATCATGATTGGTAGATTGGTGCTGATTGGTGCAGGTTGTGTGTGCATTGTTGTTTTGTATTTTAACGGCTTGAGTGGTGGGTGGTGTTCGTTTGTTGGCTAGGGCTGGTTTCCAGATGTTTGGTAGGCGGGAGGTATCATCACGTTTGTTCATGCTGTGGGGGTGTTTCTCTATTTCGATGGCTTCCATGATTATTCTCTTGTGGAGGTGTTCTGTTTTGGAGATTAACCTGGCTCCTTCAAAGTTGATTTCGTGTCCTGTAGCTTTAAGGTGCTGGAAAAGGGAAGAAGTTTTTTCTTTTTTTCTTACTGCATTTTTGTGTTCTGTGATGCGTGCATTTATTCTCCTGTTTGTTTGCCCTATGTATATTGCTGGGCAGATTTTGCATGGTATTTCGTAGACTCCTTGGTTTTCTAGCTGGATTTTGTCTTTGGGGTTTCTTAAGATGTTGGCTATTTTTTGGTCAGTGGTGAAGGCTGTCCTGATATTGTGCTTGTGGAGAATTTTGCTGATTTTATCTGTGGTGCCTTTGATGTAAGGGAGGAGGGCGATGCCATTTTCCTGTTCTGTATCTTGTTTTTTTGGGGGAGTCTCCTTTTGGATTAGGTTGGTGATTGTTTTTCTTTGGAATCCATTGGAGATTAATACATTTGTGAGTTTGTGTAATTCAGTTTTCAGGTGGTCTTTGTCGGCTAGGCGTTTGGTTCTGGAGATGAGGGTCTTGGCTACAGAGTTGATCTGTGCAGGGTGGTGATGGGATTGTGCATTTAAGTAGCGGTTGGAGTGTGTTTTTTTCTGGTAGATGGTGTGTCCTAGGGAGCCATTGGGTTTTTTGTAGATTAGGACATCCAGAAAGGGAAGTTGGTTGTTTGCTTCTATTTCCATGGTGAATTGTATTTTGGGGTGTAGGTTGTTGAGATGTGTGAGGAAGTTGTCCAGTTTTTCTTTTCCATGTGGCCAAATCACGAAAGTGTCATCAACATATCTAAGCCAGAGTTTGGGTTTGTGTTCAGATTTGTCTAAGGCAATGGCTCCCTAGGACACACCATCTACCAGAAAAAAACACACACCAACCGCTACTTAAATGCAACTGGGCTTTCGTGCCTTCGTCATCCGGGAGCGCCGACAACATTTGTGCCTCCGCAGCTCCCGGGCGCGGCCGGACAGATTTAGCCACAGCGACACAGAGGCGGTCCGGGCGGACAAAAGAGCGAGCGGGGCAGCCTGATCCTCGCTCGCTCGCCCGCCGAACTGCCTCGGCGCCATTCTGGCTACCTCCATCCAGCCGCGCCTGGGAGCTGCGGAGGCAGAAATGTTGTCGGCGCTCCCAGATGACGAAGGCACGAAAGCGACTGGGGAACGCCGAGAACCTTCCTGCCTCTGCTGGATTTCGCGTGCTTCTCGTGACTGCAATATGGAGTCGCGAGGAGTGCACAAAGTCCAGCAGAGGCAGGAAGGTTCTCGTCGTTCCCCAGTCGCTTTCGAGGACTGCGGAGTGCGAGCCGGCGAAGCATGCTCAGGAAGGCGGGGAATGGGATCATGTGTGCTGGAGGCTGAGGCAGCCTGAGCCTCCAGCACATGTGGTCCCATTCCCCGCCTTCCTGATGACATCACCAGCCTCACAAGCCATAAACCTCACCGCACGTCACTGTGTAAATGTATACAAATGATTCTGATGTATTAAACTAATCAAGGAGAGAAGTAACCTAGAACTAAGAAAAAACATTCCTTACAGTGAGAACAATTAATCAGTGGAATGGTTTGTCTCCAGAAGCTATGGGTTCTCCAAGACTGGAGGTTTTAAAGAAGCAACTGGACAGTCCTTTGTCTGAAATGGTATAGGGCCGTGATGGCGAACCTATGGCACGCGTGCCACAAGTGGCACGCGGAGCTATTTGTCAGGGCACGTGAGGCGCTGCCCTGTCAGCTAACCAGCGCGCATGTGCGCGCTGGCCATCTGAATTAACCTTTTTAAAAACTATTTTTCGCCTTCCCCAGGCCCCAGAGGCTTTATAGGAGCCTGGGGAGGGTGAAAAGAGCCCCCCCTCCCCCATCCCGGAGACTTCAGGGACCATCCGGAGGCTTCACTGAAGCCTTCGGAACGCTTAAAACCACCCTCCGAGCAAACCGGAAGTGACTTCCAGTTGCTCGGAGGGTCGTTTTAAGCATTCCGAAGGCTTTAGGGACCATCCGGAGGCTTCCCTGAAGCCTTTGGAGCGCTTAAAACCACCCTCCGAGCAACCCGGAAGTGACTTCCGGTTTGCTCGGAGGGTGGTTTTAAGCGTTCCGAAGGCTTCAGGGAAGCCTCTGGACGTTCCCTGGAGCCTCCAGAGGGCCTCCGGGGGGGCGGGGGAGGCTCTTTTCACCCTCCCCAGGCTCCTATAAAGCCTCTGGAGCCTGGGGAGGGCGAAAAAAGCATGTAAAAATTGGGGGGGGTTGTGCTCGCATGCACACTGGGGGATCGCGCGTTGTATTATGGGTGCGGCATGCCCGCACACGACCCCCCCGTGCTCCCCCCCACTTGTGGCACGCGAGCCAAAAAAGGTTCACCATCGCTGGTATAGGGTTTCCTGCTTGAGCAGGAGGGTGAGATTAAAAGACCTCCAACGTCCCTTCCAACTGTACTGACTAGATATTAGAAATTTGGCAGGATATTCCTGGTTCAGGGAAAAGCATCCTGGTTTTGGGGAAATTCCCAATACATACATACAACTCTGCCATGGTTTTCAGATTCTATGCTGGCTGACCAGGAGCAGCAAGAGAAGCAGCAGAAATCTTGAATGACAGATTGTTTTGTTCTGGAAGTACAGTTCATTCTAAACTGCTTTCAGAACATTTGTTGTTGACTACTTTAAATGCACAAATCCATCTGATTTTATAGTCTTTATCACATATGCCATACCTGCCATGCTTAGGTTTATTTTCTATTATATATAATATTTCTATTATATCTGCTCCCCCCCCCTTTTTTTTTGTCTATGAATAAAAAATGCAAATACCTTTAACAATAGTAAAATACTCCAGTTTCAGATATACAGCCATAAAAAAGCTGAACTGTAAATGGCTGGCACTTTATTTTTGATTGTGTTTGAGCAACTGGATTGGCTGGCACACACTCCATACAGTGGAGTTGAGATGCCAGCAGTGGTTTTCTCTTTTTATTCAGATCATTACAGAGCAAGATTAGTGATTAAATGGAGCTAGTTTTCTTTTCCCAGAGTGGCCTTGGATAGCAAAGCCTGTAATTTCCTAACAGCTGCAAAGAATTAGCTGAAAACAATCTTCTGAAAGCAAAGACAATTCAGATTATCCAACAAACACAAACAAGCCATTTGTACAATCAAGAGCTTCATTCCCCAAGTTTACTTAGATGTGATGATCTACTTCAGGGTGAGGAGAAAGGTAACTAATGCAACTATGAAAACGTACATATCTATTTCCTGGTGACTTGTGACTTTTTGATGAGCTCAGATACACAACCTTTCACAAACATATGCATAGACTTATGCACCACTGACAACTGACTTTTAGTTATTTGATCCTTTAGAGATGGGGTGTCAAACTCGATCCCATTGTGGGCCATATCAGGATGTTGTTTGCCCTTGGGGACCCAGGGTGAGCATGGCCTGGCTGTCACAACTGACTAGGTAGGCATGAGCAGGGTGGGCAAGGGTATCCTAGGTTGGTCCCTTGCTGTCTCTGGGATGGCTCCGCAGAACAACTCTGGGCCTATCCATGTGTTTGACATGTATGCTCTAGAGCTTCTCTACCATTTTTGTTCCATAGAAATTCTATATAGGGAATTAGGAGAACATATCCCATTCCTGCAAAATATATAATTATTTATGAAAACATTGCCATTTTAACAATTTTAATAATTTATTCTGCCCTTCAATAAAATCCATATCTGTTTTTTTATTGATATGCTGTTTCCTTCCCTCCAATTTCATATTTTTTTTATTCCCTGTGAAAGTGGTACGACTTTCTCAGAAGTTCAAAGAAAATTCACACCCAAAAGATATAGTGTTATTAATAAGTAGTAGTCACATGGATATTTAAAGACTAAAATATAAGTCTAGAAGGAAAATGTGTTTTTCAGAGTGAAGATACCTGTCATAATGTTGCTGATTTATAATATTGACCCTCCTATTAATTTTAATTTATAATTTTATAATGAAACTAGATAATCCATGACTTGCTATGTCATCCTTCTTAACACATATAGGCCAGAGCAATATCCCATCCTCTTATTACCCTCAGCAGTTTTTTGTTTCTATTTGGGTATTATTGTTATGCTGATTTGAGTCTCAGTCAAACCTCATTTGGAAATCTCCTGTGTTGGTTATGTTGGCAGATAAACAGAAATGTAGTTCTCAATGGAATTGCATCTACATGGAGGGAAGTATGCAGTGGAGTACCCCAAGGCTCTGTTTTAGAACAGAGCCTTGGGGTACTCTGGAAAAGATAATCAATTCTGGAATTCTGGAAAAGATAATCAAGCAATGAATTAGCAAACATCTAGAAGCAAACAAAGTAATAGCCAAAAGCCAACATGGATTTGTCAAAAACAGATCATGCCAGACTAATCTTATTGCATTCTTTGACAAAGTGACAAAATTAGTGGACCAGAGGAATGCCGTCGATATAGACCATAACCTACTACTAGATAAAGTAGAAGAATGTGGGTTACACAGCATCACCACCAGATGGATTTGTAACTGACCAACCACACTCAATGTGTAGTCCTCAATGGAACTGCATCTACATGGAGGGAGGTATGCAGTGGAGTACCCCAAGGCTCTCTTTTGGGCCCAGTACTCTTCAACATCTTCATCAATGATTTGGATGAGGGAATAAACGGGGAAGTCATCAAATTTGGAGATGACACCAAGCTGGCAGGAATAGCCAATGCTCCAGAAGACAGACTTAAGATACAGAAGGATCTTGACAAACTTGAACATTGGGCACTATCTAATAAAATGAAATTCAATGGGGAAAAAAGTAAGATTCTACATTTAGGCAAGAAAAACGAAATGTACAGGTACAGTATAGGTCAGTGACGGCGAACCTTTTTTGGCTGGCGTGCCATAGGTGGGGGGAGGGCAGGGGGGTCGTGTGCAGCACCCATAATGCAATGCGCAACCCCCCCAGTGTGAATGCGCGCACTAAAGGCGCGAGCCCCCCTCCATTTTTACATGCTTTTTTTGCCCTCCCCAGGCTCCAGAGGCTTTATAGGAGCATGGGGAGGGTGAAAACAGCCTCCCCCACCCCCCCGGAAGCTCTCTGGAGGCTTCAGGGACCTTCAAGAGGCTTCCCTGAAGCCTTCGGAGCACTCAAAACAACCCTCCGAGCAAACTGGAAGTCACTTCCAGTTTGCTCGGAGGGTTGTTTTAAGCACTCGGAAGGCTTCAGGGACCTTCAAGAGGCTTCCCTGAAGCCTCCGGATCTGTCAAAATGCCCCTCTGAGCAAACAGGAAGTCTGTTCCTGAACTTCTGGTTTGCCCGTAGGGCCGGGTTTTTGCACTCCGGAGGCTTCAGGGAAGCTCATTAAGCCTCCGGAGGGCCTCCTGGAGGGCAGGGGAGGCTCTTTTCATCCTCCCCAGGCTCCTATAAAGCCTCTGGAGCCTGGGGAGGGCGAAAAATGGCTTTAAAAAAGAGTGAACTCAGCTGGCCAGCGCGCGCATGCGTGCTGGCTTGCTAATAGGGCAGTGCCTGGCGTGCCCTGACAAATGGATCTGCGTGCCACCTGTGGCATGCGTGCCACAGGTTCGCCATCACTGGTATACGTGGTACCTTGCTCAATAGTAGTAACTGTGAGAGGGATTTTGGAGTCCTAGTGGACAATCATTTAAATATGAGCCAGCAATGTGCAGCAGCTGCCAAAAAAGCCAACACAGTCCTAGGCTGCATCAACAGAGAGATAGAATCAAGATCACATGAAGTGTTAATACCACTTTATAATGCGTTGGTAAGGCCACACTTGGAATACTGCATTCAGTTTCGGTCGCCACGATGTAGAAAAAATGTGGAGACTCTAGAAAGAGTGCAGAGAAAAGCAACAAAGATTATTAGGGACTGGAGACTAAAACATATGAAGAACGGTTGCAGGAACTGAGTATGTCTAGTTTAATGAAAAGAAGGACTAGGGGAGACATGGTAGCAGTGTTCCAATATCTCAGGGGTTGCCTCAAAGAAGAAGGAGTCAAGCTACTCTTCAAGGCACCTGAAGGCAGGAGAAGAAGCAATGGATGGAAACTAATTAAGGAGACAAGCAACTTAGAACTGAAGAGAAATTTCCTGACAGTTAGAACAATTAATCAGTGGAACAGCTTGCCTCCAGAAGTTGTGAATGCCCCAACACTGGAAGTATTTAAGAAGATGTTGGATAGCCATTTGTCTGGAATGGTATAGGGTTTCCTACCTAGGCAGGGGGTTGGACTAGAAGACCTCCAAGGTTCCTTCCAACTCTGTTATTGTATTGTATTATATTGAATAAACTCTCAAGTTGCTTGTTAGTTCATTTAGTGTTTATTTCAGACTCTTTGGATGTCAGTCACTCAGCAGTCATGCGTGACCTTTTTCTGCAAAGTTGCTATTTGTACTGGATTTGAGTTAATTGAAAAGATGAACTTTTACTTCACAAGAGTCTTAATCCAGTCACTTGATGCAAGACATCATTAGCTGTCTTGTCCTTCTATTTGAAATAGCCTTTTAAAGTTCAAAGCTTGTCCATTTCATTTTAAATCCATAATGCAAGATTTTGTTTAGAAGAAAAATATTGGATTTAATGTTATCTCAAGGCAGAATATTTGTCTTATATTTTTTGGTGGGGGCAGGAGTTATAATTCAGGATATCATCTGTAACTTGCAAAATCTGGACAACCATTTCTTAAAAACAATAAGGTTAGAGATCTTTAAGACTTGTTCAGCACGAATGGAAATCATACTTTAACAGACAAATGAAAAACAAATCAGGTGAAGAAATTTCCTTTTCTTCTGTCTATTCTTACACAAGCAAAGATCATTTTTCCTCCTGATGTCTTTCACTCCTGGTGAATAAAATCCAACAGTACTAGCCTTAAGCAACAAAGATTCTGCTATACCTATTATTTCCATCACACAGTGTTCATGTGTGTTTTGAACAGCTTGAAGAAATAACTTACCCAGAAAAAAAGAAGATATTTGTTGTGCTGGATGCTGGGATTTTGTAAATGCCTAGAGCACGTTCATTGTGCAGACTGCCAAGAAATCATTTACTAGAAGCCAAAGACCATAGGAACATCTAGAATTTTATCATCCACACATTATTTCAAAGGTTGCTCCTCTAGATTCCCTATGTTTTATGAATAAGGAATGGTTGGCAGTCAGAAAAGATGCTTTGTTCCTTTAGCACTTACACACACACAAATGAATAAAAGAACTGCAGATTCAATCAGGCATTTTTAGTACATTTTTGGCCCTCTGCATACTTTTAGTCAATATGAGTATAATAAACACACACAGAGAGAAATTGCACATATGGCCTGCATTCAATTCTCACTTTGCATCCTTACATCAAAATCTGAGCAAACTTTCCTATGGCAATATAAGCCCTGGGAAAGGCATATAGATCAATGAGACAAATACAATGTGCTCATGGGATATTGTTATGTTCATATAGCTCTATTTAAACTTTGACTGAAGCTGGAGAGTGTCAGACAGATGCAATACAGTTTTTATCTTACTATAGTCAGTTTACATGTATTAAAATGAGATTAATGTAAATGTTTCTGAAACATAATTTCAATTATATTATGGTGGGGGAGAGATATTAATCACTAACTAGAGCATCCTGCATCCCCTATCCAATTAAAAACTTTAGAAACTGTATTTATTTGCACCTGCAGGTAATTGATTTGCATCAAGAGATATTATTCAGTGCTATGAGCTTTATGAATATATATTTTATTACACTCTTTTTCTGAATCACATGGGATATTAAATTGCAAAGTGAGTGATATCAAGACTTGTCACTTCTAAAACTTTCAACCATTTTGGGGGGAGGGAGTAAAAGTCACGTTGTTATGCATTTGGTAATTTATTCACAAATTCCCTTTCATGTACAGTATCATTAGATCTAAACTCATTGTGATATCACTAACACTGAATGAATTACATTCAAATTTCTGGCATTCTAGTCTTAGCTGAATTTAAAATGGATTTATGAAAATCAGTGATATTTAAATTCTACTACGGTCAGCTTTGTTTTTCTGGGTGATATATAGTGAATTCAAGATAGCTCAGCAAAAACAGAGTCAATGACAGCCAAAGAACTAAGGAACTAGTGAATAAACTGGTTCCTTGGAACTTCCCCAGGTAAGGGGGCACAGGAGAGAGTCCACATGTGTTCTGGAGGGTTGCTCCCCATGAGAAAACAATGGGACAATGGTTTTACACAAGTTGGAGTGCCAGAAGATGATGGGATTAGCCATTTTGCTCTCAACCACACAGGAGTCTTTTAAAGGAAACTAAGTTTGCAAAGCTCACTTGCTAATCACTTTCAGAAATTGCTGAAGGTGGTCCTCAATTTACAACAGTTAGCTTAGTGACTGTTCAAAGTTACAATGGCACTAAAAAGTGACTTATGATTATTTTTTAGTTATGACCTTTGCAGCATCCCCATGATCATGTGATCAGATTCAGATGGTTGCAAGTGGTTCATATTTCTGATGGTTGCAGTTTCCCAAGTTCATGTGATCACCTTTTGTGACCTTCTGACAAGCAAGGTCAAAAGCAAGATTCACTTAACAACCAGGTTGCTAATTTATTAACTACAGTGACTCACTTAACAACTGAAGCAAGAAAGGTCATAAAATGGGCAAAACTCACATAACAAATACCTCGTTTAACAACATAAATTTTGGGCTCAATTGTGGTCATAAATTGAGGACTACCTGTACTTCTAAGCTATTAGAAACTTTCAAAATGATAAGTGTAAAAACACTAAGTGAATCTGCCTTTAATCCTGAATGAAAGAAAACTTTAATTATAAGCTGAAAAATTTGAAATAAAAAGCAAAACGCTAAATAAGATTATAATAAGAACCTACATGTGAGGTTTGGAACAGAAATCGACAGTTCTTAGTCTGGTCCAGGGCTAGCTGGCACCATACAATAATCTGTTAATCTGCAGAAATAACAGGAAGAGGAAAAAAATCAATTCAATTTATCGTATTAGGTATAAAGTAAAGATTTTGATATTTTCCAGAACTTCTCAGAGAATCAAGAGGCTTGAGATTGTTCAAAGGCAGCAACCATTCAGAAGCAATCCTATTGAAAGTTTTCATCACCCCTATACCAAGTTAAATACGTTTCTAACTGGAAAATTCCCAAGCCGCCTTTGGAAATTGATTGGACTCAATAAACCCTTGAGGTGAATGAATGTATTTGCTACATCTTACCTGTAACAAATCGAGAGAGAGAAATATTCTGTGACATTGAGTTTTTATATTCCTAATTACAGATATTATCTCAATTACTCCCAGATCTAATATTTTTCTTTCTCACCTGCTTATCAACTCATGATAATATTAGACAAACCAATAGTTGTTGCAATAGCCATAATATCAACTGATTATTGAGAGAAACCCAGAATTTTTGGCATATTCCTAGAAAGCCAATTTTAACCACTGGTAGGAAAGTACCTTGCCTTTGCAGTAAGTGAAAATATCAGGATCCAAGTTAGACCCCATCCGTGCCCAATTTCCTTTCAGCTTGTTAGCAAATATGCATGCACAGACAAATTTTAAATTATCAGATCTAAAACTTGAAGGTAATACATAAAATGTATAAACTGAGCTGACAAAAATTATCTTATATATATTTCATAGAAATATATATTTCTTTTAATTATTATTTTAATTTAAGAATAATAATTGTATTTCCAATGTTTGTAAGGAAGTTCAGTAGACTTCAAAAATGTATATTATTTTTGGTTTCAGGCATTAGTAAAATATTCTAAAAGAAGGAAGAATGTCAGCACTTACATTTCATTGTCTAAATATAAAGTAGACTTTGAAAAGCATGGAAGGTGAAATCTTACACTGTTTTTCATTATGCTCATATTTTATGGAGCAAATGTCAGAGAAAAAGTAATGACATTGCACCATTAGTAATAGCAATGATAATTTCTGAAGCATTATTGAAACATGAGAATCAAATAAAGTATAATGCGTGGTGCATTTTTGTACTATGTTATTCTAATGCAGGGAGAAAGTTGGCTGGGTTTTGATGGTTTTAGTTTAAGAGATTCTTAGATGCCATTAATCTCTCCTTACTGTTCAAGGCCTATTTTTTTATATGTAAAAAACAGTGAAGAGAAGAAAGAGATAAAAGACTCGGTCTTCTCACACAATAAATCTTGAAATAACTCTTACTAATTAATTAGAGAAAAAGACAAGCTGAATACTGGCAATGTCTAAATTGTTCTTATATTGATTTTGGATGAGAGTTTTTACCTATAGTTCTCCCTTTTGTTTAGGGCAGAAAAAGTACAATTTCTAGCAGCCTCTTATCCAACTTGCTTTTGAGATCACTACGGTAATATCACAAACAGCTGCATTTCCCTGAAGCATTGCACTCTTGTGGATAGCCCATTAGCATGCTCGCTCTCTCTCTCTCTCTCTCTCTCTCTCTCTCTCTCTCTCTCTCTCTCTCTCTCCTCCCTCCCTCCCTCCCTCCCTCCCTCCCTCTCACCCTCACCCTCTCACACACACACCAGTTATATGTAAGTTATACTTTGAGCATTTAATCATACAGTGGTATAATTTTAGTAATTTGGCTTTCTCACAGACCTCCTGATAATGCTTTAGCCTGAGTCCTGGTGTACAAATCACATTCTAGTTGGGAATTTAAAAACTGGCAGTGTTGAAGCCTAGAAGAAGTGAATAAAATTATTTACTTATATTGAGATCCCTCCTGATTCATAGGAAGTAGTATCCATCATAGATACTTTGGAAATATTATTTTTCTTTTTTTCTCTTAATACAAATGTTCACCAGGGCAAAGATGTTTGAGCAATTAAACCCTTAGAATTAAAAGAGTTTTCTGATTATCTCAAGTTTTCTTCATTTTAGTGACCCAGATGTTTCTGATGTTGTTAAATAATTGGAAATTAGACATTTTTCCTGATTTATTGCTTATATGCTTAGAAACGTTCTACACATAGTGCTTTAGTAGACTAGGTTTCATAAAGAAGAACAAGCTTGTGGAATAGACATCCAGTACGAGCCATGTACATCCAGTACAAGCCATTAGGTAGCATGATGTCATTGTACAATTCACATCATTTGCATAATGATGGCACCACTTTCTCCTTGCATTCCCTGCTGACTACATGAATTTGATGCTGGACTCATATGTTCAATGGGTATGTAGTTCTCAAATTATGCATATTGACTGACTGAACAACTAGAAGATATTTAATAATATTTAAGGCATAAAAATGAGATGGAAATAAATTATCCAAATTACTTTATTAAATATCCCTGCTTATAAGGAAGAGATCAACTTTTCCAGAAGATCCAACCTCCCACCTAAGAGTAATATATAAGAAGGTAACTATCAAAAAGATGCAAATTTAGTCTTATGAGTGTAAAAAATATATATAATGTCACTTTTGAATGAAAAGCAATAACTTTTTTTTAAAGAAAAAGACAATTGCATTACTAAAGACAGTTGCACACTAAAGACAGTTGCACATTCTGGACACTCATGGTTCCCCAATTTCTAGCCTGGTGTCTTAAACACTGCACCAAATTGACTCTTTCCCATTCATATAACGGAACCTTAAAACTTGCTAAGATTTCATAAATTTTGCACACTTACTACCCAAATATATGCAAAGAAAGGAATATTCATAAAAGGGTCCATTACAAGGAATATACTTTTAAAATTAAAGCTCAATTCTGTGCTTGAAAATATAGTAGGTTAAAAAAATATTTGAGGTGGGTTTATCCTGCCATGAATATTTTCTCATTAATTTAATTGTCTCAGTAAATATCTAATGGAATTTAATATTGATAAATATTCATTAGTTTTAATATAATTAATTAATAATTAATTATAATGGAAGTTTTAATTACTGAGTTGTTTACTGGAAATACATCTATATGTTTAGATATATTTAATTAAACATATTATGATATAACAATTATTTTATAGAGTCCCTGAAAATTGTTGATCTTAATCTCTTTTTAAAAATAATTTAATTTATAGGTTTTTTCTTTAATATCCATAAGTGCTTAGTAAACAGCATATTGTCTGGGTCAATATACTTTATACACAATACTACTAATAAAGATATTATTTAGATATACATAATCATAATATTTCAACGTCTAACATTTGTATATACATTGTAATTATAATACATTATATTATATATCAGTATACATAATGCTATTTTCCCAATTTTTACTTTCTACTTCTTTCCCCCCCTAACTCTTAATAAAATAGCCACCATATTAAGATGTATTCTATATCAACATCCCTTGCCCTTTTTAAAATTTCAACTCTTATTGATTTTTTGGTAAATCTTTCATGTTTCTCCCTTGGAGTCTTGTATCTTCTTACATCATGCTTATTTAATCCAAGTATTTCATCTGCCTCAACACCTAGCTCTTGCTGTTGGATCTCTAGAGCACCCATCTGTAATTCTTTCATCACATTTAAGATATATTTCTCTTTATTTTCTTCTATATTTTGAACTCTTATGGAGTAATCTATCTGTTCCACTTTAAGAATTATTATTATCTCTTCCATATCTTTATCTGCTTGTATCATTTTTTTATTCATCTCTTCTATTCTTTCCTCAGTTCCTCCTAATTTCAATTTCTTTTCTGAATTTTTTATTCATCTTTTATTGTTATTTGCCGGGAAATTTTTAGCCTCACATCTGTATCCTGCATTAGTTCTATCATCTCCCTATGATTCCTTGTCATATTTCCTGAATACATTGAAACATCAATAATATTTCTTAATGAACTGTATTTGTTTTCCCCTGTTAAAACATTTTGTAATAATTTAATACGCTGAAAGTTACTCAATATTTCACTAAGCTTCCAATATCCCAATGGCCCAGAAACACTAGAAACACCAATATTAGTGAGGTTTACTCAGTCCCATGACTGTTCCTCAAAATCCCCTAAATTTATAGTCCTTAAAATTTTCCAATTTGCACCCTCTAAATTATCCAAATTTTTAAGTCTTGTTTAATTTTTCTTCTTTCATCTTGTAAGGTGTTCTATCAACTAGTATTAATTATCCAGATTGGCCCACCAAATTTCTCCAAATCTCTTTAATCTACAGGATCAAGTGTTCAGTTTCGAGGATGTTTCTTGTTAATTATATCCCACCTTGCCTTAAAAATCTTCAAAAGGCTCACTAAATACTTCCAGGAAGCCAAAACACCAGTAGATATGAAACTAAAATAAGGAGGCCTTCCACGTGTTGTTTGCCTTTTGCTATTTCATTTCTCCTCCTCCTTGTTTTTCTTCTGTTATTGGTCAGTCCCCTGTTATCTTCTCTCATCAGTAGGTGGCACTCCCATTTTAAATTTCAGCATCAAACAAAGCAAAGATAGAACAGCTGACTGTCAAAAAGATCAAGGGGAAAGAGAAAAAAAAAACAAAATTCCTTTTTGTTTATACAATTTCTTCCAGTAATCAGACAGTATTATCTGCAGATAGCCAGTCTGAGCTTTCTATATTTTAAATCTTCATAGTCTTCCATTAAAAGTTTGTTTCATTTCTGGGTCTATAATCTTTCGTTGTGTGTTAAATTGGCACTTTCTTAGCATTTTAGAGAATCTTTTTTGAAAAAAATATCTTTTATTTGGGTTCAAATCTTTAATATAGAAGTTGAAAGTCGTCTCATCCAATTCAAATCCTCTGTCCACATACCGCTCCAACTGATAATGTTCTTGTCCCTGGTTGTCACAGCTTTGGTCTTGCCAAAATGGCCATTGCCTCTGCTGCCGATCAGGAGGCATTCTTTGGATCAAGTGAGGAAATTGCTGTTTCCTCATGATCTACAAATCATCCCTCCTTTCTTCACCACTCCTCCCGGGTGGTTTTGGCCCCATGGAAATTCCTGGCAAATAGGTATCAGTTGGGAGCTCCACTATCCCATATATCTCCCGCTGTGACACCAACCTGTGAAACAATCTTACTCTCTTTTAGTAGCTTGCAGATACTTTGGTTCCAAAGACAGCAAATTTAATTTGAGCTAGTTAATAGTACACCCAAAATATAAATCATAATAAGCATTCATAATCACACTGCATCATTATCAAGAATAGCATTTCATCAGCATATAAGAACAAGGATCGAGTGTCACCACACCCTTAATATCTTGGCTGTTTAATAGAAAAAAAAGAGTGCCCTTTACTTAGAGACAACAGATTGAAGTGCCCCAGGTCCATAGTTTTAGGGAATTCTACCAGCAAGCCAGAAATGTTATTAAACAATTATGGATAGGGAAGCTGTTATGCAGCAAGGAGACTGGCATAGTAGCAACAATCCCAACTGACTCCTACAGCTCAGCTTATTATTAGGGTCCAAATCTAACTCTTTATGGAATGGTATCTCTGACAACCCTCTTGAAAAGTCATACCAGCTTCCTGCCTTAGCCCAGGCGTCATGCATAGCTGGTGCCAAATCTGGAATTAATCAGGTCACACTTTGGCTTCTTCCCAGCCTAGCTAGTCTTCCCCAGTCTCAGAAATGTATATCAGGTTGGTTCTATCATCCATTAACTCTTGAATGAGATAAGATTTATTAAACAGCAACTGGGGCCATTCTAATGACTGCCATGGTATAATCTGGCAAACAAATCAATTTATTAATAAGTTTAGTCACTGGGATATACTAAATTGAAATATAATGAACAAAAGAGAATGGAAGCATGCATCTTAGAACACACTTTACAAATTTAAATTAAATTATATTGAAGGCCATGTCATGTCCAACAAAATTAGAACAGATTGCTCCAATTTGTCAACTGCAATATTCAAAATATCAATCATCAGAAGTATAGTTAGTTTTTATAAAATTGAGATGGGTGGATTATAGACAGCATTGCTTCTTCTAACTTCTAGCTAGAATTATATTTAATATTATAACAATATCACAATAACCTAATAATTTTGCACTTTTTCTCTTGAATTCCAATATTTTGGGATAATACATTTCAGAGTGTTTCCAACTTGTTTTGAACGCAGTAACACCAATGTTAATTTTGCTATTATAAATACTTGGTATGATTCATCTTTGGGATTCGTAGCATATAGCAAAAGTAAATTTTAACCATCTCTTCCAAGTGTATAAAATTAGAATCTTTGAGTCTCTTTTTTTTGAGGCAAAAACAATAATAGAGCCAATAAAAGCCTTAAACAAACCTTATGTAATTAATTTATTGATGAAATATTTGATTTATTGATTTATTAATTTCTTTCTTGGAGCACGTCAATATTTTCCTTCTTGACATATTAAACAGTCACTTAAAAGAGAACTATTTGGACATCATCCAGATTTGGCTAATTTATAGACATTTGGGGCAAGATGACAGAATTACAGAATAATAGAATTGGAAGGGACCTTGTAGGTCATCTCGTCCAATGCTCTGTTCAATAGGAGACCCTATACCATTTCTGACAAGTTGCTGTCCAGTCTCCCCTTGAAAGCCTCCAGTGATGAAGCACCCATAACTTCTGAAGGCAAATTGTTCAATCAACTAATGTAAAGATGTGAGTTTGCAGTGAAACTTATTGACTTGACTTATCCAGCAAAGTAGAATAGATAAATACATAACTTAATTTAATGCAATCATAGTATTATGTGAAAAAATATATTGGTCAAGTTTTGGATTTAAAAAAACCCACATCTATTAACTTAAATTTCAATATATATGTTGCAGTAGGAAGCTCTGGGATAAACTACAGGGGGTGTTTGTGAGTTGAAAAGGGCTGAGGCCAGCAAGTATTGTTTTTTTAAAAACATTTGACAAGTATACTAGAGCAGATGACCACATCCAAATGGTAGCTTCCTTTAAGTCAATGAAGCCCTAAAATTTCTGGACAGTCTGTGGGATATATTTGTTCTTCATCAATATATTATAATTTTATTTTATATCACAATTATTATTTGTCCTTTTGATTTGCTATTAATTATTTTATGCTGCCATTTGTGGCTGTGAGTTAACTTTTATTAGAATTGCTTTATTGAATTTGTGTTATTATTTCTCATTATGGAATGTTTATTTCACTTTATTCTACTGTAAGGTGCCAGGAGTCTAGATTTACTTGCTTATTAAATTATCTATCTACATTTATTTCTACTAATGTATTCATTATGGAATGAATGTTGTCTCCAGTGTTGCCAGGGATTTTCAGCTCAAACGACAGTAAATCTGCAAGAAGACAAGTTCATTAGAATCAGGGCCACAATCCCAAAACATTGAGGCAAACATCTTTAATCATTCAGAAATGAAGAAATCAATACATAATAAAAACATTTATTAAAATTGTTTTAGAATGTTTTCTGAGAAATTGTGCTACCTTTTTAATTAACAAGAACAGAAACATTTGCCCTGGTTGCCATTGCATAACATGACAACTTATCCATCTGAAACGTGACAGTATAGGTTTTGTAATACTGGCAGAAAAAAAATATAATCACATTGATAATAAAAAGGAGGGTGGGGGGAATTATAGTTTATTCCATTAATTTTGGCTGTATCATGCTTTCAGAAGAGGCTATAATTAGTTTAGATTTAGTCAAATTCAGAGTACTTTTAATAGAGTGCAAGCTAGTTATTTGTTCATTTATTTATGAAATGTAAAATCACCTCAATCTCAAGGTGGTTTAAAGCAGCAACAGATAGCCAATGCAATATAGAATAACTTTCTGAGGAGCAGCATTGGATTTGAAAATATTGTTTTTGGACTTGAGTAAGAGCAGGACTTATTAAAATAAGACAACAAGTAGAAAATATGCTACAACTGATAATGAATGAAGATCAAAGAGCCCAGGAAAGAGAGGAAACAGTAGAAAGAATTGAGGAAAAGATAGAATAGGCAAACCAGCAAACAAAGCAAAAGGATGAGAGGGAGAAGGCAATAAAAATAATAATGATTGATGAAATAAACTAAGGGGAAAGTACTTTAAGAGACTTAAAACTGGATTTGGATAACCAGGAATATATTTTTTGAAAGGGAAATAGGGGTTTGGGTGGACATGGGAGAAAGGGCAGTTTAGGAGGATAGAGATGGGAGAAATATTCAGATTGAATGATGAAGACACAGATGCTAATAGACAAAAAGATCCAAGAGAGGAGTATGGGAGGCAAGCAAAAAAAGGAATAAGAATTGAAGTATTAAAACGGGCAAGAGATGATGGATAGAAAGGAATTGTCATTACTTTCTCTTTTTTTGCTAATATAAAGATGGCCTGATGAAAAACTGGAATACAGGTAGAAATAAGAATATACATCTTTTTATAAAGCAAGAGTTAGATGGATAGATTGGAGGTTGAAAGATGATATTATTAGGTATGTTTATATAACAGGATGACTGATACTTGAATGGTGTATTGTGACTTTGAACAATCAAATAATGAAGGACTATGTCTTAATATAAACAAGTGTATTAATGCTAGGATTAGTAATGGTGGCCAGATTAGAAGTTAGAATAGAAGTAGAAATAAGAAATAGGGGGAATATTAGTGGATACAATTTTTATATAATAGAATATAAGCAATAATTAGATGGAAAGATTAGAGGTTGGAATATGGTATTACTATGTATGCTTAATAATACCATTGGCATTAAAATGGAACATTGAAATATTGAATAACTACTCTAAAAACAATTGTGTATATCAATACTAGAATTACATAAGCTTGATTAATGCAACAACTATTATTATTATTACTATTATTGCTGCTTGTATCAAAATGAATTATGCCCAGGGGCCACACTATTCATGTATTGATATTGATGTATATTTTAAAACATCCAATAAAACTTTAAAAAATGAATCAAAGATCTTGAACTCAGAAATATACTGTTAGCCAATGTTTGATTAAAGAAATCCATTTTTTTCAGACAGAAAGAAAACAAATGCCATTTGATGTTTTCCAATTATAATGAATGGGGAAGCATGGAGAAATGGTGTTTCTGGTAAAGTTTAATGCTTGAGTGTTGATTCACTTATGGAGTAGGATTGTTTGGCAACTGACATATGAACCATGTCTTTTCTGATGACCTTGCGGTGGGAAGGGTAACATTTCCAGAAAGTGATGCACCAGATGTCCAAATTCAGGTGCAGTTCCTAGATGAGAGGAGAAGAAAAGTCATATGGGAAGATCTCTATGAAAAATGCAGCATTTTTTTTTTGCTTTGGACAGTGGAAGGTCATAACTGTCAGAGGCAGGAGAAGAATGTCCTATTTTAGCCACTTGGGAAGAGACAGCTTTCCACTCTTCTCATCAGAAAGCAACCTCATTGGGGTGGTTTAAGGATTTCATACCATTGCTGCTTCCCACCTCCCTTCCTCCTCTCCTACCATTTCACAAGTAAGGTTAGCAAAGCATAATGGTGGTCTCACAACATCTGCCCTATCTATAACATCTATATGAAACAACCAGAGAATCCAAGCAAAAAGTGGTGCACAGGCTGGGAAGCACATGGACTCTTGACATGAAGAATGGTCAAATGCTATCTTTGCCTTCCTTATTGTTGGGAACAAGGGTGTGTTTCTGATATTACTTTAGCCAGCAACACCAGCAGCAAGCTGACATATCATAGTCTTAGTTATGATATAAATTTGGCATGGAGTGGAAGTGCACAAAATGAACTGAAGGCTCAGATGCAGCTTACGATCACCTCGTGATTGTAAGATGAAGGGTAAGACCCTCATCTTACATAGTGACCAGGGCTCTTTCTCTGCTATAAGAATAAATCACTGAACATACATCTTCAGTTTGCTTGCAGAAGGAAAACAAAGATGAGAAATCGCTTTTACAACCCCTGTAAGAAAAGATGAAAAGATCATTTTTCCAAGTAATGCAGAGCTATATGCAAACAATATGTGTTTGCTTTGTGCTGTATTTTTACCATTTTGTTCCAAGAAACAGGAACTGAACAAATAGATTATGTGGGAAAACAAGCAGTTCAGTGAGAGAAAAGAGGAATTATTTTGCTTTTATAGCTTGTAAGGCGTTTAATATTACTTTCTCTATGTACTGATGTTAATGGCAATAACAGGCAGGGATTTAAATCTGTTTAGAGAAATAAACTGTGTTGCATTCTCTTTAGTTTTAATTCATTCCTTCTTAGAAATTATAACACAGTATTGATGACCTCCATATCATATCTTATACTAAACAGTTTAAAGGAATTATTATTACGTATTTGAGTTGCCAGCTTTGGTTCAAATTGTCTTTTCTACATCCAGCAGATGTTTACCTAAATGGGCATTTTGACTTTAATTCAGTGACCAAAAAATTAAATTAGAAGCTGTCATGTTGAAATCAGTGTGACTTATACGGAAGTATTTTTAGGAGTACAAGGTCTTAACTGGGGGAAAAGTCAATTGTTATGAGTCAATGTCATCCTCCAAACCAATAAACAAAAAAACCCTGCAATTTTGTGAACATAAGGAATATTTTATTAATGTGTCATGTGTGGATGTATTTAGCAAGGTCACTTCTTATCACTCTTACAGAGATACATTATAGGTTGATTTGATATTTCACTCATATAAGGACAAATAACTTGATACTTTCCAGATTTGTGGACTACAACTTCTATAATCCTGTATCTAGCACTGTCATGTATGCCATTTCTAGTAGTTGAAGCTTATATAACTGGAGGTCATAAAAAACTGGAGAAAGCTGAATTACCTGTTCTGCTGAGGTGATCAGTTTTTCGAATACCAGTCAGTGTACCAGGGATGTGCGGTCAGGGGAGGCAGGGGAGGCAGAGCCTCACCTCTTTTCATGAAATAATAGTATATAATATTATATATATATATATATATATATATATATATATATATATGTATGTATGTATGTATGTATGTATGTATGTATGTATGTATGTATATACATATACATATACATATACATATACATATACATATACATATACATATACATATACATATACATATACATATACATATATATATATATATATATATATGTATGTATATATATAATATACATCCGGCCGGCCGCACCCAGGAGCTGCAGAGGCAGAAATGTCAGTGCTCCCGGATGACGAAGGCACGAAAGCGACTGGGGAACGACGAGAACCTTCCTGCCTCTGCTGGATTTCGCGCGCTCCTCACGACTGCAATATGCAGTCGCGAGGAGTGTGCAAAGTCCAGCAGAGGCAGGAAGGTTCTCGTCGTTCCCCAGTCGCTTTCGAGGACTGCGGAGCGCGAGCCGGCGGAGCACGCTCAGGAAGGCGGGAAATGGGATCACGTGTGCTGGAGGCTGAGGCAGCCTGAGCCTCTAGCACACGTGGTCCCATTCCCCACCTTCCTGATGACGTCACCAGCCTCACCAGCCATAAACCTCACCGCACGTCACTGCAGTGTACCAAAGACTAAACATGAATTGGTGATGTATGGATAGGGTAAAGGAATTAAAAAATGATCCCAAGCATTTGTAAACACAAATTGGTCAGCATTTCCAGCAAAGAACTCTATTTATATTCAGATTAGAACCACATAATGAAATCAGGGACATTGTGATTAAACTAGCATGGATGAATCTATATGCGTTATTTAAAACAGGGCTCCTGAAGAAATTTTTGAGGTACAAAGTTCTTTATTTACTCAACAAATAGAAAGAAAAATGAGAATCTGAAGAAAGCGGAGCTGAAAAAGGAACTTACTTGAAGAAAACAAGCAAACAAACAGAGGTGACAAAATGAGATGTTAATGAGAAGGAAATGAATCGGAGGACAGTCAGGTGGTTAAGACCAGGATGTTCTTTACGCCATGAGGGAGAGAGGTGAACATGGAACTGGAAACAACAAAATGCAATTTTGAAAAAAAGAAAAGAAAATCATAATTTATCAGAAAATCAGGAACATTCCCATAAACCCCTTCAAGCACTATGTCTGGATTGGGGAATCATACCAACTCACACTTCCACCCCCACCACTACTATGCAAATACACATTGGATTATTTTAAATCGTTGAGGTAATTTTTGAACTAATACATTATTTTTGCTTTTATGTCCCTACAACACTTTGAAAAAAATTGAGATTATCAGAGTGACAAGAGAAGAAAATGTGATTTTATTGAACTAGGAAATTGAAGGCACCTGATGGCTAAGAAATAGCAGTTTGTTTGCTTCAAGGACTAAGGAAACTAAAAATGAGTTCCTCACTTAATATTATTTTTTATTCATATGGTAATAACCTGCATTTTATATCTTTCTATCACAAAATGACCTTTGATGAAAATGTTAAATGCTAGTTTGATGAAGAATTAACATTCCCCCAAATGTTAACTTCTTGGCATAAGCTCTCCTAGCCCAGATTCTGATTTAGCCATTTTTAACGCCCTGTATTTAGGTTGCAAAACTATCATCTTGTCATTTACTGTAGCTTTGTCCATTTGTCAGGAAAGTTAATTTGATTCCCTATATATAGCATGTTTCCTTGGCAACTCGCTGTTACGACCTGGAAATAAAGAGGCCTCTATTGCCTATTTGTGTGAGTTCCAAAAATCATCTGCTTCCAATATTAAGTGGAAATATGCAATTAAAAATAATTCAGACAATGAAGTTAAAGATGACCTGATCATCTTTTTTATTTTTATTACTGACTAAAATATAAAGGTTTGATAGGGGTGGAAAATATTTTTTTTCATACAATTCGATTGTCTTGCCACTGCATGCCAAATTTTTGACTCCTGGCAAAAAGATGGGAGGGTACAGGATGCATTTTATAAATCTGGATTGTCTACGATTTGAATCCTAACAAATAACTTTTGTTATAAATATAATGAACATAACATGAAGATATTATATACAATGGGTTGAATTATACCACCTCAGGTAGAAGATACATTCAATTGTTGTTGTTAGTTGTGAAATCATGTCCAATCCATCATGACCCCATGGGCAATGCTCCTCCAGGCCTTCCTGTCCTCTACCATCCTCTGAAGTCCATTTAAGTTTATGCTTACTGCTTTGGTGACTCCATCCAGCCACCTCATTCTCTGTCATCCCCATCTTCTTTTGCCCTCAATCTTTCCCACGATTAGGCTCTTCTCCAGTGAGTCCTTTCTTCTCATTAGGTGGCCAAAGTATTTGAACACATTCAATATAATCATTCAATGTAATCATCAGTACAAACACTTTCTATCAGAAGACATAAAACACCAAAACTACAACAACAATGAATCAGTTTCCCAATAAATAATACATTGTCAGAGATTTGCAAGAAAAAAATGTTGAATTATTACTGAATAGCTGATGTATTTTAATTTATAATCCATTATACTTACTAAATTTATTAGGAGGAAATCCATTGAGCTCAGGAGTATTCCTAGTAGTCCTTCACAGAATTGCATTGCTATACTTACCAACCAATTATATACAAAATTAGTTACAGCTACCTGCAAGTTGCAAAATTAATGGTTCACAGTGATATCACTGCCTCTCACTCTTGGACAGAAAATTGAAAAATGTCAACAACTTTACTTCTTGGGCGGGAACTGATAAAATTCCATTAGTGTTTATATTTTTGGGGCTTCATAAATAAATACTTGGAAAATCAGTTTAAAAGTTCATACAAACAAACAAAATAGCTCAAGAACTTTACTTAATTATATTAAACAAAACCAGAACTTGACTGTGTGGATGCAAGTAGAATTTGTTGATTTTGAATATAAAATGAACAGTATCTACAATGGTTTGCATGTTCAAGGATTTTTTTTAAAAAAACCTTCTATTCCTTTTTTTCTTTTAAAAAATGTGTTTTTGTCATGAACTGCAGTATCAAATGAGAGTTAATGCACTTGTTTCTTATTGGTAGATAGAATTTAAGAAGACTTATAAACATGAGGCAACTTCTCGGTTTTCTATCACCCAAGCATTTAGAGGCAGAACGAAGGCAGCTTTTCAGCCCCAAAAAGGTCATAAATGAAATAGAATGCCACAATGCTGACAACAAGCACTTTAAAGGTCTGTCTCAGGTCTGTTAAGGGCTGTTTGCTCGTATATGAAGGATTGCCTATTAAATTTGAAAAGGGTTGCAAGCTGAATAAACATCCTCCAGCAGGGTCAGTCCTCTTTAAAGTCATGTAACAGAAAGCAGTTAATGTTTGGGTACATTGGTAATACTCACTAGATTTACATCAAATCAAATGCAGATGGAGGATCAGGGCAAGCTACAAATGCCATTTATAAGAATGGGCTTCAGTGGATTCATTATTTGCTTAATATACAAAAAATACTGTTAAAACATTCTCCTTACTACACAGGACAAAGTTTTCTATTCCTCCATAACTAAAGACAAAAGCAGACCAAAACAAAATGTAGAAAAGCTGAAGACCAGTTGAACTGTCAAAGAGGTCAACACAAATCTTGGTATCCTGGTCTTGAGAATGACAGCTATTTAATCCCACCCACCCACCCCCATTGTTGAGTATTGTTGACAACCTCCTCTAAGGAGCCACATCTACACATAAATATATTGTTACCATCAGCCTTGTTTTAGGAAACCTGCCACATAATTGCCAAAAGAATTGCTGAAGGACTCAGGAAGAGTCATAGGAGAGCAAACATCATGTGCTTAATGATTTTGCCCAGCTGTGTTTCTTTCAGAAGCTCAAGGGCTGGGATCAGTCATAGTGTAAAGTCTACCTTCAGGTTAACAAAATACAATTGCTGAGTTCACAACAAAAAGCTAAACCCAAACAGATAAACCATAGTACAGCCTGCATCACAAGGAATGCTAACTCAATGCTCTGCTCCTACAACACTGAATTGCAAAAGCCCTCTTTAGCCTAGTATAGCATATAGTGAGAAGACAGCCAACAAGGCAGTTTCTGAGAAAGTGCAAAGCAGAGGGAATGTTAAGCATTCAGACCACGTACATGGTCAACCATAAAGATCAGTTTCAATGCTTCAGAAAATTAGACCTAAAATGAGGGTAGTATTCTTAGCAGTAAAACAACCATATGTTCTTAATTAATGTATAACCATCCAGTTTATAAATCCACAGAATATCAGAAGGTTATCTCTTTCAAGATACAGAGTCTCTTGTTAATTAATTTATAGTAAAGTAACACATGCAAAATATACAGAATATACTGCACATCTTATATTAGTGTCATATTGGAGTTTTGGTTAATGTTAAAGGGTATCTTCATGCTAACAAGAAAAAAAAACTGCTTTATTTGAAGCAACTGCTGGGTTTAAATATTCTAACAAAATCAGATTAGCAATTGGTTTATAGCATTCTTTTGTCTTCAATTCCAACTGACTTTCTCTCTCAGTATTAACAATGCCTGGTTGCATTAAGTGGCTGAAGTTCATGAAAGATCTGAAAACCATCAAGTTTCTTCAATTGGATCCAGAGTTTTGTGGAGAGGAATGATACAAATGTGATCATTCTACTCTTCCAGGCATGTTTTCTGAGGAAAGGCAATTTATCATTCTCACCTAGGATGCAACTCATGCTTTTAGGTATCCATACTAACTGACCAGAAGCAATACAGCAGTAGAAAAATGCAGGTATTTTCAAACCAGAATTCTTATAAAACTATGCTGATCTATACTGTATTTGCAAATAGTATTGATGTGCTTTATTTTGTTGCTCTCTGAAAGATTCATTCTTAGTGATAGAAGTGAATTTGGATTATTCATTTATAGCCACATTAGACCATTAAAGTCAACAGATCTATTCAGAGACAAATAAGCTAGGAACTGCAGTTATACAAAACAAAAGCTAATGAATATCCTAATAAATGGACATGAATTTGGTCTAAGCTTCCTTTTCTTTTTTTCCCTTTCTGGTAGAATGAGATTTTAGTATTACTGATAGAAATTATTAATTCCAATTCTGGTGATTTATTGCTACTAATATGGGAATCATTCTTCTCCAATCTACACAGACCTCTAAGACCCGTACAGGGCATACTATCTGGAAGGGATTTATGAACACCCTACTCCCATTCTGATTAGTACTATAAATAATAAAGGACATAGAATGATAAATATTAAAAATGAGCCCAATCTGACTTTCTTGGGAACTTCTGAAAGTCAAAGCCTTGCCTTGTCTCATACATTGCAAATATTGAAGTGATAAGAGCATCAACAAATAAAATCTTTTAGAATGTCTTCTTGAAGACTGATTAGTTTATTTTCTGATTGGAGATGAAGTGTCTTCCTCTTTTTTTTTTTACATTTTTGCTGGTTGATGTGTATTTTTTCTTATCATTAGGTCAGGATCCATTGGGAAAATAGAGCATGAAATAAGACATTAATTTAATTCCTCTTGGATGAGAGGCAAATTTGTGATCAATAGGATAAAATTGCTGTCAGTCTGAGATATTGTATTATTTTAAAATATATGCAGTAGCATGCATATCACCACCAAACAACAACACAGGCAGAGGGTGGAGAGGCACTTGTAGTTTAAAATAAAATCACAAAAAAAGAGATTGCTATGCCCTCTGCTTTTTTCCAAACAGTCCCCAACATTTAAGCTGTAGTGCTGAGCATTTAAGGGGACATTCAGTTTTGTGGGATTTGGGTCTGGTTCAACAAGTGTGTAGCATGTTCCTGAAACAAGATATTATCAACAGATGCTTATCCTTCTAATTAGAATCAGTGGTATTTAAGTATAGTATCATGGGTCCCCCATTTTCGGTTGCCATTTTAAGTGCTGCGTGGAGTTTGAGTGCTTTGACTAGACCATGTGGGAAGAGATCTTACCAGAGTCTCCACTCCCTTGTTGACTCTTGTATTACCTCTTCTTCTGATCCAAAGGATTTCTAATTAATGTACCAGAACAGGATTCTAGCAAAGGGAAGGGTCTAAAATCTAGTTTCTCCTAATTTCATCAGTATAAATGCTTATCTGAATCAGAAGTCATCTGTTACAGAAAAGAACCTTTTGTTGAAAGAAGACAAGTTCTGCCTAGAACCTTCAACTTAGACATGTCATTAGCAATCCAAAAAAAGAATGCTACATGCAGGAAAGCTTTCTCCAAAGTGTATTAGAGATACTTGGCAGCTACTTTATTATCTTTCCAGCTCTATGAATGGACATTTTTTATTCACATAGGCCTTGTAATATAGTAATATTTGAACAAGTCTATTAAGATGCAATGGAGCTTTTTTCCTGCTGTGTTCTTTCTTTCCTCCGCTTAGAACTTAATACTTTGCATGATGGTATTTTTAGCTCCTGTTGTTGGTTAAATTTTAATCTGTTTTGATTCTGTAGACTGCCGTGGAGAAAACTTTGTTTTGAAGCCTGGCATAAAAATGTTAGAAACAAACTAAAATAAATGTCATAATTCACCCTTCAGAGGGTTTGACAGGACTGTCAAACTCCCGGCCCATAAGGTGGATGCATCATGTGGTAGCCATGCCCATGCCCAGTTTAGCAAAGGGGGAAAAGTCCTGATACATCACATGACACTGCCATGACAACATGAGTTTGATACCGCTAAGCTAGATCCTGCAGAAAGTTGCATATGGGTTTGCCACATAACAGAATAACAGAGTTGGAAAGGATCTTGTAGATCTTCTAGTCCAACTCCCTGCCCAGGCAGGAAACCCTATACCATTTCAGACAAATGGTTGTTCAATTTCTTCTTAAAAACTTCCAACGTTAGAGCATTCATAACTTCTAAAGGCAAATTGTTCCACTGATTAATTGTTCTAACTGTCAGGAAATTTCTCCTTTGTTATACATAGGTTGCTTTTTTCCTTGGTTAGTTTCTATCCACTACTTCATGTCCTGCTTTCAGGTGCTTTGAAGAATAGCTTGACTCCCTCTTCTTTGTGCCAACTCCCAAGATATTGGAACACTGCTATCATGTCACCCCTAGTCCTTCTTTTGATTAAACTAAACATTCCATCAACCGTTCTTTATACGTTTTAGCCTCCAGTCCCCTAATCATCTTTGTTGCTCTTCTTTGCCCTCTTTCTAGAATCTCAATATCTTTTTTATATTGTGGTGACCAAAACTGGATGAAGTATTCCAAATGTGATATTACCAAAGCATTATAAAATGAATAAACACTTTGTGTGACGTTGATTCTACCTCTCTGTTAATTCAGCCTAGGACTGCATTGGCTTTTTTTGGCAGCTATAGCACACTGCTGGCTCACATTTAAATGATTATCTACTAGGACTCCAACATCCCTTTCACAATTACTACTATGAGCCAGGCACCACCTATACTATACCTGTGCATTTGGTTTTTCTTGCCCAAGTGTAGAACCTTACTTTTTTCACCATTGAATTTCATTTTGTTAGATAGTGTCCAATGTTCAAGTTTGTCAAGATCCTTCTGCATCTTACACCGGTATCTTCTGGAGTGTTGGTTATTCCTGCCACCTTGGTGTCATCTGAAAATTTCAGGGATCATCTGCATGTTGAATTCTTAATGTCAACTTATACTTCGAACACATATTTACAAGATAGCATTTCATGCATGGGAGAAAAATACAGAAAATCTCCCTGTACATGACTTGGTTGTATCCATTTTGTATTTTCTGGACTACTATGGTCCTTGCAAACTTCTCCAAAAGATCATGGAACTCAGCCACTGAACATTTGCTGGCATGGTTTAGATTTGTAGGAGATAGCTGGGATAGTAAACCACATTATATAGCCTAGTTAATAGTTTTATTGAAAACAAACCCAAAGATGCTTGTATCCCTTCAGGGAAACTTATGTAGCAATAGAGAAACTCTCATGAGACTGAAAAGCCATGGCGTGGTAATGTAGTGTGATTTTTATCTACAAAGAGATATCAGTTACATGGCTCTTTTCAGAATTTATTCTCTATAAGCAAGTCACGATTAAATATTTTAATTTACAAAAGGAACTAAAAAATATTTATAAATAATCTTCAGCTGCCAAAAGGAATAAAGGCAAGATCCTTTTTAAATCAATTCCAGCTAGTATTCCTGTAAGCATAGTCAGGATTAGTAATTGGAGAGTTCCATTAAATCCTCAAGATGGCCATGCTTTTCTGCACTTTTCTCTATGGTTGCCTATTACTGATGTAAATGCATGTGGTGGAAACTCCAAATTGGATTTTTATAGAACAATACATCACTACCCTTTAAACCCCTTATGTGCAGTTGAGAATGCTTGCAAAGTGTTCAAGATTGTCCCATTAGACATTTGTCAGGAGCTGCAATTCTGTTGTGTGTATCATATGCTAAATACTATCAATATCCTTGCAGAGCAGAAGGTCTTCTGTTTTTACCAGAGGACACTATCTATTCCTGGACACAGAAAGGAATATCCTTTTTTGTATATGGAATGTGCGCACACATATTCACCATAGCAATGCTTTTGTACTCATCATTACAATTAAATGAAATTCTACTGTTTGCAAGGCATATTCTTATAATGGAAACAAAGCTGAATATTACCAATTACTCATATGGCATATAGCAGTTTTCATTTTCTCCTGTTGTTCATCCAGGTAGACAAATTTCTTCAGAGAATAGCAGAATTCCACATATTGGAAATACTGTTTGTGAAGGAAAATATTTTTTTTTGTTTTGTTTCCTTATCTAAAGGCAATCATTTTAGTCCATGAAGCATAAGATTTAATTTCTCTTATCATTAATTTTCATAACTATAATTTTTATTTGTTATAATTATAATTACCCTAACTTAACAAAAGAAAAGAAAATAGAAAAACAAATATTTGTCTTATATTTCTTATAGGGCATGCGGGAATGGTGGAAGAATCCACAGGTTTTCTCTTTGGATGCTTGTTTTGAAATTTGGTAATACATGCTATAATGCGACCAGAATCAGGATTGTTACTGTAAATTAAAAAGGCACATATTGAGTGTCAATATATTTAATGTACTGGCAGGACATGAGTAACAGAATATTGATGTTGAATATAGCCTCCATAATAGAGAACTTATCTTCTACCAAATAGCAAGTACATGCTTGAAGTAAAATCCAGGTTTCATGTTATTTGAAGAAATGAACTGAATCTTTCCTAATCATTAGTAGAGAATATGATATTTTATGGGGTATACCTAACACTGGCAACCTAATCAGTACTTCCATAACTTCCTACAAAATATTATGTTAGTACTTCACATTCCTACATTCATAAAATCCATGAGAATTTAATACGTACGTAGGAATCAATATATTTAATATCTAAAGATTATCAAAAACGTAAAAAAGATTGTCATTTGGAATGTAAAAAGGTTACAAATGTGCCCACTTATTACCTTATTTTTAAGCTACTTACAGTTCTGTACCACCCAACTCAAGCAACTCCTGGTGGATTATAGTATAAAATATATAAACATAAATAATTACAATTATTTTCTTTTTAAAATGGTCATATCTTATAATTTTGCACTTCAAAACCAGCATTCATATATTCATTCAAAAATATTGCCTTAAAGAAAAGTAAAAAGGAATTTCTAGGTTAGTTCTGGCAGCAGGTGTTACACAACATGAGTGCCACTACTTATAGGGATTGTGTGTAGGACAATATCATTTTGATTTCTCATAAGGATAACACTCTTCTTCATCTATACATGGCCTAGATAGATTCTAATTGCAGTACACAGTCTCTAAGAAGTCATAAAAGTGTTTATAAATGAGAGAAAGGGAGGGAGGGAGGAAGATTATAGATAGATAGATAGATAGATAGATAGATAGATAGATAGATAGATAGATAGATATAGATAGATAGATAGATAGATGATAGATAGATAGGTAGATGATAGATAGATAGATAGATAGATAGATAGATAGATAGATAGATAGATAGATAGATAGACAGACAGACAGACAGACAGACAGACAGACAGACAGACAGACAGACAGACAGACAGATGATAGATAGATAGATAGATAGATAGATAGATAGATAGATAGATAGATAGATAGATGATAGATAGATAGATAGATAGATGATAGATAGATAGATAGATAGATAGATGATAGATAGATAGTTAGATAGATAGATAGATAGATAGATAGATAGATAGATAGATAGATAGATGATAGATAGGTAGATAGATAGATAGATAGATAGATAGATAGATAGATAGATAGATAGATAGATGATAGGTAGGTAGATAGGTAGGTAGGTAGATAGATAGATAGATAGATAGATGATAGATAGATAGATGATAAATAGATGATAGATAGATAGATGATAGATAGGTAGGTAGATAGGTAGGTAGGTAGATAGATAGATAGATGATAGATAGATAGATAGATAGATAGATAGATAGATAGATAGATGATAGATAGATAGATAGATAGATAGATAGATAGATAGATGATAGATAGATAGATAGATAGATAGATAGATAGATAGATAGATAGATAGATAGATAGGAACCGTTCATAGCAGCTTTCACCACTGGTCTATTACTATGTGCACTTTGCAGCCAGGTAATCTTCAATAACAGCCGTATGCAGACAGTTATGGTAATCAAAATGTGGTGATAATGGCACAGCAATTACTATCGACAGGGTTTCTTAGTCTTAGCTGCATAAAGACCACCTTATATATACTTTCCACTTATTTTCCATCAGGAGTAATGCATCTAAAAGTTCCCACAAGTTGTGAATAGTAGAACACAGTGGTGGGTTCCTACCAGTTCAGACTGGTTCAGCTAAACCAGTAGTAGCTTGGTGGCCTGAGTAACTGGAACCGGCAGCAACCCAGGCTTTACCATGCCCCCGAACCAGTTCTCCCTTGTTTTTTGCTTCTGCTTCTCTGCAGAGCAATTTTAGTTGAACTGCACATGCACGCACAGTGCACTTCAAGTGCATGCACGCAGGGCGCGGCCCTTAGCAAACCAGCAGTAGTACCCACCACTGGTAGAACAGATAAACAAACAACCAAAGCATACTAAGTAGAAGTAGCTATTCTTAGCGAAATAGCTTGAATTATGACAATTCACATAAACCAGCATTCTGGAGGATAGCTGAATAGGTGGCTAGATCTCAAAATTTGTTTGCCATCTTTTACCTTTATCTATTAATAATGTTACTAGAGATGATTTGTTTGACTGCTGTAACCCACCCAAAGTCATTGAGAGTTGGGCAGCATACAAGTTTAATAAATAAAATATCCGAATTTGATACTGTATCTTTATAGGAAACCTGGATTTTTGGAAGAATATATCTTGACGGCTGTTACCTTCAGCAAGTGCCATATCAAATAGGGAGGTTAAATAGCTGGAGGAGGACTGGGATTTACTCTGCATGTCTTCCCATGCAGCATGCCACAATTACCCTTGAGAGCAAAATATTTATGATTTATGAAATGTTAGTTTTGGTTTAGCTTTCGGAGTCCTTTTCACATGAAATTACTAAATCCTTAAGAGTTCAAAATATAATGAAAAAATCATCAGAGAAACAGGCACTCATAGTTTGGTCATTAAAAATATGACAAGTGTTAGAATTATAAAATTGGATTTTGTCTCATGAGTAAATTAATTTCTGTAATTACACTGTCCAGAATTTCCTGAAAATGCTTGCTAGATTGAAAAAAAAAAAGATTTCATCCTATTTAAATTAAATGAAGAATAATACAGAACAGAGGATAATGTGGAGTTGCTTGGGGTACTGGCATATCAGGTGAAGTTGGTGCAGTTGCTATGCACAAATCAGTAAGCCACTGTGTGAACAATTTACGGAGACCCTGGTCCTTAGAATGGCTGAGGATTGGACATATTTGAAAAGATAGTATCATTATCACAATGTAAAAAATATACTTAAGGAATTATATAGAGGATGTCACAGACTAAATCTGAGTGAAGATTAATATTTTTGTCCTTGGTAAAGATCTTGTGTGTCTTGAGGTATGTAAATAATTAAAACATATGTCTGTTCTTCTATATTCTTCTGTTTAATGCTAGAAGTGTATTAATTATTTCAGCATTCGCAAGCCACTCCCACCCGGTCACATGGCCAGCAAGCCACTCCCATGAAGCAGGCCACACCTACAGAAGAGGTTCTAAAAAAATTTGAAACCCACCACTGATTCTCATCCTCTTTCAGGTTTTAATGCTTCACAGGAAATATTGACAACTGTTTTTTAAGTTCTATATATAGCATTAGTTTTTAGCCTTTGTTAGCTATGTCCAGGATGGAATGAGGAAATTTCCTCCCTTTTTCTATTAAATCATTGTATGTATAGATGCTTAAGTTGAAACAGTTTTTATTTTTTTATTACAAAGACAATGAATTCTTATTTGCATTCTGTGCCTGATGGAAACTCTAGTCTTGCTTTGCATTTATGCATTGTTGATTGCATCCCACAACACTCAGATAAGACAATTTTAGCACAACAAAGACCAAAACGGTTTGCATAAAATTCACTGTTGTGAAACCAGTCTGTGCCTGCAAGTGTTCCATACCTTCAGCTGCATGCCAGCTAGACTGCAGACATTCTGAAAGTACATTTTATGTCTCCCAAACACAAGCAACATGTAGCTTCACTTCAATCTCTCTCACTCCAGGAAGAGGTGGTGGATTTATTCTTCTAGAGCACTGTAGGCACAAATCCTGGCAAAAAAGGAGAAAACTGTTTGCTTCTAACCTCTGATTAAAGGGGAATTTTCAGAAAAAAAGTAACAGCGGAATCAATAGGGAGTTTGATTTAAAGATAGTTTTACTTTTAGAATGGGGAAATGATGAGGGGAGGAAAATAACTTTGATAAATTGAATCCTCATGTTCTCTGTGTGACAATTCAGCTTTATTATCTTTTGTATTTATTGCTTTATAAAACATTTGAAAATTGGCCATTCAACTTGGAGCATCAATTATCTAAGTCAAGGTGGGCTATGGAAAATATGATACCAGTATGTCTAGAGCAGGATTGCCAAACTCAAGGCGCATGGGCCAGATCCGGCCTGCAGGGTGGTTAGATATGACCCGTGGGGCTGGCATCGAAACAGCAAAGAACTGGCCTGTGGTGCCTCTGCTAGCAAAAATAGAGCTTGGGGGGGGCCCACATGTGGGTCCCCTGGGTTCCAATTTTGCTGGCAGAGGACTATCAAAACAAACTAAAAACCAAACAAAATGAGAAATGTTTCCCCTGTTGCATTTGGGCATGCAAGAAGGGACAGGAAAGGAGAAAGGGAATGAGGAAAGACAAAGAAAAAGAAGGGAAGATGGGAAGAGAACAAGGAAGGGGGGAAAGGAAAGAAGGAAGGAAAGAAGGAAGGAAAGAAAGAAGGAAGGAGATTATAATGAGAGTGAGGGTGGTTCTTAGGGAAGTTCTATCTTAGCACTTGGCCACCACAGATGCCCCCAATACAAGTCCCTTGTCATGCCCACCATTCCCACTCCCACTCCCAGCCATGTCCCAAGCCCTCCCACAATCCACCAAGGTGAAACACAGACCTGATATGGTCCTTGATGAAATCGAGTTTGACACCCCTGGTCTAGAGTCTTTTGGAGTAGGATGACTAACAAATACATCAAATACATATATACACACACATATATAGTACATACCTTTTACTCTGACAGGTTTGTTGAAAATGATTAATATTAATAGGAATCCAATTCCCACTTCTATTTGTAGCAAAACCAGAACATTTTGTGATATGATATGATCCATACATCTAACATGAGACCTTTTTAAAGTTGTTTCATCTTGTTTAATGGTTGTTACAATGCTTCCCCCCTATTTTTAATAATTTTGTTTAAAAGATTATGTTATACAAGTAAACCTAATACCACATAGTGCAGAAATACATCTTTAAAAAAAGATGCAGAAAAACAAAAAAGAAAAAGAAAAGATAAACTTCCCCTTTCATCCCCAACAAATATAATCAACATTAACACCTTTTCAATATATCTTAAAATACAATGAAATGCATCTTCATTCCAATCTCAACCAATTCTCTATGAGCCCATTTCTAAAACTTCATCTAAAACTTTCTAAAAAGTCAACATGGATTTGTCAAAAACAGATCATGCCAGACTAATCTTATTGCACTCTTTGATAATGTGACAAAATTAGTGGACCAGAGGAATGCCGTTGATATAGTTTACTTGGACTTCAGTAAGGCTTTTGATAAGGTAGACCATAACCTACTACTAGATAAAGTAGAAGAATGTGGGTTAGACAGCATCACCACCAGATGGATTCATAACTGGCTGACCAACCGGACTCAACGTGTAGTCCTCAATGGAACTGCATCTACATGGAGGGAAGTATGCAGTGGAATACCCCAAGGCTCTGTTTTAGGCCCAGTACTCTTCAACATCTTCATCAATGATTTGGATGAGGGAATAAATGGGGAACTCATCAAATTTGCAGATGACACCAAGCTGGCAGTAATAGCCAACACTCCAGAAGATAGGCTTAAGATACAGAAGGATCTTGACAAACTTGAACATTGGGCACTATCTAATAAAATGAAATTCAATGGTGAAAAGAGTAAGGTTCTACATATAGGCAACAAAAACGGAATGCACAGGTACAGTATAGGTGGTACCGTGCTCAATAGTAGTAACTGTGAGAGGGATCTTGGAGTTCTAGTGGACAATCATTTAAATATGAGCCAGCAGTGTGCAGCAGCTGCCAAAAAAAGCCAACACAGTTCTAGGCTGCATCAACAGAGGGATAGAATCAAGATCATGTGAAGTGTTAATACCACTTTATAATGCCTTGGTAAGGCCACACATGGAATACTGCATTCAGTTCTGGTCGCCACAATGTAAAAAAGATGTGGAGACTCTAGAAAGAGTGCAGAGAAGAGCAACAAAGATGATTAGGGGACTGGAGACTAAAACATATGAAGAACGGTTGCAGGAACTAGGTATGTCTAGCTTAAGAGAAAGAAGGACTAGGGGAGACATGATAGCAGTGTTCCAATATCTCAGGGGTTGCCACAAAGAAGAGGGAGTCAAACTATTCTCCAAGGCACCTGAGGGTAGAACAAGAAGCAATGGGTGGAAACTAATCAAGGAGAGAAGCAACTTAGAACTGAGGATAAACTTCCTGACAGTTAGAACAATTAATCAGTGGAACAGCTTGCCTCCAGAAGTTGTGAATGCCCCAACACTGGAAGTCTTTAAGAAGATGTTGGATAGCATCTGTCTGAAACGGTATAGGGTTTCCTGCCTAGGCAGGGGGTTGGACTAGAAGACCTCCAAGGTCCCTTCCAACTCTACTATTGTATTATTGTATTATTGTATCTCTCCATTTTAACAGTAAAAATCCAGTAAGGGCTATCACAAATAACAACATAAGTAATACAAGCTTCATATATTACAACCAATTTTAATCCTTCCTTTTATATTTTTATTCCCATTTATATTTCATCAGATTCCCTCTATTTCCTCTTTTCAAATAGTAAGTTTTATCCTATTTTTTAATATTTAATTTTTTTTCCATGACCTATGAACTGATAGCTCTAGAAATATGGATTCTATAAGACCAGGAATGGGCTAGAAATATTGTTATCATTACTATTTTATAAGGTAACAGCAGAATAGCATAGAGTAATGCAGAATAGCAGAAATATTGCAGTGGAATGTTGTTTTTCTCACACCCCAACATTAATGAAGATCCCAGATGAAGTGCTTCCTAGAAAACAGATGATAGCTGTGATAACTACTAAGCTGCTATTCTAGCAGACAGGTTTCTGAGATAAGAAATAAGAGATCTTAAAATGTTCATATTATGGGATCAGCCAGTGATTCTCAATCTTTTCTTCACCATGGACCCCTGTGCTGCCCCACTCCCCTCCCACATGTACAGCAAGAGTTCTATAGGTTTTTATTCAACCCCCCTCAAACAGTTCCCCAGAAAGCACCATTGCATAGGTCCAGATTCCAAGCTCAGTATGGCAAGAGTTACTGGGTGAGTGAGTCCAATGGGCACACATGAAGTCCAGGAAAGCAGTCAAGTCAACTCCTCCTCCTCTGAACTTGTATCTGGAGAGGGTCCTGGGAGTGGATCCATGACAACTCCCTTTAAATGCCTTTTATGGTCATGGACCATGGCTACGGGACCCCCAAGATTAACTCAAGATTTAAATCATATGACATTGTGGCCTCCCAGGGGTCCACAGACCCCAGGTTGAGAACCATTGCGTTAAGACATGCCTATGCATGTACATTTGATAACATACTCATTTTGGGAAACATAGAAATCATTATAATTTAAATACACAGATTATATCACAACATTGGGAAGATGCAGTCAAGGAATTTCTTTAGTGGCTAAGCTTACCAACCAGAGCTAACTGTTGAAGACTAATTTCAGACTCACTGCATTCACCTTTTCTGCTTTTTTAAAATTTGACTGTGACTTGAATTCAAATGCAGCACACCTTCATATAAAGACCATGTGGAATTAAGCCATATAGTCAGACAAGCTCCAGGTTTTCTGTCATTTAAATACTTATTACCCCTAATTCCCTTGGCAAGTCTTATTTTTTTTTCTGTTGTCAACACACTCACTTCATGACATCATGCTAATCTTGTCAAATATAAATTGTAAGAAGTTGTTTAAGAAGTTTTTGCAACTTTCTCTGGTGACAGATTTCATTTCTGGAGGCTGCTGTTGATATTTCAATATAAACTTAAACTTTAAACCAAATGGTGTTTTGCTACAAAGCATGATTCCCTTTAGTGATTGATTATGCTCTTTTATATGTCGGTGGAGTTCTCCCCTATTTTATTTTTAATTGTTTTTTAATTAAATGATATATTTTACTTCTGGCAAGCAGGGGAATAATAAGAATTCAAGTGGGCTGCCAGATGTTTGGATGAATTGCATATCAACAACACTTCCCTACAGGCAGAGAACCAAGAAAGCTTGGGGAGTTTTAAAACAGGCTGCTCTGTCTGTAATATATATTGTTTACATATTCTTATTGTGTGTAAACACTAGTGGAGCTGTATTTGTTTCTCTCCATGCCTGCCATTTGTCTAATGGGCTAATGAATCTGACAGCATGCTAATCAATTGTTTACAGCTTCAGAAGAATCCCTTCAACAGAGAGTTAGAACAACCATGGAGTTGTCATGGGGCAAATCACGTTCAGGAACAGCCTGTTAAGTATTATTTGAAAATATATAAACAAATGTTATTCCTCATTGAATACCAGATTGTAATTCGTTGAAAGACCATTTGTGCAGAGTTAGTTCTGCAGTCAACTATACCACTATATAATGATCTGGCATGCATTCCAATTAGGCTAGCAGGGCAAGCTTTTTGTCATATACGGTACCATCTGACCATTTTGCACTCCTAGGTTTGACTATATAGGAAGAGCCTATATGCATCTGACAACAAAAATATGCTTATGTCTATTAATGCTCTGTCTGTCTGTGTCTCTGTCTGTGTCTGTGTCTCTGTCTCTCTCTTATCCATCCATCATCTATCTATCTATCTATCTATCTATCTATCTATCTATCTATCTATCTATCTATCTATCTATCTATCATCTATCTATCTATCTATCTATCTATCTATCTATCTATCTATCATCATCTATCTATTATCTATCTATCTATCACTTCAGTTTATATCACATGTATTCAATTGATAGTCTATTCTGTCAATGTTTTGTCTTTTTCTCTATTTAACATGAGAAAAAGCAACTTTTGTTTGTCATTTCCCTAATGCGTATTTCACATGCTTCTTGTACGGATCATTCCCATCTTTACAAATATGCATTTTTATAGATAATTTTGGAGCCCAGATTTACAGGAAATCAGACTTAAATAATGACATTAAATGAGATTATCATTTGTATGATAGTTCATAATATGATAGATTGAATTTTGGCAAGATAATATTATATCCATGGTGAAAATCTCTGCATGACTCTACATAGTTTCACCTTTATATGTGTAACAAAAAAGAGAGCAAATATCTCATGGGACTTCTTCAGTTACTTATGGATTAAAAAAAACTGTTTATAGAATTCAAAATATGTTCCCAGCTCCCAATTATTGTAAATATTTGATAGTGGTTCATCCTTCTCTCCAGTGAACATGCAAGACTAAATAGCTGGATTACCATTGCAGCAGATGAGGCCTAAAAGCATGGTCTTCTTCCATGCACTATTCTTGCCTTTAATGAATTAGACCCCCTGTGATGACATTGCAGAGGTCCGCAGACCATAGATTGAGAATCACTGAATTAGACAGTTGTACAAATCTTTGAAGGGTTCTTCACTCTAACCAAAGGTATTTGAAGCAGCCATGGAAAAGTAACTGCATGTAGCAAAATGGACTATTCCTCTTATGAAGGTAGAAGCAGAATAGCCATCTTCACAGGCATGGGAATTACTCTTATCACATTGAACTAAATGGGCTTACTTGTAATAAATGTATACAAATTTCCTCATATTCATTGCTTATTTAAGGACTTCGTTTATTTGCTATAAAAATCAATTCTCAATCTACTTGTGAATAAAGTGGTTCTGTTTCTATTAAATTTCTCTTCTTAAGAAATAGATTATTTACCCTTTTTTGGTGTAGATACTGATTTGCTCACACACAAGATTTGAACTATTCTGATGCTGCTGGTTACATCAACATCTTAACATTCTAACTTAAACAAGTTTATTTAAAAATAAACTTCTGTCTAATGAGGCCAATTTTCCACTAAGCATGCATAGAGTTGCTGGCTTGGTCTTGAAATTTTGACTTTGTGTTTTGTTTTGTTTTTTACCTTGATTTACGATGGATCTGTAAGATTAGAAAGTGTATGGACCTCAGGTAATGTTTTCTGCCAAGATGTTATTATTAAACCCCAGACTAGTTTCTGTAGATAAATCATCCTTTCCTTGCTTTCCTTGATGTATTCAAACTATAGGATCCATTTTTCTTTCTTTCAGTGATGACCTAGGAATTATGAAAGTTGTATTTTAAAAATAATTTGAAAACTAGCTCAAGAAGTCTGGAATAGATCAAATTGAATAATATATTGGTTAGCTTCATCTAGAAATCTTTCAGCACTTGAGTTTCTGAATCACTTTTCAGAATTAACAAGTAAATCTCTAGTTTGGTGTAATGGATTAAAAGTACCAGACTAAACACTGGGAGATGGTGAGTTTTAGCCCTGCATTTTGCATATTGCCAGTGGATATGTTTGAGCTAGCCCCCACTCTCTCTCTCATCCTCCCTTTAGGAAGAAAGTAATGTAAATGACTTCCTAAAATGTTGGCTAGGAAACTGTCTTGAATTGTCCAGGCAGTTGCCAGGAGTCAAGACTAACTTGAAAACAGACAAACACAAATGCAGAGTAAGACATCCATTTGAGAAAATTTAATTGATATTAGGTCATCCCTGCCCTAAAAGTTGATACATCAACTGAAAAAAAGTTCTTCTAATTATCAAAACATCTGTTCCCAAATAGCATCTCCTCAAGGTGAACATGATCTACTCTTCCTCTACATTTTTGTATTTTTCTGAAGACAATTTTAATATATTAGATCATTACAGGATATAAAGAACATATCATTCATGAACTCTGACTATTTTGCATTCTTTATGATAAAAAATATATTTGCTTCATTTTCTATATATGCATCCTTTTCAACAAAAGTTATTTCTATACCACTTAATCACCAGTTTTACTTATTTATATATTTCTTTACATCTATTAAAATCTGTAAGCATCTTCTCACAATACTATTTTTGGGAAGCATTTTCTCTTTAATGTACAGCATGCAATGTGCTATCATCAGTAATGCACTCATTTTGTTATCTATTTTTTCAATTATAGAATAGTATCAAAAAATTGGGAGAAGTGACAACTGGAGAATAATTTTACTCTACCTCATATATTACTCTGAGTGATAAAGATTACACTCATTTGAATTAAAATGTAAGCCAAATAAATTGTTCCTTATTCTGAGCATTATTATATTTGTCTTCATTTTTTTCATACTTTGAAAGAAGAATCTAAAAATAGTTTACTCATAGAGAAGCAGATATGGCCTAATAAGAATTTTATAGGGTAGCTTTTTAAAAAACAAGTGGTTAGATCATCTAATGGTAAATAATTCAGATTATGTAAACTTGTTCCTATTTTAGATTAACTCGGATTTCTAAAGAGAGATGCAATTTTATTTATTTCAGCTGTCCTTTAAATGAGAAAAAATCAGTTGTTTTGTTAAGATCAAATTTTATTAAAAACATTGAAAGTATATTGAAAGCAGAAGTAAACTACTTTTGCATTTTGTTTAAGAAATTATTGGATGTATTCATGAAGTCATCAAGAGTCACCATTTAACTGAAGACATTTATCTTGTTAAAAGAAATACCTAATATACTTTACTCATATTGAAATACATTATAGTTTTGCTCTCAGTTGTTGTCAGACTTTGTTAGAAATAATGCTTAAAATACATTCCATTATAATAATATCTCCACAAAGGCAATATTTATTTATCTGGAAAATTTATATTGCTGACTATTCGCTCACAATGATTCAAGGCAGCTTATAGGAAATAAAAACACAATATAAAAGAAATAAAAACATTAAAAAATAAAAATAACAACCCCCACCCCAATGACAGCAAACTTATACCAGCCATTTAATGGGCTCTATCATGCTCTGGGTTCCCCAGCGCTGCTGGTAAAACCACATCTTCAGGGCCTTCTGAAACAGTGTCAGAGTGGGGGGCAGTCTCATTTCCCAAGGGATTATGTTCCAGAGGAAGGGTGGCACCACAGAAGAGACCCTTCTTCTGGTTCCTGTCAGATGTATCTCCTTGGGGGATGGGACCTGCAACATTTGCCTCTAGAACCTGCTCTGGTGGGTCAGTAGATGTGACCGGCAAGAGATTCTGCAAGATGGTTCTAAGTCATGAAAGGCTTTAAAGATAACAATTAGCACCTTGAATTGCACCCAGAAACAAATTGGCAACCAATGCAGCTACCACAGGAGAGGTGACACATGTGTACAATGAGTTCTAGGCAAAACCATGTGGGCTGCTACATTTTGCACAAATGGAGCTTCTCGATGTTTTTCAAGGACAGCCCCGTGTAGAGCATGTTGCAATAGTCAAGATGGGAGGTGACTAAGGCATTAGCCGCCACAAGTAGGGATTTTTTGTCCAGGAAAGGTCCTCCTACTCATGACTGCCATTTGTCTTTAAGTGAGTCCAGGAGCATTTCCAGATTCCACACCTGGTCTATTTGGGGCAGTGCCACCCTATCCAAGACCAAAGAGGGCAATTCTCCATGGATCAAAGAACCCCAAATCCAGAGCCACTCAGTTTTGCCAGTGTTTAGTTTCAACTGGTTGCTCCCCATCCAGCCTCTAACCAGCCTTCAGGTTCTGTGAGAGGAAGGTCACGGCATCACTTAACTCACCACGGACTGAGTATCATGCATCTGAGTATCATCAGTATATTGATGATACCTGAGTCCATGGTGATGGATGATCTCACCAAACAGTTTCATGTAGATGTTCAATAGGAAGGGAGAAAGTACCAAGCCCTGCGTCCCCCTGCCATGGATTGGAAGAGGGATGGATCTCTCATCTCCTATTAACACCAACTGAGAGCAGCTACACAGGAAGAAGTGAACCAGGATACCACAAAGCCCCCATTGCCAACCCCCAAAGCCCCTCCAGAAGAATATCATGGTCGATGGTATTGAAAGGTTGAGTAGAGCAAGGATGGATGCACTACTCCCATCCTGCTCCCAACAGAGATCATCAAAAAATGTCATCAATGCTGTTTCTATCCCATATCCAGCTCTGACTACTAGTGGTCTAAATAATCCATTTCATCCAGAAACCTCTGGAGCTGCCATACACAACCACCTTCTCAACCACCTTCCCCAAAAGGGAAGATTGGAGACAGATCAGAAATTATGTAAAACTGGAGAGGAGGAGCCAATGTCGCGATGATACAATGTGAGGTCTCAACACTCTGATACCGCCGTTGACACTTTTGCTGCTGGACGGTCCATTTGGACCTAAACCATCCCGTAAAGATGGTGATCAGGAAGACGAAGCCTTGCTGGTCTCAGGGACACCGCAAAGTCCCTGATTGACCCAAGGGAAGCTCTTCAAGCTGGTGGTAAACAGGCAGTCCCAGGCTGATGAAGTCCGGATGGCTCCAGAAGGAAGGAAGTGAAAAGAGAAACGAGTCCATCTGGTGAGGTATTTTTTTTTCTGTTGTGGGAAAGACTGCCCAAAGAAACTTTTTTAAAAAGCCAAATTAGATCCTTAAGCAAAAGAATTAAGTGGCGAAATTAACTTATACTGGATTGCTTTGGAAAGCTTTTTTTTTCTTTGTAACTATACTTTGTGGATTGAAGTGCTCGCAACGTTTTTCATTTCTCCTCTTAAAGTGAACGGATTTATTTTTTTTCTTCTTTTTGTTACTTTATCTTTTGACTTCTTGACTAAAACCTTCCTTTTTATTTTAACAATTCGTCTTATTACTTGTTATTAAATTTCATTAAAGGACTTTGTTTCCTATAAGCCAGAGATAAATATTAGAAAGTGAAAAGTAGCAACACTGCCACTCGGAGGTCAGAGGCTGGAGTTTTTGAAACAATGTATCTCTTCTTTTTTTCTCTTTGATCTTACTGACTTTGTAGCTGAAGGGTTTGCATTTTGTTTGCACAAACTGATAAAGTGCCAAGGGCACGAATTGTTTTTGCAGGTGCTTTTGAGAACTATTTTGGCAGGAGAGAGAAAGGGGGGAAAAAAAGAACCCTTCTCTTTTGAAGAGCACAAATGAACTTGTGCTTAAGTCAATCTAAAATTAAAAAATAAAAGAGGCCTGGAAGGCTAGAGTGGCAGTGGCTATTAGGTTTTTTTTTCCTACTTCTTTTTTGGAAACATGGATCAATATTCAGATGAGGAAACCTTAAAATTTCAAAATATTTTGGCTGGAATTCAAAATTTATTGGACGGATATGGGAGAATTGAGAAGAAATTGGAAAAACTAGTATTCTTCACAGCAAAAGATGAAGGGGTTGGAGCCCCAAAAATTAAAGGATAGAATGAAGACATAGAAGATAAAGACAAGACAATAGATGAATTTATTAATGGAGCAAATGTGGGTGAAACGAAGGGAACACGGAAGAGGGACTTCTACGAACTGGAGCTCTACCCTAGATTTCAAGATACAGAAGAAGAAAAAAGGGTAATGATGATGGATTTAAGAAGAGAAACTCTCTTTCAGAAGCATGATTGACAACCAAAAACAAGCTAACCTAAATAATAATTGGAGGGCCACGAGATTACCTGAGAGATCTTTCAAGCAGCAAAGTGTGGAGAGAAATCTATAAAAACCTTATAAAGGAGATAAAAAGAACACTGACACCACAATTGGCAGGAGAGATAAGACTGTTTTCTTACTGGAAAGATACAGGTTGACAATGAAAGTTGATAATAAAAAATTAGTTAATTTTGGTTGAGCAATAAGTAGGAATTTAGTAATTCGTAGATTGTTTTAGATTGTTATTAAATGTTTATTCATCAACAAATAATTAACTATAATAACAATAATGAAATGATAATGGATACAGCTTAATGATAAATATATGTACTGGCAAACTAGTAAAAGAAATTTGGATATAAATTGCAAATTGCGATCTGGAAAAAAGACCTATAAATTTTATTAACAAACCTTTATTTAGGTCTTGTCATAAAGGTGTAATGTTTTTTGGGTTTGACGAGAGGAGGTGGGATATAAAGAGTAAATGATTTTTAGCCAATTATTATAACAACAAGGAAATGTCAATGGATATTGTTTAATAATATATACATGCACTGGTATTGGTAAAAGCAACTTGGATACAAACTCTAAACAGCGAGTTGGGGGGGGAAGGGGGGGAAAAGGTCTAGAAATTTTATTAATTGACTTTTACTTAGCATATGTCATTAAAGTGTGATGTTATTGGAGGATTTTTGAAATCGCTAATGAATGCCATTATGTGATTGTGTCTTTAAGTATGAATAATCTGAGGTAAAAGCACGTTCAAATAATTGTAGTCAAATAAGAATTGTGGTACATTGATAGTAAGATATACAAAGATTTTTGATTTAAAGTGTAATCTAATATGAACTATAAGTAATGACTGGAAGAAATGCACAAAAGTTATCTGTAACCAATTGACATGCTTTCTACAAGATGTAATGAAGGGTGATTCTTTTTTGTGTTTTTGTTTAATTAAAACTTTAAAAAAAGAAAAAAAAGAAATTGCAACTGTGGAGTCCAGCAATGGCTTCTTGAGAAGAGGGCAGAGCACAGCCTCCTTAAAGTATTGAGGCATCTCCTGTAAAGAAGCATTAATCACTGCCAGAGTCCACTCACATATCACCTCCTAGGAAGCTTTCACAAGCCAGAAAGGATATAGGTGTGAAACACAGGTTCTTGCATGCACACTCCCTAGGATTCTGTCCACTTTTTCAGGAGCAACAGGATCAAATTGTTCCCAGATAAGAGAGCAAAACCTGCCCCATGGACCTCCACCAGACCAGCAACCACACCATCATCTAACTGGGAACTAAGTCGAGCAATTTTGTCTTCAAGAAAATCTCCCATTATGCCACGAGGTTACTTGACTAGATACTGTTACATCAGGTTCCACAAGCTACTTGTTCTTATGAAAAGTTTAAATTTAAAGTGTTTGAGTAATAAAATTCTAAAAAAAAAGTATGATATACTTGCTGCTACAAATGGAGTTTCCCCTCAATAAATCCTCAATATGATATTTGATACCTCCTTAAATATTTGCCTTGTATGAAAATAATAAAATCAATTCTTCCTTTTGATATGTTTAAAATATTTTTTTAAAATATTTGCTACATAATTTATTATTGGAAAAGTTATACTTTACTGCCAAGCACTTGTGTTTGGCAGAAAGAATTTTATTTTAGTCATTGACCAATAAAATACATTCAATAAAAATATCACCTACCAAGAATTATTGGCAACCATTTCTGGATAAAGCTTATACATAACGACGCAAAATTTCTCTCATCATGCAATAGAGTAAGTGATCAATTGAAACATACAAATGCTCCTGCTGATAGTCCTATAGCTGCAAAGTTGCACTGGTGTTGGGGTCCTTGACACCTGCAAGGACCGGGGGGAGGCTTGCTTCTCCAGGGACCCTCGCGAGGGTGCGTGCCGTAGCACGGGGGCACCTGACTCAAAAACGACTCGACACCATGAAGTCCTCGAGGTGAGTGCACACAGATTGCTCCGTCCGACCTCTTTTTATTGGAAAGCTTACACAAAGAAGTAACATTCTATTGGTCAGAGAGTCAAGCATAAGCATAGATAACTACTGCCACATATACAGAAACATGATACTACACATAGTTTGTTCATGGTCATATGATTTACAGGAAATCTTGTAAATGTTCAGGAATGGAAACTTATAGAAAAACGAAACTTATCTTCTTCTTGGGCCTAGCTTCAATCCAGGCCAGAGATCGCTACATATAGCTATACCTTCAAAGAGAATAAAAATATATAAACAGTTTTTTTTAAACAACAACATTATTTTCTGTGTTTGTAGTGGAATTCCTAAAGGAATTCAGAATTGTCTGAATTTATCTGAATTATAATTTTATCAATTCATATTGGCGTTCAGAGAAAATATCATGGTGGAAATGTAGCACTGTTTTGCACATTTAGTTACAAGATGACCAAGGCTGTGTCTTTCATACAATCTCTACTCATACTTCACTCAAACCCAAAGGATGAGATCAGAGAAGAGTATATCCATTGAGCTTTTTCAGTAATGTTGCTATTAACAACCTTGCTATCCTCCTCTTGAGAAATTGCTAAGAGGCATAATTAATATACTTTATGAATGCCAACAGAAGGGAATGTTGGGATTTTGCATGTAATGATACATGCATGTGTAAAGCTTTGACCCAACTCAAATTATTACGATAGCGTTGGAGATGACTAGGATGTTTACCATAGCTACATAATTCTCTTTGATTGTAACCCCTCCAGTCACATATGCTAGCTGAATAACTTTCAGCAAGATTTGACTCCTCGTATTTTGATCTATATCAGGGTTACAGACAAGATTAAAAAAATTTTTTAAAGCCAGTCAGGTCTGGTTGTTTTCTGTTTGCATTTTTTCAGTATATTAGTCACATAAATTATTCCAAGAATCTCCCATCCCACAGATAGCTAAACAGGAATAAATGTACCTGATGGCATTAGCATACCGAGTGATAACTTCTCTAGATTGCTAATTATCAGCTCATTTGAAATCAATAAGCAATTAACAAGTCTATTTTCTAGGTATACACAGCAAATGCACAAGTCTAAGTTTAGAATAATAACATTTTCTCACAAATATACTCAATATATGCCTTATTTTATTAATGCACTGTTATGACATACAAGGATTAATGGAAGGATATGCTATTAAACTATTTTAGATCTACAAAAATGCACACATGGAAAGTTACATAGATTAAATAATAGTTTAAAAGTAAAAAATATATAAGGAAGAAAGAAAAAAAGAAAAATGTAAATTTGGGAATATCGCATATAAATATATGTTTATTAGGTAAAGATTCTTTCTAAATATATGGTTGCTTTTTAAAAAATATACTCAGAAAAATGGATGAAACAAATTAATGCAGGTCTGATATATTGTATTATATAAAACACATTTAAAATTATGAATGAAGGTAAATTATGTGTCCCAGGATAATGTTGTACAATCCAATCTGGGTCGGTCACCACGACTAGAGGTTTAGTCTTCTGAGCATTCAGACTCTTGCTGGAGCCCATATTTGGGGAATTCTTTCTCACCAGAATGTGTTTGGTGATCAGAGAAGTTCCCTGAAGATGGACTCCAGCATGAGTCAAAAGCTCAGAAGACTAAACCTCTGGTCTTAGTGATTGATCCAGATTGAATCCTGCAAGTCCAACATTTAAAGTTGTCTATATAATTTCAGTTTTATGTAATAACAGAGACTCAACGGGAAAAAAGATAATTTGGAGCATATTTTGGCGTGCAATTGGCATCTGTGTTTTCCTGGGAGCACATTTCAGCAGCCCTATGATCCTTTCTCTGTCAGAGGCACTTTGGTACATCATTCCTCTGATCATACCTTGACCATGACAAAAATACTTTGAAAACTTGGCTCTTTGTCCAGGCATTGGGTTGAATGAGTATGGATCCTCTGTATTTTTCTCTGCTAGAATGTTTTTTTTCCAGTTGTTTGAGGTTTTTCATTTCTATTCATCTGGATTTTGTTGACATTTTTTACATGCCACCAGGAATCATCATAGTGACCTTATATATTTAATAAGATAAAAATAAATCCAAAGGATAGAGAAGGAATGCTTATCTACTGTTGACAAAGACCTCACTGTGCACACAAATGCTCCAACATTTCCACGATCTGAGTGCTTCATATAATTAGATATGAAATGACTAACTATAATATTTGAATGTTAGCCCCTGTGTTTTTATGTAAGGTATACTCTGCCTGTTCTTTTGGTGCTAATGTCAGGGAAATATATCATTTAATTTTTGCTGTAGCACTGATGTCATTTTGGTACACTGTAGGTGCAGTGCACCCAGATGGATTTTAGAAGCTGCTTTTGAAAGAGGCTACATTACTGTAGTTGTTACATAGCTATGGGAGATTATAGCTATTATAAACTATTATATATTATAAGATATTACATAGAATTATAAGCTGTTATATTATGTGTGGGTGCTTCATCATTGGAGGCTTTTAAGAAGAGAATGGATAATCATGTGTCTGCAATGGTATATGGTCTCTTGCTTGAGCAGGGGGTTGGCCTAGAAGATCTCTAAGGTCCCTTTCGTTATTCTGTTACAGCAGTCCCACCAGAAGGTGGGACAGTCTGAGCTTCCCACCTGAAACCAGGTGAATCTTTTAAATCAGTACTTCTATAACAGTTCATAAATTCAACAGATTAAAAAATTCAAAGAAGCAATATTTCCCTACAGAATACATTTTACCACATATTTGGTTTATGAGTCAGGTTTCTTTATCTTGCTGTCTATAGGCATTCTACTTAAACCTTTTAAAGTATTTATTCTTGTCTAAGGCATCTTGAGTTTAAGGCATATTGAGTCATCCCAAAAAGACTAAATTGACTCAAATTTGCATGTTGCAAGGTGAAAAAGATTTTGGTATTGATTTATTTTGGCAAACAGCTGATGTATATAAATGGAATGTATAATAGGTATAGACATTTGTTTTCTGGAGTGGTTACTGAGTAAATTCATAAACATTAATACCGCACAAGTCCATGACAGATTCATATTGCTGTTTTGTTCACACCCCTTTCTGTTACAATGCTGAAATAAGATTGACTATTCTCCTGCCATGCACTTTTTAAAATACTTCAAACGCATCCAAGAAGGCACAAGTATTAAATCTAAAACTGGATTAATGCAAACGGTAAATAGAAATGACAGGCTGTAGAAACATCTTAGCTTCTTCTCTTAGAATAAGCACATCTGTTAGTTAGTGGCATCAGGTCAGCAAACTCTGCACCTTATTTAGCATATTTGTTTCAAGATATTAAAAAAAATCCAGTCAAAATGTAATCACCTGCAATCAAGAATGTTTTAAAAGTTTCTCAGTTTCAGTACAAAAACTTTCAGTAGTGAGAGTGAGTGGAAAAGTCCTGGAATATCTATCAAGTGGGTCTATGACAACTCACCGCAGCCAATTCATTACACTAATATTGAAGATTTAGTGGAATAGGATCATTAAAGAAAGGATGACAAAGGTGGGGTGTTCAATTACTTCTTCAAGTTTGTGTTGCTGTTTAGGAATAACATGAGATTGTTCATGTCAACTAATTTTCATTCTTTAAAAGTGATAGGCAACTAAATTGTCAGCTTGTTATTTTTGTTTTGTTTTATAACAACTCTCAGGACGATATTAACTAGGACTTGGAAGGTTTTTTCAAAAACATTTAAATCATTATTTAGTTATTATTTAATAACTTTATTAATTATTAATTTGATTTATTATATTTCTGTCACAGCACATCAACAGGGGCATTTGTGACACATGAAAAAATAGTTATACAAAACAACATTATCATAAAAAGCATGAAATAATACAACCCAAATACAAACAGTGTTATCTAGCCCCAATACCACCAGCTTTTTCAAAAAGACAGACTATGTTGGAGAAAAATGGAAGCCAAACCAAAGGATGAATCATTCATAAGCTTCCCTTCTGGTCATCTATCCCTTTTTCAGAAAAAGAGGACAACCAGCTGTTTTTTCCTGCATGATCAAAGTGTTCAAGTGACTTTATTGTGTTTTTATTTAAACTGTAATTTAAATCTTTTGGTATTTTAACTGTTTTAATTGTTGTAATTTTACTGTTATTTATCTTAACTTTGTGGCTTTTATTTCTATTTGAATTGTTAAATGTTGATGTATTTACCTCCTCCATGCCACACGCCTATATATTTGATTGTACATCGCCCCGAGTCCCTTCGTGGAGAGGGCGCAACTGATAAATCGAATAAATAAATAAATAAATAAATAAATAAATAAATAAATAAATGAATGAATGAATGAATGAATGAATGAATGAATGAATGAATGAATGAATGAATAAATAAATAAATAAATAAATAAATAAATAAATAAATAAATAAATAAATAAATAAATAAATAAATAAATAAATAAATAAATAATAGTTATTTTTATCCGGCCTTTAATACATTTTATAAGTAAGTCAATGCAGTGACTATATCTAATATTCTTTCTTCCTTGTCAACTTTGTTTCCTAAACCAAAACCGGAAATCAACTCCATAAGAAGACTAAAACTATTTTTTATTGAGATTGACTGTAAGAACAATACAGTCATTTCAAGTTTGTTGTGCTGATTCTCCTCCTTTTTCTTGTAATCCAGTGATTTAGGGAGGCATCTGCATCACTTACAGTATTAATATTATCTCACTATTCTGGATTTTTTTTTTAAAAAATGCTTCAATCCCTTTTGCCTAGGGAACATTTCTTGCATATTTCCATCAAGGCATCTTTCTCCATATTTTATCTACTTTTCATCCTGAAAACTCAAATCAAGCAAAAGGATCTGGTTTCAGATGCTGTAACTGTAAATCAGTGAAAATGTTTCTCTCTGTGTGTGGTAGTATACAGGTTTAGAATAAGTGGCACATTGTGCTAAATATTAGTATTGAATTCAGATGAATTCAATACTAATATTGAATTAGTAAGTACATTCAATATATACACATACAATGTATACACATACACTGGTGTGTGTGTCTGTGTGTTTGTACACGCGCATAGCTTACACACAGAGACATTTTTGAGAAACACCAGTTTTGCCTCCAGAACTCAAGAGAAACCGAGGTCATCAATTTGTTTGTTTCCTATACATAGCACCACCTGTTTTTATTTTTGTAATCCATTCTACAATGTGACAGTGATGCATTACTGCTCTGGTGAAAACACATTACATTATAACATTTCATATATCAAATACCTTTGCTAAACATCTTACCTCATTTTCATATTAATGTTATTTCCAGTTTAGTTCCATTACTGAGATTACTAAACTGGGTTATTTGATTTGATAATTGGCATCAGTAAGGTATGGTGATTATTACACTCTATAGCTATTTCTTAAAATTCATGTTTGTAGCCCCCCCTCCCCCAAAGGTTGTATTTTCTCTATAAAATACTTATAGGTATATTGTTTAATCCCTACAGATTTTCACTATAAGATCCAAAAATATGATGGTTAGACATTTTTATTTTTAGAAGTTCTCTTTCGCTTCAATAAGGAAAGGAAGTTATTTATTGGGTTGCTAGCTAGTGGCTGCACTTTTAATAACTTTGTGAGCAGGTAAATAAGGTCCCATTATGTACATACATGGAAACCACTGAGTTTTTAATTGGATTTTCTTTTTTTGCATAGTCTGTTATTGATACAAGAGGGAAGAAAAAGAAACAGAATGAAAAAAAATCAGAAAAGGTATATATAAATACATGGGTGATATTGAGGCCATATTTTACCAAGAACTTGTTTTTCTTAGCGGATGGTACATTGATTTATTTTGATTAAATTATTTTATTCTACTTAATAATTACATGTATTTCTTCCTCAAAAGAGTGGCCTAGTGAAATGTGTTAGTATAATCATGAGGGCTTAAAGGGGAATATCAAAGAGCAAGTAAAGTCTACTTGTATTGCTCCATGCTTAGCCCATGAAAATGACTGTTTGAGTCTTCTCAATTAATTAAGATACAATTTAAGACAGTTCTATTCTGGCCACATCCACATCATTATGCTTCAGGATTCATCTGAAGCAAAATCCATGAGATCCCAGTCTTCCAAAGTTTCGTAATTTGGACAGGTATAAAAAAAAAAGATGTATTTTTTTCTCTTTTTCTCATCTTTTTTTTTTAATAAGGAGGATTCTAGACTTAGGAAGAGGAGACAGCTGGTAGGGTTTGGAATCTTCTATTTGATAGCTATAGAAATAAATAGAAATAAATTGCAGTAAAAACATTAAAAATCTCAATTATCATTGTTTGCTAGAAAATAGAAATTGAGACTTCTATGAATGTAGGGTCCTTGATGCTCTCCAAGCTTTGTGATTTTCTTGCAGACATTTCATTATCCAACTAGATAACATCATCAGTGCATTACAATGTTACCTAGTTTAGTAATGAAGTATCTGCAAGAGAACCACCAAGGATCTTAAGAGTTTAATCATTAACTACAAATATTTTCTATTTTCTTCTATGAATGGTTAAGAATCAACACAAAATGTCTCTATACATTGTTGTCTCTCCAACGGATTGCTTCTGCTGTCATCAGTTTTCCAAATCCTCACAAGCTAAGAGAGACCCTGTGTTAATCATTATATTTCAATTTTTCATTGTTTTGAAATAAGATTGCAAAATGCACAGTGAACCAAACTCATAGCAATTCAAACATTTGTGTTCCCAGTGAGTTTTACTGTACCTTCACCCGTTTGTTATTCAGTGTCCTGAGGGGTGAGGAGAAGGGGCTATTTTTCGTAAACAGTTGGCCTATTTTTCTACTCATTGGAATTTAATGAGATATTACCTGCAACATTTTTAGTGAAACCTTTTACTATATTTGGCTGTAGTAGCTGGCAGGAAGCTATAAAATATAGAAGCTTTGGAAATGTATCGAATGACTTCATGAAGATGACTGCAGCTGAAGGAACATCTCAGCTTCAGCATGAAAGAATCTAAGTAAAGAAATTAGTGAAGAGTTTAAATAGCAGTTTGAGGATAGTTTTTCACTGTAATCTTTTTCGCTTGTCAGCCTCCCAAAATTGTTGAAAGCAATCAGAGTCTTCATCTTTGCTTGCTGACTCCGAAACACTGAAGGCAAAGAATGAAAATCACTAATCTAATCAGAGTTGTTAGAAACCATTCAGCATCAACAACAACAAAATCTTACCTTCAGTCTACATTTAAAGGAGAGGGGGAGCAGTACTTTGCATAAGATCTTCCCCTACTCCTTCCAACAACTTTGACATCTTCTAGCATTGCCTGGGCTAGTGAGGAACAGTTATAAAGTGTCAAGCCAGCATTTCCTTTACAGAATCCGCTAGGGAAGTCAAAGACCTATGAAAAGGGGTGACACAAATGTTTCTTAAATGGGGAAAGGGGCCATCCCCAAACTCTTGTTAAACGCAATTGTTTCCACCAAAATAACAGCTTCTAAGCTATTACTCTTTATCACAGCTGAACTGAAAACAAAACTTAAAAAGTTTTTAAAGGAGATATTGGCATGGTATTATAAGGATATGAAATTGATTCAGAAGAAGCCCAGTTTGTATGGATACACCCTAGATTTCCAACAGTTCAAGAAGATTGAGGTAATAATCCACCCTAGTAAATCTATAATAGTACATAATGATAGTATTTGCATACAGGATATTCCTTTTTGAATCATGTTTCTTCTGACTGCTTAGGATTCACCACTGATGTTCTAACATTAGAAGCATCTGTTCCAAAGAGCTTTTATGGTCTAGCTTGCTATTTCTATTGGCAGGAGGAAATAGAAGGCAGCAATTGAGCAGCATTGCCTTTTTAAATCAGGATTTTCAACAATTCTGCCTTTGTATAATGTTCAGATAAGACCAATTTACTGTGATTTAAATTATTAGCAATGACATATGTTCTGAAACTAAGGAGAGAAAATGCTGCTTATTTCTATCGCTCCAGTTGACACTTCTATATAGGATTTAACATAATGATTCACTAGTACTGTCAAGCAGAAAATCTGTTAAATGGTAGGTTCAACTTACCTTGTAAGGTTTTGTTCGTCTCCTACTAACTAAAGGTACTATAGTATTTTCAATTCTATGTAAGGTTTTCCTAATGCATCAAAACATAGAGGCAGATAGAAAAAAAATAAATTTTCAAGTGCAACATTATTTTTCCCCTCATCCATTGTAATAATGGGGTATAACAATAGAAGTAAAGATTAAACGCTTCAAAGTGCATTTGAAAATGAATGAAATTTCTCTACACTTGTAGATGTATCTTTAGACTTTAAGATTTATTCTGACAATGATTTAAGCAAATAGAGTTCCAAAATCATGGTAAGCCATTATATTAAACTTAATTAGAACTCTTAATTGATATGACTTACAATAAAGTAACAAAAATGTGTATTGCTGATTATATCATTACAGGATGTAAGATGAAAGCTAAGGAAAATGGAAGATTATAATTGCTTTTCAGTGCTGTCTTAATTGTGTTATAAGAGGCATTGTATCCTTATTGTATATAAATTACAAGATAATTATTTCAATTCTTTTCTGTAAATAGTGTTTGAATAAAGGTGGTCTAAAAATACCTCTGGGCCACACTCAATCTTTTATTTGTTCTAGAAAATCAGTGGTTCATTATATTGTCAGTTGAAAAAAAACACCCTTGCATTGAGGTTTATAACTGTATTAAATGTACAGTCTATCATTTATAATACTCTACTTAAAGCTTCCTGGGAGTTTTCTCAGCAATAGTGGAACAGTATGTAGTTATAAAGCCAGTAGGATTTGTGCTTTGCTCTGGGTCAGACACAAGATTTCTTTTAGTGCAAAGGTCTTCTTGGTTTGCTTGATGAAATTGCTTCAGCTGAGTTGTCACTGAATTTAGCTTAAAGCAAAATGTTGAAGTTAATTCTGGAATGCTTGTTCAAGCAAAACAAGACTTTTTTTTGAAAAAAGAAAAAGTTGTAAGATTACTTGACTAAAGTGGAAGGAATTGCACAAAGTAAATTGACATTTGATTTCCTGCAGAATAAAATTTATGATAGTAGTTCCTACTAGGAGAATTTAAGAAATATTGAGTGAAGTGTTATAGCATTAAATATTGCAGAAAATTCTGGATAATTGTTTATATGAAAATCTAGATAATTTAAAAGCAAGACACTCTGGATTTGTATTATTATTATGATTGTTCCCATAATCAGCTAGATGTTTAGACTTGGTTTGGCATTTTTATCCATCCATCAAGTCCTTCCCAAGGACCTGGGATAATACCTGGAATGAAAGATATAGTCATAGGATGTAAGCTATTCCAAGTAAAGCTGATGGTGCATTTGACTGATGGTGATTTTGTCAGTGCTGATGATATTCAAGTGATGCTCCAGATGTTATGGAATTGCACCCAAAATGCGTCTTACCTTTGGTATAATCTTTCCTTTCTTTCACCATAGTCATTCTACTTCTATTTGCAGGTCTTTGTATTTTGTTATTTTCTCCAGTTTTTTTCTTTCTTTATCTTCTCTTCTGTCTCCAGGTATTGTAATTTTCACTGTCGAGATTTTTGTTTACATTTCTAATCAAGAATTTTTAAGTCTGGGGTGTTGTGTGGTAGATGCCTGGCTGTTGGTTTGAATTCTAATTCTAATTGTTGAATTATATCAGGGACTCTTAGATATTCTTTGTTTTAACCTGGAAAATAACTGTTTTGTTGACAAGGATAGGTTAGAAACTATGGCAAGAATGCTGTAGACATCTGTGCTACTTTCAGATTTTACTCAACTGGTAAGAAGCTAAAAGCTTTGCAGGCAGTAATTCAAGAAGAAACCTATTGACAAGCTCTGTTTATTGCAGAAAATAGAAAAGGCCTGTAAAAGTAAATATAACAACTGCAAACTGTATATATAATAGAAACAAGTTTGCATTTCATTCTGCTGCCAGTGCTACATAATGGAATCTGTCTATGGAGATTCTCAATCATCCAGGACATGGTTGTCCCAAAGGTGTTTTTTTTAAAGGCAACTGGACTTTCTTTGTTTTTTCGTTGAAGACATTTCACTTCTCATCCAAGAATTCAGTCAGAACTGAAGAAGCTTCTTGTATGAGAAGCGAAACATCTTCAAGGAAAAAAACAAAGTTCAGTTGTCTTTTGAAAAAAAAACACTGTTGGGATGATGGAGTAAATCTTTTTTTTTTTCATTTTGGGGGAGAGGAAGGATCAATTGGTATCTGTTCCTTGCTATTGTAAGGAGCCATACAGTTTGGAAAAGTAAAACAATTGTATATGGTTCCTACTAGTAGGGCACATGGGTCTTGCATTCCTAATAGATACAAGAGAAAGCAAGATCCATATCTCTACTAGTGCAATCAGAACATTATTTTACTTTTGCAATCCCAAATGGAGTAGGAGAAGCAAGAAGTTGCCAGATCGCCAGCCTTTGTATGATCTTGCCATAAGGTTTATTTCATAACTGCGGACAGAGTTTGGAACAGCAAATGAAGTTACACGATTCTAATCATCTGAAAAAAAGAGCATCTTTTTCTGCAAACATGTGAGTCTGCTTCCTTTACAGCAGGGGTGTCCAAACTTTTTGCAAGGAGGGCCAGATTTGGTGATGTGAAAATGTGTGGGGCCGATCATTCAGCCTGACATTCTTTGAACCCTTAACATTAAATGTGAATTAACTACCATATTTTTCGGAGTATAAGACGCACCAAGATTTTGAAGAGGCAAATTAAAAAAAAAGTTTTTGCACTCTCCCAAAAATGGCCCATTTTTCACGAAAATAGGCCTTTTTTTTAAAGGGCATGAATAGCCTTTAAGAGGCTTCTAGAGTGCTCCTGGGGGCTAGGTGGGGCAAAGTTGAGCAAAAAATGGCCCTTTTTTGCTCATTTATGCCCTCCACAGACTATGACCTCCTAAAGACTATGCGCAGCCATTTTGGTGAAGGGGGCAGAGTTTTGGGAGGCAAAAAATGCTGTATTCAGTGTATAAGGTGCACCCAGATTTTTAGCCTCTTTTTTGAGGGGAAAAAGATGCATCTTTATACTTTGAAAAATACGGTATTTTATGAAAGACTAAACAAATAACTCCAGTGGGGAGAAGAGGCTGCGGGCCGCTTGAAATTTGAAAAAGGGCCACATTTGGCCCCCGGGCCACACTTTGGACATGCCTGCTTTACAGCTTCTATTATTATGCTCAATAAGGTTGGGATTCAGAACAGGCACTCTCCTTAGAGGATGAGTTTTCCACAGAAGATGGAAGTAAGCAGAGGTTTGTCTCAGTGAAGGTATACTATAAACTCAGACATGATGTAGTTGCTGATGCCATATTTTTTGGAGTATAAGATGCTTCAGAGTATAAGACGCACATTAGTTTTTGGGGAGGAAAATGAAAAAGAAAAATTCTGCCTGCCTACCAGCATCCATCAATATTTATCTGGCAAGCGTCCTTAGCAAACAGCCTGGTCAGCTTCAGCATATTATCACAGCCTGATTCAACATGAGCAGCTGATTGGCTGGTGGATCGGCCTCCTGGAATACCCCCAATCAACTATTCCCAGGGGTGAACTGGTTCGCTGGTTGTGAGTGCACACATTTCACTCACACACACCTCTTTGGGGCTAAAACGCAGGTTAAAACATGCAGCTATTATACACAGGGAGATCCGGAGAAGACAGCAGGTGCAGCATGGAACTGGTCCGTCCATGCAGCAGCTCTTTCAGGCTGCCTTTTTGGCGTCTTAACTGGATTGGTGGCAGAGAACCCCGCCACCTAGAACTGCCAGAAAATGTGATGCGCAGAGGCCAAAAACAGGGCATGCGGAGGTCAAAAATTCAAGGCACAGAGGTGGCGATGGTCTGTGGCAATCCATGCAGCCTGGAACAGGTCTAAAATACAAAGTGTAGAAGCCAAAAATGGTCACGGGTGGGGGCCGGCAGGTGAGTGGGGCTACATTCAGTGTATAAGAAACATCCAAATTTTCACCCTCTTTTGGGGAGGGGAAATGTGTATTATATTCTGAAAAATATGGTGATTATCTACTGATAACTCAGACTGTTATTTTAATTTACTATCAGCTCATTATAGTTAATAATGAAATAGATTAAATGTTCTGACCTTTAGTTTTTAAAATTTTGATGGGTGACTATACTTCAAAGTTAGCTTTTTTTTTTTAAGCTAACTTTGGTGAAATAACTCTCTGATAATAACCTTCAAGTTCAGGAACAGCAGACAAGAATTACCCACCCAAGACATTAACCCTTCTTTTTCTGAAGAGAATCTGGCATATCCTAATAATAGAACTTCCACTGTGCTGAATGTAAAGGCATCTCCCATAGGCTCTCAACTAACAAAGTGATGTTACAGCTATTAGATGTCCAAATGAAAGAGGAGAAAGCATATGTATGCATGCACACAGTTCAATATTACTTAGATGGATTTTGCATGAATTAGTTCTTTTGTGATGCAAAAGCGTTTGAGCTGAGAACTATATCACAAATTTGACAGAAGAAATCAACCCAAGGGTTATTTGTGTTCTTATATATGTGTGAAATCAGAAAATGTAAATTAGATTAATTAGAGTAATAATTCTTTATTAATTATTTAACATTTTACTTTAGCATAGGTTTATTTCAGGGGTGGGTTCTGGCAGAGACTACTGCTGGTTCACTCAGGGATGCACCATGCATGCTTGATGTGCACTGTGCATGCATGTGCAGTACAACTAAAATTGCTCTGCTCATGCACAGAAGCAAAAAAACAAGATGGCGGTCCCTATGGTGCCACCGGGAGGACCAGTTTGGGGGTGTGGCAGACCTGGGTTGCTGCTGGTTCCAGCAATCCAGGCCGCCAAGTTACTACTGGTTCAGCTGAACCGGTCCAAATCTGTAGGAACTCACCACTGGTTTATTTTTAAAAGAATAAAGAGAATTACCTAAAAAAAACCTAATCAGAAAGTATAATATTACTACAGTTGGTAATGGGACAAAATAAGAAATTTAGGCAAAGTTTGATGAAAGTGATATGATGCAACCACATAAATTACATATTGATTAGAATGCCTAGGACTGATTGGAAATGTTTTTTGAATAGCAGCAAAATCTCATTGGTTTGACCCTTCCCATCCAGAAGTTTCATACATGGAACATGTTTTATCTCTTCTGTATCATTCATTACATTGCACTGTTGCAAAACTATATTTTGTTATTAAAATGCCACACATGTTCTAAATTGTAAAACAATGAAAGATTCTAATTTATGCTTTTTAAAAATAATAAATATTTCAAATGAATATCCACTAAGTACATGAAATTATTGTAAGAAATAACTGAATACAAACTTAGTTGTTTAAAACTGTGTGCTGTTATAAACTTACTTTAGACACATATCCTATCTGTTGTGGCCCAGCCGTTGCCGTTGCCGCTGCCACCAGACTCCGACAGCGAGGTGTCCTCTGAGTCGGCTCAAGAGGAGGTGGGGGACCCTGGACAGGGTTCCGACGCTGAGCAGGGTGCAGAGAGGCTGGTTGGCCACCAGGGGGCGCCTGAGGCATGGAGCAGTGGTGAAAGCCAAAGGAAGGGGGCTCCTGCTGTCATGCCTTGGAGCAGTGGGGAGGAGTCACAGGACAGTGAGTCAGACATCAGCAGTGAGCTATTAGATGCTCGTTACCGACGTGCTACCCGTAAGGAGCAATTGAGCAATTACAGGAGATAATGGCTCTCAGCTGCTGATCATTAGACTCCTCTCCAGACTATAAAGGGACTGCTTGTGGACACACCCTTTGCAGGAATCAACTGATCATTGGAGTTGGAGAAGCTCAGATCTGTGTTGTACTTTGGCAGGCTGGATTGCTGCTAAAGGTTTTACCTGGATTGCTGTCAATCTGTTCCCTGGACCTTGGCAGGCAGGAGTGCTGCTAAGGTGATTATCTGGAGCTTGGTAGCTGGATTGCTGCCAAGGGGTGTCGCTGTAGCTGGATTGCTGCCCAGAGTACTATCTTGACCTTGGCAGGCTGGATTTCTGCCAAGGTGGAACCTGTATGTCAATAAACATCTTTGAAGAGACTTTGTGTTGGAGTGTCTTGGTATACAAGAGGAGTGGGTCGGAACAGATTGATTCCTGCCCCAAACAAAACTCCATTAAGTTGCAATGGAGCACCTACAGGCTGAGACGGCCCAGTTGGCTCAACTGATTGCTTTGCTGGCTGGTCAGGTCTCTCAGCTCCAGAGGCTTGCAAACCCCCTCCAGCCAAGGAGGAAATGTCCAGTGGCTACACCAGACAAGTTTGATGGCAAACAAGCAATGTTTGCAGCGTTCTTGGGCCAATGCCAGCTGTTTATCAGCTTGAGAGCGGAGGACTTTCCCACCGACCGGACGAAGGTGGGATTTATCATCAGCTTGCTCTCAGGCACAGCAGCGAGGTGGGCCACTCCATTGCTCTCCCAACCGAGCCCCCTGCTGGACGATTTTCAGGGTTTTTGTAACCATCTCCGGCTGATGTTTGAAGATCCCATTAAGGGGGAAACAGCCACCAGACTCCTGAAAGAGTTGCACCAAGGGCGTGGTTCTTTGCAGGAGTATGTCAGCGAATTCCGTCTGCTTAGTCAGGACTCTGCTTGGAATGAGCCAGCTCTTATGGACACTTTCCAGGACGGCCTATCAGATGGCCTGCAGGACGAGCTTGTGAGGGTGGACAGGTCTCCAACGTTCGACGCGTTGGTTCATTTGTGTCTCCGGATAGATGCCCGGCTGCAGAGGCGGAGGCCTCGCCGCATGTCCCAGGAGACCAGTAGGGTGCCGGTCCCTCACGAGACTGCAGTTGCACGGGAGGAGCCCATGGAGTTGGGTGCCGCCAAACCCTGCTTGTTGCGCACGGAGATGGACAGACGGCGTGCAGGGGGGTTGTGTTTCTACTGTGGGGATTTTGGACACTTGGCTTTGGTTTGCCCCAAAAAGGGTAGGGGGGCTGTGCGGACTGCGGCCTCCCCTCAGCAACGTGTCGGGAAACGGGCGGGACACAATCTGAGGGAGACTTCGGGTCGGGCACAGGCCGGAACAGAGGCGGAGGGGCCTCCATGACATCTGATTCTTGCAGCGCACATTCTCTTGTCGGGTAGTCCGCAGGGAATTCCAGCCCATGCCTTGGTCGATTCCGGGGCTACCACGAATTTTATGGATGCAGTGTTTGTCACGAAATATCACGTCCCTCTGTGCCCGGTAGACCCTCCGATGCGAGTGGAGACCATTGACGGTTGGGTGCTTCTGTCTGGGCCCATCAAGAATGCCACGCAGCCTTTGTGCCTGATCCTCGGGGAGCATGAGGAGGCCATTCAATTTTACGTGGCTTCGGGTCTGCATTTCCCCATGGTGTTGGGCTTGGCTTGGCTGCGGGCACACGATCCCCAGATCTACTGGTCGCAGAACCGCATCTCGTTCCCGTCCTTGCAATGCGTGGACCATACCCGTCATGTTTGCGCGGCTCAGGTACCCAGTTCGGCCGAGGTGACAGTGCCGCCGGATTTAGCGGAGTTCGTGGACGTGTTTAGTGAGCAGGAGGCGGATCAACTGCCACCGCACCGGCCTTACGACTGTCCCATTGACCTGGTACCTGATGCGAAACTCCCGACGGGCCGCCTATACTCCATGTCTGAACCGGAGTTGGACGCATTGCAGGACTTCATTGACAAGAACCTTGCCCGGGGTTTTATCCGGCCTTCGTCTTCGCCCTTGTCTGCCCCGGTTTTGTTCGTCAAAAAGAAGACCGGGGATCTAAGACTTTGTTGCGATTACCGGCGCTTGAACGCCATCACGATCCCTAATCGCTACCCGTTGCCTCTGATTCCCGAGTTGTTGGAGCGGCTCCGGGAGGCCATGGTGTTTACAAAACTGGACTTACGTGGAGCTTACAATCTGGTTCGAGTCAGGGCGGGGGACGAATGGAAGACAGCCTTTGGCACCCGATACGGACATTTTGAGTATACGGTCATGCCATTCGGGTTGACCAATGCCCCAGCTGTCTTCCAACATTTTATGAACGATATCTTTCGGGACCTTTTGGATCAGTTTGTCGTCATCTACCTGGACGACATCTTGATCTACTCTACGTCTCGGAAGGATCATCAACAGCACTTGCGTCAGGTCTTGCAGCGCCTTCGAAAGCATCGCTTGTTTGCCAAGCTGGAGAAGTGTCAGTTCTGGCAGACCACCATCGAGTTCCTGGGGCACCGTATATCCCTTGAAGGAATTGCGATGGAGCCAGGCAAGGTGGAGGCATTACGAAGTTGGCAATCTCCTCGATGGATGAAAGACGTTCAGAGACTCCTCGGGTTTGCCAACTACTACCGGTCCTTCATCCCCGGCTTTGCTTTCTTGACCGCGCCCCTCACTCGGCTCCTGCAAAAGAAAGTGCCGTTTCACTGGGGGTCCACGGAACAACAAGCGTTCGTGGCCTTGAAGCGCGCTTTTACAAAGGAGCCGATCTTGAAACACCCTGATCCCCATCGCCCCTTTGTAGTCGAGGCGGATGCGTCCGACATCGCGGTGGGGCGGTGTTATTGCAGGCTCACGCCCCTGATGGCACCCTTTTCCCTTGCGCTTATTACTCTCGGAAACTCAATCCTTCCGAGCGCAATTATACCATCTGGGAGAAGGAGTTGCTGGCTATCAAGGCGGCGTTCGAAGCCTGGCGACATCACCTGGAGGGGGGCAGACATCAGGTCGAAGTCCGGACAGACCATCGGAATCTGGAGTTTTTGACAACAGTGCGGAACCTCAATCAGCGCCAGATCCGGTGGTCTCTGTTTTTTGCCCAGTTCCACTTCAAGGTCACGTATATCCCCAGTGCCTTGAACCAGAGGACGGATGCCCTATCTAGAAAGCCAGAGTACTCAGACCCTGCTGACTCACTGCCCCCCCGGACGGTCCTACCCGTCGAGTCCTTCGCTGCAATCCAGGAACCCGTGGATTTACGGTCGTTGATACGGAATGCGCAGCGAAACGACGAGTGGGTGGAACAACGGCGGGCAGAGGTAGGGCCGACATCCCCGTGGACCTTTGACAAGGACCTTTTGAGGTATCGGGATCGGCTCTACGTGCCTGCAGGACCGCTCCGTGGATTGGTTCTCTCCCAATGTCATGACACTCTGGCAGCGGGACACTTTGGCCTGTTCAAAACTTTGCACCTGGTTTCCCGTACGTTTTGGTGGCCTCGCCTGCGACACGACGTGCAGACGTACGTCACGTCATGTGTGCAGTGTCGACAGGCCAAATCAGCGACGGGAGCTCCTCCAGGCTTGCTACAGCCATTGCCGACCCCGGACAGACCCTGGGGAGCCGTGTCCATGGACTTCTTGATGGAACTGCCTCCGTCGTCCGGTTTCACTACGGTCCTAGTGGTGGTGGACATGCTCACCAAGATGGCGCATTTCATCCCCTGCTGGAGATTGCCGACAGCCCGCGCCACCGCCCGCATGTTCATCCAGCACGTGTTCCGGCTGCACGGCCTACCTGACCGGGTCGTCTCCGATCGTGGTACACAATTCACGGCCCAGTTCTGGAAAGGGCTGATGGCCGCTCTTGACGTTCAAGTTTGTCTGTCCTCGGGGCACCATTCCGAAACCGATGGAGGGACGGAGAAGGTGATTGGGATTCTGGAACAATATCTGCGCTGCTTCGTGAACCAGCAGCAGAACAATTGGGCGGAGTACCTCGCCGTGGCGGAGTTTACGTTCAACAACTCGCAGCACTCCTCCACACGGACGACGCCTTTCATGGCGAACGTCGGGTACCACCCTCATTTTTTCCCTCTCACCCCCGTGGACTCTCCGGTCCCCGCAGTGCAGGATTTCCTCTCTGAGCTTCAGGCGGTTCACCAGATGGTGCGCCGCTACTTGAATCAGGCGAAGGAGGATTACAAGCGGGTGGCGGACAGGTCTCGCCGTGCGGTGCCGGAATTAGCCATGGGTGATCGCGCGTGGTTGTCCACGCGGCATCTTCCGTCCCACCGGCCTACGAGGAAGTTGGACCACCGGTATCTGGGGCCGTTCCCTGTGGAGGCCGTTATCAATCTGGTGGCCTATCGCCTGACCCTCCCGCGCTCGATGCGAGTACACCCGGTGTTCCATCGCTCGCTCCTGATCCCTGAGCGGTCGGATTGTCCTCTCCGACGTCCCTCTTCGCCCCTGCCGTCGTCGCCTGAGGTGCACACACGGCCATCGCACAGAGTGACCCGGATCCGTGACTCGAGATGGCTCAAGGGTCGGTTCCAGTATTTGGTCGACTGGGCGGACGAGGACTCGGACGGAGGGACCTGGACCGATGCGACGGCTGTGCATGCTCCAGCTTTGGTGCGGGCCTATCATGGACGATTTCCCTCCCGACCGCATCCCGAGCGTCAGGCCCGGGGGAAGGGCCCTGCGGTGAGGGATAGTGTTGTGGCCCAGCCGTTGCCGTTGCCGCTGCCACCAGACTCCGACAGCGAGGTGTCCTCTGAGTCGGCTCAAGAGGAGGTGGGGGACCCTGGACAGGGTTCCGACGCTGAGCAGGGCGCAGAGAGGCTGGTTGGCCACCAGGGGGCACCTGAGGCATGGAGCAGTGGTAAAAGCCAAAGGAAGGGGGCTCCTGCTGTCATGCCTTGGAGCAGTGGGGAGGAGTCACAGGACAGTGAGTCAGACATCAGCAGTGAGCTATTAGATGCTCGTTACCGACGTGCTACCCGTAAGGAGCAATTGAGCAATTACAAGAGATAATGGCTCTCAGCTGCTGATCATTAGACTCCTCTCCAGACTATAAAGGGACTGCTTGTGGACACACCCTTTGCAGGAATCAACTGATCATTGGAGTTGGAGAAGCTCAGATCTGTGTCGTACTTTGGCAGGCTGGATTGCTGCTAAAGGTTTTACCTGGATTGCTGTCAATCTGTTCCCTGGACCTTGGCAGGCAGGAGTGCTGCTAAGGTGATTATCTGGAGCTTGGTAGCTGGATTGCTGCCAAGGGGTGTCGCTGTAGCTGGATTGCTGCCCAGAGTACTATCTTGACCTTGGCAGGCTGGATTTCTGCCAAGGTGGAACCTGTATGTCAATAAACATCTTTGAAGAGACTTTGTGTCGGAGTGTCTTGGTATACAAGAGGAGGGGGTCGGAACACCTATCTATATATTATTATTACTTTTTAATTAAATAATAATATATTAATTTTTTTAATTGAAACACTGCAAAGGCAAACAAAGAAACAAAAAACAAAATCCCTAAACCTTAATGATTAATTGTTTTTCTTTAACTGTGATACTTGTTAAGGAAAATGAAAATCTATCCAAGCATTATTTGTTTTTTTTTAGAGAAATTATATACTACCCCCTCAATTTCAGTGACTCTTAGGTGGCTTTCAAAAAATAAAAACCCAATGTACAAAGAGTGGAAATAATAATTCTTCTACTAATTCTATTAATGAATGAAAAAATGCACTGCTAGGAATATAGTGATGATATACCACTCTTATTCTTTTTTTCCATCTAATTTCAATATTAGAAGTCTTATTCTAGTTATTCAATATTAGTGTCTGAGATTTGCAAAAGGCTGTGCTAGGTTTTCTTATCATGGTAAATGACAATGTGTTTATTTATTTATATGTTACTTCAATGTACGAAATCTATCACTTTGTTTAACTAAAATGAAGTTTACTTTACTCAAGATAGATGCACCGACAATTGATTTGAAGCAAGCTTTTTTACCTGAGTAGGAATTTCCAGCCCTAAAAGACAAAGTATAAAGTAGCAATAAAGGAGAATATTTGGAGCTCAGGTTTGAAATGAGGCTTTCTGAGCTTCCTGGTTTTCTTGCAATCGTATCATTACCAAACTAGGTAACATCATCAGTGCTAGTCCTGCTAGTCTCACCAACACTGATGTTGTTACTTAGTTAGGGTAATGAAACATCTGTAAGAAAAAAGCAAGCTGAGAGAGCACCAAGGACCCCTCAAAGTATAAAGTTTAAATGTTCCAGAATCTGGATGATGTTGTTATATTGTGGTTATACCTTTTGATAATTTTGGCAGCAAGGTTTTGTTTTGTTTTTAATGAAGAAGGCTAATTTAATTATGGTTACATAGGCCATTATTACTTCAAGATTGGATAAATATTTTTGTTTGATACAAAATAAATGATTGAAACTATTGAAAGATACAATGTAAAAATAAGCTGTCAAAATCTAGTTAAGCAATAACACCTTGTTTACCATTATGTAAAAGTTATGAGAATTGGGGGGAATACCATTTCCTGCATGATGTAGCTGTCAAAATTTGTAACCATACCCACCACCCTTTTCCTTAAAATTTTGTAAAACTAATAAAACATTCTTTTTCAAAGAAAGATTGGATAAATATGATGAACTCTATTCAATATTCAGAAATTCTGGATAGCATTAAATCTAGTACAGACCTTCATTATATTCCTCTACTTTCAGTTGATTAGTAAAAATGTTGTTTTGGTTTTTGTAGTATCATTTCTAATATTTTTGATACTTTGCTATTGTTTTGGCTTGTTTTTCGTTCATTCATGTACCTTTTAATATTCTAAGGTGTTTTTCTGATTGTAGATTGCTTTGCAATGTTAATATATTTTGAAGTATAGGATTTGTAAACTGCTCTTTTTTGGTGGGAAGAAAGTAAGGAGAAATATTGGATTCAGAATCAAAAGATTCATCTTCAAACTAAATATTCATTAAGATCATCCCACAATTAAGTTGCCTCAATCATTCTATTTGGATGGATTACAAATTAATTTTTGTGTGAGTGAGAAATATCATTCTAGTGAGTTGAAGAAATAGAGGAAAAGGATTTAGGAGAGTTTCTCAATCAAATTTTCAGGCTCAAATCGGTTCAAGATAGTATTGAACATCTGGTTATTCTCCCACACATCTTGAGGCATGTCAATAATTCAGTATATTTCCCTTTGGGTTATGAATTAATATATATATAATCAACATATTCAACTCAAATACTTTGGCCACCAAATGAGAATGAAGGACTCACTGGAGAAGAGCCTAATGCTGGGAAAGATTGAAGACAAAAGAAGAAGGGGATGGCAGAGAATGAGGTGGCTGGATGGAGTCACTGAAGCAGTAGGCATGAGCTTAAATGGACCCCAGAGGATGGTAGAGGACAGGAAGGCCTGGAGGAGCAATGTCCATGGGGTTGTGATGGGTTGGCATGACTTCACAACTAAAAAAATGCATACATACAAACATGCATGCATTCTTTTTTTTTAATTCATTAAGTTAGCCAAAGTTGTTGGGAATTGGGCAACCCCTGAATTGAATGAATAAATGAATAACATTACTGATATGTTTTCTTGCAAAGGTCATCTGAGCAGGTTTTTGCTGCTATAATCACTGGGTGGGGGTGGGGGTGGGGGGCAAAATAGACAAGTATATGGAAAAGTTGCAAGACCCTGAGTTAGGTTTGCAATCAAGTTTGGGAAGTCAGAATCAAGGTCACCTGAAATCATGGTCAAGAAAATATTAAGACAGTAATATTACCATTCTTCTACCTTATGAAAAACAAATAAAACCCATCCAACCTCACTTCATTCAACCTTGCTTACTTGGGTCTATTGGCAAACCCAGTCTATTGTTATGTGACTGAGGCATCTTTTAGTTTTGACAGAGTCTATATAGGAGTCATTCGTATATAGACTACCTCTTTTGACCATTTTGTTTAGAAGAGCATTAGTACATAGTGAAGCTTCTTTCATTAGAAAAGCCCATGCATATTGATAATAACTTAATCATTTTATTGTAGGCATAAAATAAAATTCACCTAATTTTGTTTGAACCATCTGGAATTGATATATAGACCTGAGAAATGCTCAAATTTGATAGTAGTATGATATTATTATTATTATTATTATTATTATTATTATTATTATTATTATTATTATTATTATTATTATTATTATTATTATTATTATTATTATCAGAAGTGTATCACAGCAGCCAGTTGTTTCGCCGGATTTGGCATTAATTACTAGTCGGGCCCCACCCAGGGGCCTAGGACGTCGTAATGTATTTTCGTAATATATGTGCAGATCCAAGCAGTGCAGCCTTTTGCATTTGACTGATGGTGATTTTGTCAATTTTTAACTGTTTTAAATGTAATTCCAGTGCTTTTGGAATAGCACCCAGTGTGCCGATTACCACTGGAATTACCACTGCTGGTTTGTGCCATAATCGTTGGATTTCGATTTTTAAGTCCTGGTATTTTGTGATTTTTTCATATTCCTTCTCGGCGACCCTACTATCACCTGGTATTGCGATGTCTATGATTGTAACCTTATTTTTCTCAACCAGTGTGATGTCTGGTGTATTATGCGCCAGTATTTTATCCGTTTGTATGCGAAAATCCCACAAGATCTTGACCATCTGACTCTCGATGACTTTTTCAGGCTTATGTTCCCACCAGTTTGTTGCTGTTTTAATATTATATTTTTTGCACAAATTCCAATGGATCATTTGTGCCACTGAATTGTGCCGCATTTTATAGTCAGTCTGCGCGATTTTTTTACAGCAGCTGAGTATGTGGTCAACAGTTTCATCAACTTCTTTGCAGAGTCTGCATTTGGCATCATCAGAGGATTTTTCGAGTTTGGCCTTAATGGCATTTGTTCGGATAGTTTGTTCTTGCGCAGCCAGGATTAGTGACTCTGTTTCTTTCTTTAATGTACCTGTTGTTAACCATAACCAAGTTTTTTTACTGTCCACTTTATCTTTTATTTTTTCCAGAAATTGACCATGTAATGCTTTGTTCTGCCAACTCTCCATTCTTGATTTTATCACATCTTTTCTGTATTCTTGTTTCGTCTGTTGGGCCTTCAATAGATTTTTGTTCTTTACTTCGATTAATAGATGTTCTTGACTTTCTTTTAAATAATCAGCCAGTGCATGTTTTTCTTCTTCAACTATTTGCTTCACTTGTAATAATCCTCTGCCACCTGATTTTCGGGGCAGGTACAGTCTATCAGTGTCACCACGTGGATGTAAACTGTAGTGCATTGTCATTAGTTTTCTGGTTTTTCGGTCCAAAATGTCCAAATCAGTTTGTGTCCAGTTAACTATACCAGCTGTGTATCTTATAACTGGTATTGCCCAGGTATTTATGGCCTTGATTGTATTTCCACCATTTAATTTGGATTTCAAAATTTTCCTAACTCTGTTGGTGTACTCTCTCCTGACAATAGTTTTTACTTCTCCATGTTTGATGTTATCCAACTGCAAAATGCCTAAGTATTTGTAGGCTTCATTTTCATTGCATTTAATTAGTTGGCCATTGGGCATTTCAATTCCCTCACATGTAGTGATTTTGCCCCTTTTTATGGATACAGTGGCGCATTTTTCCATGCCAAACTGCATTGAAATATCGGTGCTGAATACTCGGACTGTGTTTGTCAGTGATTGGATTTCTATTTCTGACTTTCCATAGAGTTTCAAATCATCCATATATAATAAATGTGAAATTTTTTCAGCTTCTTTGGCTGTTTGGTAGCCTAATTTCATTTTTTTTAAGATTACTGATAGTGGGATCATTGCGATGATGAAGAGAAGAGGTGAAAGTGAATCACCCTGGAAAATTCCTCGCTTGATATTGACCATTCCATAGTTCTCATTCCCTACTGCCAACTCAGTTCTCCATTGTTTCATCGCCTTTTCAGTGAAGGATGTAATATTTTTACTAATGCCAGTTGTTTCTAAGCATTTTATGATCCAACTATGTGGCAATGAGTCGAATGCTTTTTTATAATCAATCCAGACCATATTCAAGTTCGTTTTTCTTTTCTTACAATTTTCTAATATCATTTTATCAATTAGGAGCTGATCTTTTGTACCCCTACTCCTTCTTTTGTTGACTTTTTGCTCTACTGGCAAGATGTTGTTTGTTTCCAAATAATCCATAATGTTATCTGCAATAATGCCTGTGAGTAATTTAAAGGTTGTTGGCAAGCATGTTATTGGTCTGTAGTTTTCAGGTATTGTTCCTTTAGTTGCATCTTTCTGAATCAAGTATGTTTTTCCAGTTGTCAACCATTCATCAATTTGACCATTTTGTAAAATTTCATTCAGTTGCCTGGCCAACATTGCATGTAAACTGGTCAGATATTTGAGCCAGAAACCATGTAATTGGTCCTTTCCAGGTGATGTCCAATTCTTTACTTTTTTTACTCGATTTTTGACCATCTCAGTTGTTATTTCTAATACTTGCATTTGTTTATTACCAATGCTTTCCTCAAAGTCATGTATCCACTTTGCTTCCTTATTGTAGTCTTTTGCATTTTCCCACAATTCTTTCCAGAATTCAACTGTGGCCTGCTTTTCTGGTTTTTGACTTTTGGTGCCACCATTCACATTAAGACTTTGATAAAAACGCCGTTGGTCTGATCGAAATTGCTGATTTTGTTTATATTGGATGATTCGTGCCTCATATCTTTCAATTTTCCTAGCTGTTGCTGTTATCTGCTGTTTTACAATCTCTACAGCTTCATTGATGTTTCTTGTATCCAATCTATACCTTCTGATTAGCTGATCTATAATTTTGTTGTTTTTAAGCCGTTGCTCACGCATGTTCTTCAAGTTGCTAGCATCTGCCCTTAATTTTTTTACTTTTTGTTCTAATCGAATTTTCCACTTTGGCTTTGATGCTTTTTCCATTGTGTGATTAGGTACTTTGATTTTAATGCCTAGTTCTTTAGTGACTATTACAGCTGCACTGTACATTAACTGATTCGTTTCCAAGGTGGATCCCGATTCTATTGTTGAAAGCACTGCATTAACCATTTTCATGATAGGACCCAAATTTTTCTTAGGGACAGTTTTTAATGATGGTAAACGTTGCCTTTCCTCCCTAGCCAGAAAATGCTCCATGATCTTGTCCTTCAGTTCATTTTGTTTTTGAGTTGGTTCATCAGTTGGTTCAATGGTAACTAGTTCTGGTGGTAGTGTTGTTATTTCCTCTCCGGCAGCTTCCTCTGGGAGTTCTCCTATGATTTCTTTAGTTGTGTCATGAGTATCAGTTATTTCCTCTTGTGATGTTGTTGTTGTTGTTTTGCAATTTGCCTGAATTTCCTCAAGTTCAACTTCGCTAAACACTTTATTCCGTATAATAAATTGCCTTTGATCTGCTAGTCGTTGTCCACTAACATTTGAATCTGGATATTGTTGTTTCCATAAATCATACATTCGCTTTAAATAGCCTCTTTTTTTTGGCTCTGAGTTGTAATAACAGGCCATTATGGCACGATTTTCATCTGCACTATATTTCTGTCGTTTTGTTGGCTGGTCCACTTGTAGCCCACTTGTCGACGGATGCCCAGGGACCTCAACATCCACCGCGGCCCTTGTTAACCTGCGCGACGACCGATGCGGTATAGAATTTTTATTCATTTCTTTCACCATGTTGTATGGGTTGGCGAGTTTTTTTATGGGGTCAGGTTGCCAACCTGACCCCCAACCCTCCTCCTTTCTCATCCGGGCTTGGGACCGGCAATGGCGGAGTTATTATTATTATTATTATTATTATTATTATTATTATTATTATTATTATTATTATTATTATTATTATTATTATTGCATCAACAGAAGTGTATCACAGCGGCCAGTTGTTTCGCCGGATTTGGCATTGATTACTAGTCAGGCCCCACCCAGGGGCCTAGGACGTCGTAACGTATTTTCGTAATATGTGTGCAGATCCAAGCAGTGCAGCCTTTTGCATTTGACTGATGGTGATTTTGTCAATTTTTAACTGTTTTAAATGTAATTCCAGTGCTTTTGGAATAGCACCCAGTGTGCCGATTACCACTGGAATTACCACTGCTGGTTTGTGCCATAATCGTTGGATTTCGATTTTTAAGTCCTGGTATTTCGTGATTTTTTCATATTCCTTCTCGGCGACCCTGCTATCACCTGGTATTGCGATATCTATGATTGTAACCTTATTTTTCTCAACCAGTGTGATGTCTGGTGTATTATGCGCCAGTATTTTATCCGTTTGTATGCGAAAATCCCACAAGATCTTGACCATCTGACTCTCGACGACTTTTTCAGGCTTATGTTCCCACCAGTTTGCTGCTGTTTTAATATTATAATTTTTGCACAAATTCCAGTGGATCATTTGTGCCACTGAATTGTGTCGCATTTTATAGTCAGTCTGCGTGATTTTTTTACAGCAGCTGAGTATGTGGTCAACAGTTTCATCAACTTCTTTGCAGAGTCTGCATTTGGCATCATCAGAGGATTTTTCAATTTTGGCCTTAATGGCATTTGTTCGGATAGCTTGTTCTTGCGCAGCCAGGATTAGTGACTCTGTTTCTTTCTTTAATGTACCTGCTGTTAACCATAACCAAGTTTTTTCACTGTCCACTTTATCTTTTATTTTTTCCAGAAATTGGCCATGCAATGCTTTGTTCTGCCAACTCTCCATTCTTAATTTTATCACATCTTTTTTGTATTCTTGTTTCGTCTGTTGGGCCTTCAATAGATTTTTGTTCTTTACTTCGATTAATAGATGTTCTTGACTTTCTTTTAAATAATCAGCCAGTGCATGTTTTTCTTCTTCAACTATTTGCTTCACTTGTAATCATCCTCTGCCACCTGATTTTCGGGGCAGGTATAGTCTATCAGTGTCACCACGTGGATGTAAACTGTAGTGCATTGTCATTAGTTTCCTGGTTTTTCGGTCCAAAATGTCCAAATCAGTTTGTGTCCAGTTAACTATACCAGCTGTGTATCTTATAACTGGTATTGCCCAGGTATTTATGGCCTTGATTGTATTATTATTATTATTATTATTATTATTATTATTATTATTATTATTATTATTATTATTATTATTATTATTATTATTATTATTATTATTATTATTATTATTATTTACTTTATTCATTAAACATGAACTTTTTGCAATTCTGCTGGTGTTATTGCAAGAAGCTGCAATTGCTTGATATGTTTTATAAAATTCTTGGACATAGTACCAAGTGTCCCAATGACAATGAGTATCACTGTTACAATTATTATTATTATCTTCTTAAAATGTACAATATTCCAAATAGTGCAGTTTTTTGCATTTCCACTGGTGGTGTTGCAGGAAGCTGCAATTTGATGATGATTATAGTTTATAATTACATAGAAAATGAAGCATCAGTCTATTGTTTTCACAGGATGACCAGCAAAGAGTTTGATATTATTACTCCACAAATGATAGATATAAATAATTAATTCTGTTTTATGACTCAATATGGCTTCTAGTGGGTGTAAGAGAAAGCTACAACCATTTGAACCTTGGTTTCAATAAAAATCCAACTTGCATATGCATGAAATAAAACAGCAGCCACTGATTTCATTAATTTTTCTACATGAAATCTACATATTCAAGCTTCTGTGTCCTTCAAAGTTTATTTCTGCAGGATTTTTTTCCAAGCTAGTTGAAAGAAATCTGGCAGTCCTTTTGTACATTAGATCTTCTAGTTTGAGTGTGAAGAACCTTCAACCCTGCTACTCCAGATTATGCTACAACAAGCTCTTGTGTGTAGAGGATTTATTTTGTTTTCTTTCTTAAAGATAGCGGTCACCTTTCACAGTGACAGTTCTTCCCCTTTTTGTCAGTAAGCATGTTGGCTCACTAGGTAAATACATAAAACACCCACAGAGTGTGATCACTGTTCTTTCTAGATTTATTATCTCAGAAAAATGGTAAACAATGTACTCTGCAGGATTTGTTACTAGAGGCTTATTTCAAAACTTGTTTTTCCTTCTGCCTGAGGTGATTGACCAAAGTACATCAGAGTTTTTCATCAGTTTCTTTTCTGGTAATTTGTTCTGTTTCCCTTTTTTTTTCAATCTCTTATATATCAATTTCTTGATATGCCAGATCAAGACAAATCAACACCTGTCATGCTATATAATTTTAGTGTTTATTACGGTCAATGATCCATCAACTTAAGAGAAAAATAAAGGATGCTAGACAATAAAATAAATGAGAGAGGTGTAAGAAGTAAAGTAGAATCAATGAAGGCCATGAAAATACCTAAAATATGTGATATGGCCAACAGGAAGAACCCTAACCCTAAAATCAAGTGAAATTGTTGTTAATTGCTATCAGAAAAACAGAATAAAATAAAAATTTTGCTTACCATAAAGGACATATAAAACTATAAGAAAAACAGATGCATTTATTTTCTTAATATTATAGAGGAAACAGTTTATATTTGATAAAGAGATTGTGGATTACATAGGCTTATCATGTGCCATATATTATCTGAGATAAAGTTTCAAATATAGCTATTGGGGAATTCTGATCCAGCAGTCTGACGGACATGAGATGTATATAGAATAGAATAGAATAGAATAGAATAGAATAGAATAGAATAGAATAGAATAGAATAGAATAGAATAGAATAGAATAGAATAGAATAGAATAGAATAGAATTCTTTATTGGCCAAGTGTGATTGGACACACAAGGAATTTGTCTTTGGTGCATATGCTCTCAGTGTACATAAATAAAAATAAAAAATAAAATGAAATACCTCCTCTTTCTATCTTGTAAAGCTTTAGAGTCCCTATAAAAGTTATAGTATAATAAAACGTAATTCATAATCTTAGTTCCTTGAGAGCTACTAAAGAAGAGATGTTTCTGATAGTATGTCTTGCAGTTTCTATCCCCAATAATAGCTATTAATTGCATTTGGTTAAGGGATTCTCATCCATAAAGCTTCTGTCTTGGATGGGAAGATAAAAATCTTGAAGAAAAAAAAAAAAACAAAGTTCAGCTGCCTTTTGAAAAACACCTTTGTGACAACCATGACCTGGATGACAGAGAATCTCCATAGTTATAACTCATTATTTTCTAAAACGTGCTATCTCCTTTACAGAAGAATTTTAAGTGGCAAAATGGTATGTAGACATTGATTAGGAGACATTGATGTTACCGAAATTGGTGCAGACAGCTGATCTTATGTTGTGCCTGCTAAAATAAATATTTTCTACCAACCAGATTTCTTGTATTAATAATATGCCATGACATTTCCCTGCCAATTGTATTCTGGGAAAGAAGGGGTTTGAAATTTATGACATAGTTTATTCAATCTGAATAAACATTGTGGTTTCCTTTGATTCAATCCTTCTTCTGGGTAAAAAAAAATCTCATTGGATAGAGCCATATTAAGATGAAATGAATTAGCTTAAGCAGGAGTTACCTCATTAGAATGAAATTGATCATTGTCAGAGATTGGTTAGGTGGAGGACTTCTTCATCTATCATGCTTGTTATTTTGGCAAGAAAAATAACTGGCTGAAACCACCAGTCCTATCTCTGTATCTCAGGCTTTTTAATAGAATTGGAGTAGTTTATTCAAATTGCAGAGCTGCCATGATGTTGAGATTAGTTCAACATCATCATCAAAATGATAGATACTAACAGACAATAACCCAAATTTTATATCAACTAAGATGGAAGCTGTAAAAATGGTAACTGGTTGGCACCCTTAAAATTGCACTATCCATACCTATGCAAGTGTGTAGGTCAAATACCCAACAGTGTTTCATTTAAAATTAAAAATGTTTTAATCCATCAGTAATTCACTATTTGATTTAAGTAACAACTCAGTGTCTAGTATGAAGCAGAAAATTTGAAAGTTAACTATGAAGAATGTTACAGGTGGATAGCAACATGAAGGCCCACTCATTCAAAGTTTGCTAGAGAAAAGACTGTCGGCTGTAAGTAAAGGCTTAACTTGAGTATGAAAGTTGGACAAATGTTCCTGGTATTTATGTTGTGAGATGAGTCTGAGATCCATTCCATAGTCAAAAGGCAGCCATGGCTTTGGACATGGCTTTGGACAGTCACATGATCTGAATATGTAGTCCCTGAAGAATTAGGCTTCCAGACACTTCAACTGCAAATATACAATGTTGTTGAGTCTCCACACATGTGCATAACTGAACAGATGAGTTATTTTAAAGTTATTTTAAAATTATTTCTATACAATGATGAAAAAAGGAGGAGTCCTATTGGCAAATCAGTCTTACAGAATGTACCTGATTCATCTGATCATTTGGATCTTTGTTTTGAATATAGTAAGCAACTATTAGTTGCTTACAACTGTAATACAGGATTCTATTGGCTATAGTACCACATCATTAATTTCAAATTCGATGTATAGATGAAAGTCAATTATTATTTGAGTTGTGAAATATTATTGTTTATGTCAACTTGGACATCTTTCTCACTGATTAATTGTGGGGAAAAACTAAAATGAGAAAGAGAGACAGTGGCTATATTTCTTTGGTTATAAATGCAAGAACTCAATTTATCATGATGAATATTTTCACAATTCTTTAAATAAGATACTGTAGGAAGATAGGCTTGAAAATAAGAGTGTGACTTTAGTTGATTTTTCTTGGATTTTCTTTTTATTTAAACAATTTACAGCTATAATAATTGTTTGCTCCTATAGCATTAGAACACAGCTCCTCTTATATATTAAAACTGTGCAGCTGCAGCTGGTAAGGGTATCTAAAAATTAATGATGTCTCTGAAGAGGAACATTGCCCTGAGAATACCCAGAGGATTTTAAGGGTCCTGGTGAGCTGCACAGCTATATATTCTGCAGAACAAGCATTTCACTCCCATCAAATTCCTCCTACGTTGGGATTTTAATTGAGGATACAGAAATCTTCAAACATAAATCACTAAAAGTCAGCATTTTTGTTGTAGTTTCTGTATAAGAAAGATACAAACAGAAGTATGCTACATTCTCCCTCTCTTTAGAAAAGTGTTTTGATTTCCCATGGCTACAATTATTTCTATTGTTTGTTTGTTTATTATATTTAGATGGCTAATATCTCATAAAACAGGACTCTGGACATTGTAGAATAAAAAAAAACCTGTAATACTTTTTAAAAAGCATGCTGCAATTAAAACATTATTATAAAAGGCTATATTAGCTGTAGCCACCATTCCAGTGGTGGGTTCCTACCGGTTGGGACCGGTTTGGCTGAATTGGTAGTGGTTTGGCGGCCTGGGTCACTGGAAATGGCAGTGACCCAGGCCTGCCACGCCCAAGAACCGGTTCTCCAGGCATTGCCATCTTGTTTTTCACTTCTGCGCATGCACGGAATAATTTTTATAGCATTGAGCATGTGTGCACAGCATGCATCAAGTGTGCGTGCAGAGCGCCCACAAGTGAACTGGCAGTAGTGCCTGCCGGAACCCACCCTTGCACCATTCCCTTGACATCTCCCACCTGTTGAGCCAGTCACATTTTGAAGGACATCAGGAAGGTTGGAGGGGATGGGACAAATGTCACTGCAGAGGGGATAATGTTCTACAAGGCAAGTGCCAGTAGAAACGGCCTGTCTTCTGGGCCTGTCTCCTGAGTCAGAAAAGGCGAGTTTCCTAGGTCTCACCAGGTATAGCTCCTTGGCAACATATGGTACCTGTTCTGCCCGACCTGATATGTGTAATCCCTCAACCCAGCTCCATGCCATGTAGAGCGTTAATGGTCCAAAAGAGGACCTTCATTTTTTTTAAAAAAAAATGCTCAAGTTACCCACTGCTCCTATCTAATTATATGACTCTCCACCATGATACATCTTTTTGAAATATTTAAACCTATATTTCATGCATGTCCTTTCCTTTTACCCTTGACACAGATGGACTGGCAAACAGCTGCAGGCAATGTGAAAGTTACACCCCCGCAAAATGTCAAAAGTTCTTCTAATAAAGCTCGCCAGCTCAGTGGTAGCTATTCAGGTGTTTGAAACATTTCCTTCAGGGTGTCTCTTACTTCTCTTCCAATCGTCTTTCCCCCCAAGAGCTCATCACTTGGCATATTGATTTCACAACCTTATATTAGCCAAAACAGACATGGAGTCTCGACTGGGCTGATCCCACAAGCTTCTTCAAACTGCTTGGATAGCCTGGAATCCATGCAACAGTATAACTGTAGGATAGGCTGAAACATGTTCTTTATATTAGGGGAATAGCAGCCATTTGGCACACAAATTAAATGGCTTACATTAGTTGAGAGGAAAGGAAAACAGTACCATTGTTATTTCTAGCCTTAAGGAAATTTTTAAAAATCATTTATGAAACATTAGGTAAGGCAAAATGAGAGTAATATATTGCAATATTAATTGAAAGTGATTATTATTTATGAAGTCATAAATTATTATTTATGAATAGCTTTCTTAGATTCTTGTCTTGTGATTTCTTTGGACTCTCACCCCTACAGTAATTCTTTCATATATTTGTGTGATATAAGTTCAAACATGGTATGTAGATCTGGAGGAGGGTACCACACTTTCATCTATGACTTTCACCCAATAGGAATTACTGAAAGCAGCATTTTCTGCATTCTTTTAAAGTAAATTTATGTATACATATCTTGTTCTATTTTCCTTTATGAGCTTTAGTTTTCTAGCTTTGATTTTCACCAGAGGCATTTTGAGTTCTGTTTCATTTTAATTGTAAGTATAATTCTTTCTTCCTAAATCAGAATGTTTTACTTCTTTTAAAAGTAAGAAGAGATACCAATTTTGTTGCATTTTCCCTTATTGCAGTACTTTTGACTATTTTCTGAAAAGTTCTACTCGGCCATAAAGCATATTGATAACTTGTTTACTTAATGTTATTAATATATTATTGCAAATTTAGCAAAAATTGGTTTTATTGTCATTTAAATTTACAATTATATCATAAATTAAAATCCAAATTAATTGGCTAGATTGAAGTGGTATAAAAATCTTTGCAAATGAATACAATTTTAATTTCAAGATGCAATTCCCCAATGAAAAAGTATATGAAAAATTTATGTTAAGATAAAGTTTGCGCAAAAATACATACATAAATTTGCATATTTAAAATTTATTTGCAAAAATGCACACAATAAAAGAGCAAACAAAAATATACGGTATGTTTGGAGAAATGCATGCACAAATCAAACTGATTAGGAATGTGATAAACGACTGAAAATATTATCTGGAATCTAATCTAAGATGATTAACGAAGAAAGTGAGAAAAATGATTTATTATTTGTTTACCTAGAATTTTCTGCCTTTTATTTTTAAAGACTGCAAGCAGTTTACAAACAACAACATAAAATTAAAATATAAAAACATAAACAGTCAGTGAAGAACAAATATCAACATCGTAAATCAGAAAATGTATCACAATTTAGGCAGCAGAATTTTTGAGCAATGTTCCTTTAAAGAACCATGTTTTTAGAACACTTTAATAGGGAGGATGTGCTCTCATTCAGATATCTGGCGGTAGACTGTTTCACATATAGACATACTCAAGTGAATGCTTCTTGTAAATGGTACTCCATTCATATTAGGAGCCTAAGCAAGTCCTTCATACAATATTTCATTGGGCCAGCTGATTTGGATTTCTGGAGGAGGCATTGTGAATTAAAAACATCTCCACAAAAGTGGAGCTGATGACTTCGACCAAGACTATTACATTCAAAGGGGTGGCCATGACTGAGGCAGGACAGGACTAAGATAACAAGGCTTTATTAGAACAGCTAACGCAACAGCAACTCCCGAACCAGTGAGCTTGAACAGTTCCTGCTTGACAGAAATTTATATGCAGGCAGTCCTGCAGTTAGCCAATCAGAGAACAGTGACTTTCCCACTCTTGCACACGCGTGCCTCGACCAATGGCGAGCCTTGGAGACGGAGCCATGTCTCCAAGGCTAAGACATTACAAAGACCAAGGAAGCAAACTGGTTCCCTGTATCCTTTCTGGATAGGAAGACAACAGGAGATTGCCTTTATGCCCTCTGGGGAAAAAATGCTTATTGAAAAGCAATTGAAGGATAGCAATTTCTATAGAGATGAAGGGATTAGCCATCTTTATTCCAAATGCAGCAGAGTATTTTAATAAACATTAAGTTTACAAACCCCATTTTCTAATCACTCCAAGAATTTGCTAATTAACTTTCTCAAAACTATTATGGATGTTCAGAATGACAAATTTGAGAAGTCATTGGGTGAGTTTTATCTTCAATTCTAAATATTTGTAAAAATAAGCTTAAACTTAAAAAATTTAAAGTAAAGAGCAAACAATTATTCCCAAAATAATTTTTGGAATATTAATCTTTACTACAGGAGTTTATAATTAACTATAAAAGTTACAGTTTCTTATGGGAAACAGACTTATTTTGACTATTTTAAAACTTTTTTTAAAAAAATTAAAATCTTTTAAAAATAAAATTTTGAAAGTTTTACTTTTTTCATTGTAAGAATTCAAAACCAAAGTAGTTTTCCATGAGAAGAATTCTTTGTAATTAGTTCTAAAATCTTATTTCAATATCACATATGATATTGAATATCACATGAGTATATATAAAGTTTTAATCATCCTTTTGCTATTTATTAAAAAAAAAAGGTTTAAATCTCTGGTTTAAATCTTGTCAATCCAAAGTTTCCTAATAGCTGAAAAGCAGTTAACAAGCAATTTCTTTTTTTTTTAAACAAAGTTTTATTGGATTTTTTAGGAAATAAAAAAGGAAAGGGGTAATGGAAAGGTTACAAATTTTGGCAGTTGCAGTGTGCGGCAGGTGTCCCCTCCCTCCATACTCATAGTATACATTTACACAAAGTTCAATACTAAATAGCAATATATAGTCAGCATATAAATTCAGTTAATAATTTCAATCAATTTATGTCAAGCAGATTTCTTACTCATTTTTGTGATCTGAGTTTTCTTGGTATTGCCACTTCTCCCCCCGCCGCCAGAGCTCCGGCCCCTCCCGTGTCCTGTGTGTCTGTTGCGAGATCATCTGGTTTATCTAGGAGTGCTTTGTTTTTTTCCATAAAGGCCGGCACCTCTATGGGTGTATTAATTCTAACTCTTGTGTCCTCCCAGAATATTAACATACCTTCAGGCATCAGCCATCTGAACCACACCCCCTTCTGGTATAGTTTCTTCGCTAATTGCGAATAGCTTTTTCTTTTCTCCCTCACTTTCTTGGGGATCTGTTTCAGGATGATTATTTCCCTATCTTGGTATTTCAAAGCTTGCCCCCTTTGTGCACTCAGAATTTCATCTCTTGTGGTTTTTCTGAGAAATTTAATGTGTACCTCCCTGGGTACATTGTGTGTTCTAGCCTATGCTGAGTTCACTCTATAAACCAGATCCAGTTCCCACCCCATCTGTTGCTTCTCTTTCTGAATGTATTCAGCCAAAATACTTGTCATAATGTCCCTTATGTCTTCATCATCTGTCTCTACCACGTTTTGAAATCTAAGATAAAAGGACATTCTCTCAAATTCTGTTTTCATCTGTTGGGTCTCAAGTTCTTTGTTCCCCTTCTGCACCCCTTCCATCTCCCCCCTCATCTCAGCTGTCCCCACCTCCAAAAGATCAAGTCTCTGTGAATTTTTACTGATCTGGTCCTGGTTCTCTTTAATTTCTTCTTTCATCTCTTTTAATTGTCTTTTTATCTCCTCTTGTCTCTGTAAAATTTGTTGAAACATTTGTTGGAATTCAGTCTCAGTTGTTTTAGGCTGCATCAGAGATGTTATCATTGATTGTGTACTGGGACTGGATGTTGTAGATGTCGGGGCAGAGGCAGCAAAGCCAGGCTTCCCAGGAGGTGGTTTTTTACGTGACATTATATATGCAATAAAGAGTTCAGTCAATGCAGAGAGTGATCAGTCAGAGAGGTAGAACCGCCAAGAGAGTCCAGGAGACTAAAGGTCCAGGCAGAAGGAGATTTTTCTAGTCACACTGGCAGCAGAGTAAAGTTTTTCACTCCAGGGAGTCCAAAAAGTCACAATCAACAAGAGATTTATCTGAGTAGCACGGAGACAAAGACCGGAAGCCTGAAGTTTTATAGGTGGAGTCAGTTTTCACTGTTTATAAAGACAACGGAAGTGTGCCATCTTGCCCTACCAGCTTCGGGTTTAGGAGGCATAACAAAAATTTCAAAGTTTCTAAAGTTTCCAGATCATCATTCCATTATAAGGTTAACTCCGAAATTCGCCTTTGCTATGAGCGTGGCATCATTAGTTGGCTCTGTCCCTGCCTCCTTCCCTAGGGCTAAGAGCAAAAATAGTTTACAGCCGCCTGTCCGGGGGGGGGGGAAATCCCCCTCCCTCCAGCCGCGCTTCTCCAAACCAGGTCGAAAAAAAGTTTTAAAGCTGGCAATTTTTTTTCCCAAGCAAGGAAAGGGAATGGAGAGAGGTTTCCGCCTCACCGCACCACAGCTGCGTCCTTCTGATCGCTCATTCGTCCAGCTGCCTCACTGTGAAGACGCCGGAGCGCCTCCCCATCATGCTCCCCGATGCCTAGGGCGATGCGGGGGGGCCCCCACAGCCGCCGCCGATTCAGGGGATCCCTGCGGTGCCGCCCCCTCAGCAGGAGCCTCTACGGGGCGTCCTGTGCCCCCCAAGGAGTGAGGGGCCCACTGGGAAAGTGCGGGGCGAGCAGAGCCTGCCCGTCGCGGTCAGCCGCCGGAACCGGAAGTCAGTTAACAAGCAATTTCTGAATGCAATTTCAAACTCAGTGAAACTTTCAACTGATCTCTAGAGGGAAATCCGATGTGAAGTGAATTGTACTAGTCCAGCCCTGAAGTGACAGGTACAGGAGTGATAAAAGCAAAGCTAACTTCCCCATAGAAATAGTTCCAAGTGTTGTATAAGATTTAAGGCTGTAAAGGCCTCTAGGACACAGATTCCATCTACCATTCAAACAAAAAATACTGTGAGTCCAGGAAAGAGACCCCCCAATATGCAGACCATCTGCCTATGGAAGAGTCAAAGATGTGTCAGGTTACATTGTCTTATGATTCCACAACCATAAAAACTTGTCAGGATTCAGCATTATTGGATCTCATAGAACAAAAAGTGACTGAGCCTATCCCAAACTTTTTCACCAGGTTTTAAAATGTTTCAATAGCCAGATTAGTTTGGAAAAAAAGGCTATATGGATGGAAAGCTATGTCATCCTCCCAATGGATAATTTCCTTGTTGCTGTGATTTACTGAAATTATCTTCCAAGAAAGCCAATTGTCTTCCTTTGTGTACAACATTAAACAATCAAATACGCAGGAACAACATAAAAAAACCCACTCCTCTTTCCATAATGCATTTCATAAGTCCCCGGTTCTATTTACTAGCGCTTTTGAAATAGTTAATATTTCAGTGTAGCATATCATAATTTGATATTAATATTAGATTTAAAGAGCCCACCATTACTTTGTATAAATTAAGGCTGGGTAAATAATGCTTTTGCTTATTTTCAGTGTGACAATCATGTTGTGGGTTGGGTTGAGAAAAAGTGACTGTCTGAAAGTCAGATGGTCAGATTCCATAACTAAGCGAGAACCAGAATTCATTTAGAACCAGACTTCCTGGTTTCTAGTGAAGCACTTAAATGTCAGTATAGTGCAGAGTAATTAGTATAGCTCTAATAAAAGAGAATATATGTAGTTCAGGGTTGAATTGTGTAATCCTTAGTGCTCTGTGAGCTTGGTTTGTTTGCAGACATTTTATTACCTGACTACAGAACATCATCATAGCATAGCATAGCATAGCATAGCATAGCATAGCATAGCATAGCATAGCATAGCATAGCATAGCATAGCATAGCAGACTGGCAGTTCAAAACCCTGTAGATTTTTTAAATAAATATATATTTTTCCTAGTATCTACTTTTCTTCATTTTTTGAAACATCGAAGGTGCATGTTACAATTTTGCCAATTCCCTGGCATAGAAGAGTTTCACTCTCAGTTCCTAGATATTCCATTTGGGCTTTGCTGGCAAAGGGAGGCATACAAATTATTAAGGAGTATGGAAATCATTTTTTTTTCAGTTGAAAGGATGGTCTTTTGACTACAATTTAGGCAGTGAACTGCTGAGATTAGCCAGCAACCAACGGAAGTGCTCTGGCCCAAATAAGTAGGAAAAAATGGTGCAGAAAAAGAAATGCCCTCAGTTCTTTGATTGCAAGGGTGAGATTAACAGAGGTTGCAGAGGTTTCTGCCCTCCAGAAATTGTTGTCTCTCTGTTTGTTTGTTTTGTTTGTTTCTTTGTCAAATTTGTTACACTGCCTAACTCTGTTTTGGTGACAGGATAACCAGTCAATAATAGCTAAACTCTGAATTAATTTTAACTGTGTTTTAAAATGAAATATTTAATTAGTTGTTCAGAATCATTCTTTATTCAAACCCGTAGCCAAAAATAAAATATATTTATACTCAATGATAACTCTGAAAGTGCTGAAAATTATCTTCTCTCCCTTCTTCTTCACCTTCTCCAATAGACAGTGATAGTTTTTTGCAATGAAAATCTTAAAGAATGAAACAACAGTTTTTAAAAAGGTAACGACTCTCCTGAGATAGCTCAACTTGTGAATGACTACATTGACATGTCCATGTGAAGCAGCTCATAAATTTGCTTAAAAATCATGTGCAGGATTAAAAATAGAAAGATCTTTTAGAATATAAATCAACCTTGTAGCTAAATTCACCTTAACAGCATTTATCTTGTCCTGCATTGTCAGTGGAAACCTAAATTATATCTCTGGATCTTGTTTTAATTATTCCTCAAACTGGAAGCAAATTTAAATTTACCATTTGAAAAAATATTTTAAGGATGATTTTGCATTGTATCCTCCTGTGCTGATTTAGCCATTCTTCAAACTGAAATTTAACATTCCAACAGGGGACCTAGTGGGGCTGATGTGAACCTGGATTCTGGCCAGTGCAGGAACTAATTTGTGATTCCCCAGCTTCTTGCTTTTCCTGCCCATTCAGGCAAGGCAAGTCTTGCTGGTTGTGTAGTTCTCCATGACTCTCTTTTGCTTTCACAGAAGTTTGCATATCAGATACTTTCACAACCACTCTCCAGATTCCTTTGACATGAACACCCTTCCTTCCTTCTTTCCTTCCTTCCTTCCTTCCTTCCTTCCTTCCTTCCTTCCTTCCTTCCTTCCTTCCTTTCCATTCATCCCTCCGTCCATCCGTCCATCCATCCATCCATCCATCCATCCATCCATCCATCCATCATTGCTATGATGCTACAGTAATCAGAGCAAAGAGGAACAGTTCCTGTACAGCACTGTAGGTCTATAGAAACTTTGTAGCAAAAAAGAACTGAAGCAAAGCATCTTTAATTCTATTAATTCAGTTCTGAAGTATGTGTAGTTTAAAGTTGAAGTGTGAAGAGAATGAACAAGGCGACACTTCACTATGCTTGGGGAGAAGCCAGAAAGGTGCTTATTAGTAAATACAAACATTCAGTAGAGCAAAGAGCATTTAAAAAGGGTGGGAAAACCTAGGATGATGAAAGTAATCCATCCACAGAAGCCAACCAAGAGAGAACACAGCAACCCAGCAACCTTAGATGAAATGGTTGCCTAGTGTAGCAACTAATCTCTGGAAGGAAGTGGACATGCCACATTCTATAGTTAATTGGGTAGTATCACTAGACAGCTTCAGAAAACCTTTTCAGAAAGGCTTTAAAGGGTTTTGGTTTTTTTTTAAAAGCAGCACTTCAAAACATGGGTAAGGAAGGGTATTTGTGATGTAGTGTGAAAAGAAAATGACATCATTATTCCTGTTACTCAAGAAATGATGAGTGGCAAATCTTGGATTTCCCCTAAATATTTTTATTTTGAAAGAAGCATCACTTCTTTTAAGGGCCATGGTGGTGCAGTGCTTAGAATGCAGTATTGCAGGCTATGTCTGGTGACTGCTGGCTGCCAGAAGTTTGGCAGTTTGAGTCTCACCAGCTCAAGGTTGACTCCTCCTTCCAAGGTGGGTAAATTGAGGACCCAGATTGTTGGGGGCCATACGCTGACTCTGTAAACCGTTTAGAGAGAGCTGTAACGCACTGTGAAGCAGTATATAAGTCTAAATGCTATTGTGATCACACCTTAAAAATCATGGCACAGTCTAAGTTCTAAGAATATCAGAATCATAAGTCCATGCTGATCTGTGACAGCAATGAAGCTTTGATTGATTTGATCATTACTCAGATTCAACAGCTTGCATTTTGATTGATGTAATTTACTGGGTAACTAGAAATAAATAGTACATATCTAATATGACAGGAATAAGACTATAAATAGAATATTCTGGTCCATCGACAAAATGAAAAGCACTATTTGCACAAAACAGGATGTTGTGGTCTACCTTATACATAACACTGTAGCATTTCATTGGAGACATGGCAGTTTCAGTACTTGTTATCATTATGTTACACCACAGTGTTTACTGCAATTTATGGCTGCAGATATCAGGCAGAACAAGTCTACCCTCTTGTGGGGAAGGTCTTCAGATAATAAGCAGCATGAATGTTATACAAACCCATACCTTATATTTATTTATTTATTTATTATTCATATTTATAGACCGCCCCCTCTCCCGAAAGGGACTCGGGGCGGTGTACAGTCCCTAAAATACGTTATAAAATACATACAAAAACAGTTAAATAATTAAATACGTAGGTGGAGGAGGTTGTAAGACTGTACATAGAATAATAAATATAATACATTAAAAGCTTATTAAAACCCCAAACCCAATTAAAATGAGTAAATCCCCGGGAGGTAAAACTAAGAAAGTGCCAGGCCAGCTGATTGAAATAGGTGAGTCTTTAACTTTTGCCAGAAGGAACGGAGGTCGGTGGTAGTTCGAATGTCTGGGGGGAGGTCATTCCAGAGGGTTGGGCCCATCACAGAGAAGGATCTACTCCTAGGTGTCGCCCGCTGGCATTGACCAGCAGACGGCACCAGGAGGAGCCCCTCTCTGTGTGAGCGGATAGGTCGCAGGGATGTGTGTGGTAGGATGCGATCCTGCAGGTAACTAGGTCCACTGCCATGGAGCGCTTTAAAGATGGTGATCAATACCTTGAAACGCACCCGAAAGGCCACAGGTAGCCAGTGCAGCTCGCGCAGGAGAGGTGTTACGTGGGAGTAACGTGTACTTCCCATAATAACCCGCGCGGCTAAATGCCGACAGTCTGAAAGTCAGACATATGGATAATATAAGCAATTTAAAGAGCTAGTGGCCCATGTAGTTGCAGGCAGTCAGGCATCAGTGTCGGGGGGCGACACCCAGGAGCAGGGCCTTCTCTGTGATGGGCCCAGCCCTGTGGAATGACCTCCCCCTTGACATCAGGATTACTTCCGATCTCCGCTCCTTCCGTGTAAAGCTCAAGACCCACCTTTTTCAATTATCTGGCCTGGCTCAACCGTAGTTTATCCTTTCCTCCTGACAGTCCTTTTAAATTTGTAATTTTATTATGGGGTATTTTTAATGGTTAATTTTATTATTATTATTGTGATATATGTAATTGGTACCTCCTCCGTGTCCGTGTCCGTGTATGTATGTGTATGTGTGTGTGTGTGTATGCTTATATGTATTTATGTATGTTTTTTATTGTATGCCGCCCCGAGTCCCTTGTGGAGAGGGAGTGGCTAACAAATTAAATTATTTTTATTATTATTACCATCAATGGTGGGTTTCAAAAAATTTTGGAACCCCTTCTGTAGGCGTGACCGGGTGGGAGTGACTTGCCGCCCATATGACCAGGTGGGAGTGGCTTGCCACTCATGTGGCTGGGTGGGAGTGGCTTTCCACCCATGTGACTGCGTGGGAGTGGTTTGCCAACCATGTGACTGGGAGTGGCCAAGACGATGTCACTGAATTCTTTGCCCCAATGGATAAACTACAATAAGATTAAAATAAGTACACAAAACAATAAAAGAGCTACTTGCAGAAGGAAGATGACTGTCCTTGCCAGTCTTCAGTATCACTGACTCCAATGAATGGCCTGCACAAAGAAGAGACACAGAAATGAACTCTTCCATTGCATGTACTGCATTAGGATGACACAAGCACACAAAATAAATAAAGAAAAGGAAGATTACTGTCCTTTTCTTCGTCTTCTGCACCACCACCTCACCACCTTTAATCACATGAACTGCATTAGCATGAAACAAGCACACAAAATAATAGAAAAGGAAGGTTACTGTCCTTTTGTGTGTTGAAGTCACCCACTGACCACATTGCTCCAATGAATGGCTTGCACAAAGAGATACAGAAAGGAGGACTTTAATTGCTTGCACTCCTTTTGGCCGCAAGCTGGCATAAGCTAGCCTCCCGGGGCACCGCTGCCTCCTGCCGCTGCCTCCCACCACCGCTGCCTCCTGCCGTTGCCCACCTCTGCCTTTCACCTCCTCCTTTCGGCCACATGGCGTACGCCAGCTCGCGGCTTTCATGAGAGAAGACCTTCAGGCCTTCCCTTGTGAAAACCGTAAGCTGGCGTAAGCTAGCCTCCTCTCCTTTCCCTCCCCACCACCATCACCCACCTTCTTTCGGCCATGGGGAGTATGCCAGCTCAAGGCCTTCCCTCGTGAAATCTGCAAGCTGGCATCAGCTAGCCTCCCACCATCCCTGCTGCCCCTCCTCGTGCTTAGTTGCTTACCTGAGGGAAGCAGCAAGCTGCTGGAAGGCAAAGCGAAACAAAATGAAATTAGGGGAGCACTCGCTGCACTTTTAAATGGGTATTAGAGGCTGGCGGGTCGACTCCAGCCCGCTCAATGATTGGCTGGACTCCAGCCAATCAGTGAGGGGCAGGCTGGGCTAGTTTAGTGGGGATGGGCGGGGGAGCAAACGAGCTGCGACAGAACAGGCAGGGAGAGTGAGCGACAGGGCGAAGGCAGGCGTTCCGGAACTTACTTCCGTGTCCACCAGTGGAACCTATTTCCAGGTCCATGGTGGAACCTACTTCCAGGTCCACTGGTGGAACCTACTTCCAGGTCCCCCGGTGGAACTTACTTCCAGGTCCATCAGTGGAACCTCTTCTAACCGGTTTGGTAGATTTGATGAACTGGTCCTACAGAACCGGTGCAAACCGGTAGGAACCCACCTCTGGGCAACATATAGATCATTTGCCCCTCTGCCATGTCATTAGACACAAAATCACTAGAAGGACTCATTTAGGTCACCAAGTTTAACTTGTGTTCCCAACAGGCATAATATTAAAGAATCCCTTGGAAATATTTATCTTGCCTCTGTCTGAAGACATCCAAGTACAAAGAACTGATTATCGCTGTTAATTGATTCTGCTGTCCAACAAATGTTCAATTTTTTTTCATAATATTACAATGATTATTTGAAAATTGGTACTTTGGAACAATATATTTGGGGAGATTGTTCTCCACATATTTCATCTCTTTGGGTTCTTTCTCTACCCAATTGATGTCATTTCCAATTGTGACATAGAAGTAATAGTATTCTTTCTAGGAATAGGTTTACCTATCTAGTTGTTTCTCTCCCACATAGTTTTTTTTTTCTTTCCTGGATGAAGAAATGAACAAATGTTGAAAAATTCTTATAAAAATATGATTGTGAGAAACTTCTCATCTACTTGACAGCAGTAAAACTCATTAGGTTACAGTTTGTAGTATTTTACTTGTTAAAATAAACAGATTATGGTAATCCTAGATGTGTCTGAAAATGCAGGCATTCAATATAGAGATGGTTGAGTTAAGTATTCAGTATCAATTTGTATTTCTCCTGCTATCAATAAACTCATCTTCTTTCTATCCTTAAGAAGAAATATGGCAATATGGTAAACCATATTTTAAACAACTTATGTGTTTCAAGGACATGCAAAATGGGAAAACGGTATAATGTCCTTGGGTACCTTCCATTAATATCTCTTGTCAGGAACAGAGAGGTGGGGGACATATGAAGTTGCAACATAATCAGCTTCCATTTTGTCAATATCAAAATCTCATAATAAGACCACACAAAGATAGCTATGTAATTAGTTTTTACATTTTGCAAAGATAAACAGTAAGCTGTGTTTGCTCAAATATGCTAATGAAATGTAGCAATTAATTTAAAGACCGTTGATGATTTGAAAGATACTAAAGAAGCCATTCTGTTATTAAATAAATGTCTTGGGCAAGAATTCATGTCAAAGCCCAAAGCTATCCCATTCTCAAGGACAAATGGTTGGATTTTCACTCTCTCAAGGACGAATGGTTGGATTTCATTTGCCTTATTCCTGATTTAAAATCTTTTGCAAAGTTCTATGACCAACATTTAGTAGAGAAGTTATTCTTTGTTATGCAAACAAGGCTTCAAGATTAAAAAAAAACATTTAAAAAACAGAAAAAAAGAATGTTGCTTTTTGGTGAAGAGGTCAGTGAACAGATCTATTGTTTTCACTGACTGTTATTCTCTGTTACACTATTATCAGTTATCCCATTCATTGTGCCTTAAAAAAGCTTAAAACCAATTTCAGGAATATGCATATTAATGTAATAATTTGTTCACCATACCATTTTCTAGTGTTTTCTATTTCCCCTTCAAAAGCTAGCAAAAGGAATTTTATTCCAGCAGGGCTATGGATGTATGTTAGAGCAGCCATACAAGCACTACAAACTTTCGTGATTGGTGGACAGGAACTTTGTTCAGATTCCTTTTCATTCCATGTCTTTTTGTTCAAATGTTTCTACTAGTTCTTCCTAAATCATGTGGGGTGTCCCGAGCACTTGTAACACACAGGCCTGGATGGATAGATTGCTAAAAGCAAATATGTGTATGGTAAATGTCTGTGACTTGAATCTTAACATCGGGATTTAATTAATTAATCAATTTATAAGCTGCCTTAATTGCCTCAACAACTCTAAGTGATGTTCAGCAATAAATGAAGACAAATGGGAAAGAATGAAAAATCAGAGAAGGGAAAATAATAAAATATTAAAAATGTGCATCAGGGAAACAGCACAACATTCTCATAACCTAAAAACTTTGATTAATTCAAATTTGAGGCAAGGGTACTAATGATCCAGCCCAGGGGCAGCTTTCCTCACTTTGTCTTTATTTTCCCCACACTGCCCTTCTGCTACTCATCTCCTGTGCATGCATCAGGAACGTGCGGGCAGGGGAGGCAGGGGAGGCAGAGCCTCACCTCTCTTCATGAAATAATAGTATATAATATAATATAATATATATATATATATATATATATATATATATATATATATATATATATATATATAATATTATAATATTATATACATCCGTCCGGGTGTTCCCAGGAGCTGCGGAGGGCGGAGGCAGAAATGTTGTCGGCGGTCCCGGATGATGAAGGCACGAAAGCGACTGGGGAACGACAAGAACCTTCCTGCCTCTGCTGGATTTTGCGCGCAAAGTCCAGCAGAGGCAGGAAGATTCTCGTCATTCCCCAGTCGCTTTTGAGGACTGCGGAGCGCGAGCCGGCGGAGCACGCTCAGGAAGGCGGGGAATGGGATCACATGTGCTGGAGGCTGAGGCAGCCTGAGCCTCCAGCACACATGGTCCCATTCCCCGCCTTCCTGATGACGTCACCAGCCTCACCAGCCATAAACCTCACTGCACGTCACTGGCATGCATAATAAAAATGGAAAATGAAGCCAGTTTAAGAATCCTTTCTTCAATCCTTCTCATAGTAATAGGTTATCTAGGTCTCATTCTTTTAATGGATTTCCTTGTTTCTTTTCCTCTCTCCCCTATGTTGGCAAAGCAAGTCTCAATTGCTATCTTTTCCTTTCCTTGACCACATCTTTTGCAGACCAATATGGGGGGAAATGGACAATTTACAGTTAACTTTTTCTATAGGTTAGAAAGAGAAATTTAGGCAGAACTCATATTAATTTGACAAATTAAAATAAAATGAATACCATTTTCTGAGCATTTTCAATAGTTCACATGAGGGGTCCTTGGTACTCTCTGAGCTTGCTTGTTTTCTTGCAGATGTTTCATTACCCAAACTAGGTAACATCACCAGCACTTAATTACCTAATTTGGGTAATGAAATGTCTGCAAGAAAACAAGCAGGCTCAGAGAGCATCAAGGATCATCATTCAACACTGAGCCACAAATATTCTCCTTAATTAGTTCTCCACATTATCAGGCTTATAATGATCTTGAAAGAAGTAGAAGGGTTTTTTTTTCGCCTAATGCTAACTTTATAACTTCTGAATACCCAATATTGACAAAACTTCAGAATTTATCAAATAAGCTTTTAAAAAGTACGTTTAGCATTTCATCTTCTAAGTCCCTACCTAAATGAAGCTAGAAAATTTTGCCCAAAATAACAACAATAACAACAACAATTTTAATAGTTTTATTCAGAAGGATGCAGAAAAGAGAAATAAATCTGAAAATTGCAGGCCAATCACTTGCCTGCCAACAACATACAAATTACTTACAGGCATTATTGCATACCAAATTAATGGATATCTAGAAAACAAGGATTTGCTACTTAGATGAAAGAAAGGATACTGCAAAAATTCAAGAGGAACCAAAAACCAACTGATGATTGATAAACTGGTTTTGAAGAATTCAAAGAAAAGAGGAACACATATGTTCATGGCCTTGAATTGATTAAAAGAAAGCATTTGATTCTGTTCCACACAGCTGGATTGAGAAATGTTTAGACCAGACATTTCTGAAGACTTTGATGAAGCTATGGCAAATGAAGCTGATGGCCTATGGAGAAGAACTTGTTGAAGTTGAAATCAAACATGGAATATTCCAAAGTAACTCATTGTCACCTCTGTTATTTGTACTTTCAATGACGCCACTAACAAGCATTCTGAACAGAACAAACTATGGGTATAAATGGGGTAAAAGGGGGTAGAAAATTTCTCATTTGATCTACATGGATGATTCAAAATTATTTGGAAAACAAAAGCTGAATTGAGCTGACTGCTGAAAAGCACTGTGGAGTTTAGCAGATACATTGAAATGCAATTTGGCATTGTCAAACATATAACAATTGCTGCTAAGGCAGGAAAAATGGTTGAAGATAATGGATTCAAACTTGATAATGAAGAGTTGATAAAAGCAGTAACACCAGAAGGGGAGTACAAGTACTTAAGAGTTTTGGAAGCTTCTGACCTATTGCACAACCAAGTCAAGAAAGCTATTTCAACAAAATACAGAAAGTGAGTCCTAAAATCTTGAGATCAAAGCTGAGTGGGGGAAATATCATAAAGGAAATTAATGTCTAGGCAGTGCCTGTAAGATCATATTCAGCTGGAATAATTGATTGGACTCAGCTAGATCTTGATAACTTGGATCGAAAAACAAGAAAACTAATGACAATGCACCATGCTATGCACCCAAAAAAGTGATATTGATTAATTGTGCTTGCCTAAATCTCAGAGTGGCAGAGGACTCTTTCAGGTGAAATAAACTGTGGAAAAGGAAAAACACACCTTAAATGACTACATAAAAAAAGCAAAAGAGCATCTGCTAAAGAAGGTGAATAAGGGAAACCTCTTGAACAACAACAAGATGGAAAACAGAATATCAAAAAGAAACAATTGAACATCAGGTTTTTAACTGGAAAAAGAAGCCGATACATGAAGGACATTGATGGAAAGATAGATACATGGAGCTGGGTAAGATAAGAAGTGCCAATAAAAGAAAGTGAAGGCTTCATTTTGGCTGCCCAAGAATAAGCCTTGCAGATCAATTCCATGAAAGCAAAAATTAAAGCAACAACAGTAAATGTCGCTTATGTGATGAGAAAGATGAAACAGAGAATCAGCTTATCAGTGGCTGCAGCAAAATCTCACACTGATTATCTATAACATCATGATCAAGTTGCCAAAATCATACATTGGAAGCTTTGCCAGATGTTTGGGTTTGACTGTAGGAAAAATTACTGGGAAAACCAATTTGACAAAATTCTTGAAAATGAACAACTCAAGATCTTGTAGGACATTTGTGTCCAAACAGACAGACATCTGGCACATAAAATGCCTGACACCACTATTGTGGAAAAGAAAAAAAGTCTGGTTCATTGATATTGCAATACCAGGGGATGCACAATTGAAGAGAAACTGGAAAAAATAGCGAAATACTATGATCTGCAAATTGAAGTTGAGCGATTGTGGAAGAAGAAATCAATGATTGTACCAATAGTTGTAGGAGCCCTTGGAGCAATATCCAAAGGGTTGCCAAGATACGTGGAAATTTTGAACTTATCTGACCTGAATATTTTGACTTTGCAAAAAAACACCTTACTCGGAACTGATTATTTACTCAGACATTACCTTAATAGCTCTTAGGTCCTTGCTTAGGACTTGAACTGTTAAGCTTTTACCAGTCCCAGACTGTGAATTAAATTGAGGTTTAAATCTTAAATAATAATAATGTGGTATTTAATCCATGTGAATTTTGTAATAAGATTGCATAAAGCCTTTCTACTTCTAACAAATGTGGTTTTAAGTAAAATAAATTTTTAGGGTTGCCATGAGCTCAACAGCAAGACTACAATCAAGACTTATTTTATTGCTTTTAAGACTTTTTGTATATTTTAGCCAAGGCCCCTATTACACAGCATTTTCTTGGTGGAAAACAAATGAGGATATTTAAAATATCTTTCTGGGGGAAAGAGTAGGATGAATAGATTTGGAAGACATGGGGTTTAAATGTAATAAATTACAATAAAGACAGTGATGTGTTTGTTGTCACCAGGAAACTAAAGTGTCAAATTAAATGACTAAAAATAATTTTCAAGCATAAGGGTCTAATTTTCTTCACTTGCATGATTACTTACCTTTTAGAGGTATGTTAATATGCATGTGCCCATGGAAACAAAATGTGATGATTATATTTCATGCCCTGAGGTTTGTAGAAGCAAATATCACCACACATTGCTTCTCCTTACAAAGTTAAGTACAGAGATTTATAGGGTTTTTATGATTCTAAAGATATTCTTTTTTTTCTGGGTATGCTTCACATGTATGTAACTGTATTCTTTCCAGTTCTCATAAACATTAGGCTGCCATTTAACAGCTCCTCATTTGAGCCAGAGAGAGAAAAAGAGGCCAGTTTGGAGGGATAATAACTGGAAGGAGTTTGATTTATTTGTATGAGCCAAGTAGGAGAAAACAATAGATGTCAAAATATGGGTTAAGAAAAAGTTTCCTAGGAAATTGAAATCATGTTAATCAACATATGTAATCTACATACCGTACTTCATAAATCTTGCAAGTGTTAAATATTCTAATAAGTCTGAGGATCATCGACATGATATTTGCAAGGAAGCCCTAGGCAGGCTTTTTTTTTTTTAAAAAAATGTTAATTTAATGTAGCAACCAGGGATAGTCACTATATGACTAAATCATTGCATATTTACTAAACAACTGAAGGGGAGGGAAGTGTATACATGACCGTGTTGTCAGCCCTGAGTTAGACCAGACTTGAACCCCAAAGTAAGAAAACTAGCAAGCATCTAAGAAATGTTTTCAAATCCCATTCCTACATTTTTATTTATTTATTTATATCTTGCCTTTATTATTTTTATAAATATATCAAAGTGGTACCTTACAAATAAGTCAACACACCTTCCTCTTCCTATTTTTCCCAAAACAGCAACCCCATGAGGTGAGTTGAGTTGAGAGAGATTGACTGGCCCAAAATCACCCAGCTAGCTTTCATGGCTAAGACTCACAGTCTCTCACTTTCTAGCCTTGTGCTTTAACCACTAGACCAAATTGGCTCAAACTAGACCAAACTTGCAATTCAGTTTTCTGTTATCTGTCTTGGATATGTCTCTTTCTCCTTTTCCTCAAGGTTATCCTCATAGCCTATTACATCTATACCTGTGGAGTCTTCCACACAATATAGATTGTTGTGTTGTCAGCATCAATAGACATAATTCAGCACCCAAAAGCCTCTTTTTCTGTGCATTTGCAGGGCTATAAAATCTGAGATGAAATCAGATATTCAAATGTCTCAGCAGCACCAAAATATATTGATCCTAGGATCCTCTGGTTTGAATTATTACAGTGCTTAAATAGAGAGAAGTGAATTAGTCCTACCAGACCTAGAAGATACCAGGCATCTGCAGTAATACATATCTTCACTATTCTGCCTGCAATCTGGCAATAGCACATGGCAAGTAACTAAAAATTATGGCTGTTGTGTAGCTTTTGATGTCTTTTCCCCACTTGCATCTCTATTGTAAAGAATACACATTTCTTTTCATGTCTATTAGATAGGTGAGGTTGATTTCCCACTATTCATTGTTTCCCTGTGTGGGGCTTCTAGAAAATAGCATCCTTTTGAAAGCAGTTTGCAAACAACATGAAGAATTAAGGTGGGTGACCATTTAGAAGCAATTAAATACAAAGTTATGATATGGCATGACTCAATTTTGATTTGTTGCTTCAATGGGTCTATTTTGGATGCAATTTCATTACATAGTTATGAGAAAATTGAATCTGTGGAATCCAAAATATCTCTACTTCCTTGAACCTCAGCATCAGCCACTTCTTCTGCATCACCTTAAATATTTTGTATAACTTGCCAGTTATTTTGTGAGGACTGATGAAAATATATGGTTACCATCATACCCTTTTCTGTGGAAATACATGTAATATATAGTGGCTCTGGCCACTGTGAGTCAGTGGGGCTCTGGATGATATGATAATTCTGTCCCTGCACTCTCCTGATCAATGTTTGCAATATAAATATTAATTATAATACTTGAATAGTTGTAATTACAGTGATATAAATATTTGATTCAGTTGTATTTAATATCAATTGTAGTATTAATTATATATATTCAAATTTCTGGAAACAAAGTCTTACAATTATGTGTAGGAGTCTTGATATTGCACAAGTAAAACAGCAGTAATATTTGTATTGATCTGTGCCTTAGCTCTACATTTGCATCAGTTCTGCAAGGTTCTGGTTGAAAAATCATCATTTCTGAGCTTGAATATTTAGTATTGATCAAAGAAAACACAATCATTTTCTCTAACTGCTTGAATAATTATACCATTGTGTGCTATTTTTTTGATGAAACTCTGAATTACCACAATTTCTGGAATTTATAGCTCTAAAGAAGCTTTTTTAAAATGACATTCAGGATATTTGTAAAATATAATTTACAATCATTATATATATGCAATATATATAATGCATATTATATATGCATTATATATAATATGCAATCAAAGTTTCAACAGAAGTAACCTAAATATTTTCATAAAATGCATACCAAATTTACAACATATTTTAATCATTTTTCACATTTGTACAGCCACCTATACAACACTGCATCTAATGTAGTGATTTAATATAATGCAATAAATATATTTTACTCACATTACAAGATGAATATAGAAATAAAAGTGGAGGCAGATAGACAGAAAGCAAAGTGAGTTACCATCATATTGCTTCCATTGCAAAGAAATCAATGAGTCACTTCTGTATGATATCCTAACTCCGGGAGAGAAGGCCTCAGTGTGTTTCAGATAAAGTACTATTTACATATTCATTTAAGATAATAGCAGAAGAACTGAGATTCAGAGAAGTTATTGGCTATGTCTAAAAATAAACAGCACTGCATATTTACATTTTTTATCTGCTTACTTTCATTGTGTTGATCTTAATTAGCCTTAATTAATTATTTTAGACTTTATATATCATTTTTAAAGTGGAGCTTCCCAAGGTGGCAAATTTGTCTAAAAATGAGGAGGGGGGGATGTTAAAATTCCTTCCTTATGGCAGATATTATTGTCCCAAGACACAAAAGGTGTTGCAGATTTTAAAAGGATACTAACACTTTGAAATGATTAGGATCTAGATATGAACATAGAATGTGCATGCTCTTAACATCAAGCAAACGAAATATTTCTATCTACACAGCTTTTCTGACAATACTGAGCAATTTGGAAAACAGCATAAGCCACCAATTTAATTTGTGTGTATGTCTAAAAAGATGCAGCTAATATGAAAACCAGATTTGATTTAATCTGAAACTTTTCATCTAAGAAAAGTTTTTGATTGTGTTAGCAAATCATCTGTGGTTGCATATTATTTAAGCACCGTGTTTTTTTTTCCTTCCATGTTACCCTGACAGATAATGGCTATTTAGTAATGTGAATGTGCTTCTTTGGAATGTACATGAAATGAAAGCTTCAGTAAAACTGACAAGATAATAGCTAGCATGATGAGACAAAGTTGGTAGTTATATTATGGATGGAAAAATTAGCTCATTGCTTCAACTGTATTTAAAATTGTACTTTCCTTATGGAGGCAGCGGATGAAAAAAATGATTACACTGGACTTCTCTACGTGTCTACTTGCAAACTTAGATATCAACTGCCATTTAACTAATGGCTCAGTAATTAATAGTTAGCATCCATTAAATCCATGGGTTGTATCAGTATGTCAGTAAATCAATCAATCAATCAGAATAGAGCTGGAAGGGATCTTGGAGGTTTTCCAGTCTAACTCCCTACTCAAGCAGGGACCATATACCATTTCAGTCAGGCGGCTGTCCAGTCCTTTCTTAAAAACATCCAGTAATGAAGCACCTACAACTTCTGAAGGCAAGCTGTTCCAATGGTTAATTGTTCTCACTGTTAGGAAGTTTCTCCTTAACTCCAGATTGCTTCTCTCCTTGATTAGTTTCCAACCACAGTTTCTTGTCTTACCTTCTTATTTGGAAGGTAAGTTGACCCTCTCTTCTTTATGGTAGCCACTCCAATACTGGAATACTGCTATCATGTCACTTGTAGGCCTTCTTTTCTCTACAATAGCCATGCCCAGTTAATACCCAGTTATATATCTCCAATCAAGGCCAAGTTGTTACTCTCCATTAACATCTGCCCAGCCACTTCAATCTTGCAGGATTGGTATACTCTAGTTTCCTTAAATTAAACAATGTCATATATCCTGACTCTGGAAGTTTACCTTCTTTTTAGCAGTGCCTGGAATTAGGTTCTCTCACAGATCTGAATGATCTTTGTTATGCTATCATTTAGAAGAGCTGTGAACATCTGATTCTTCATCGAAGCCTTTGGGGCATGGAAGTGAGACCCCTCACTTCATGGTGCTTGAAATCATTTATCTTTATGTTTTATGTTGATTGATTTTATTGTAATTTATCTGATTGTGTAAGGCACCCAGAGTCATTTAAAGTTGGGAAGCATACGAGTTTAATGAATTATTAAATTTACCCTAAAGTTATAAGGGTAATAGAAGTATATGGATTCTGTTGAAGAAGAATACTGAATATCTTCCCTTGTAACCTACTTATGTTTTCTGAAGCCATCTACTAGGTTATTTTTTTAAAATGTCAGAATGAATTTGTGTATCCTAAAACAGTATATCTAGTACTTTTCTTTTATATACTCTATTGACCATTGCTTATGGATGCATAAATCCTGCAATTATCATATGACAATAAAGTGCCTATTTTCAAATAACAAATGATAATGGAATTCAGTCATTAAAGCTGGAAAATGAAAAATATTGGCTCATTAAATCTTTCACAAATCCGATGTAAAAGAAATTTCCTTTCTTTATCTTGTCTGAGACTTAGCTTATCTGTCATTAATTTTAGTTTGGGAAATTTCTTCTATTCTTCAAGGCAGAAAATGAATACTCTACAATTTCAATTCAGAAAGCTTAACACTGAATAATGGGCACAAGGAACTTATTAACCACATCCAGTTTTTTCTGAGCAACAATAACAATCCCAGCCTGCATTACGAAGAGTGAAACACATGTTGTTGTTCAATAATATATGGAGAATCACATATTTTTCACTTGATTTACAGTTATTAGTTTTCATATTGGACATATTTTGGATAACTTTGGATAAAAATATTAAAGTTTGCACAGCTAGGAAGCAAAGTCACAAGAGAGAATCTGCACTGTGGTTCTACCAAACCCCAAATAGATTATTTATTGAGGCTCTTCAAATACTCAACCTAAGCATTCTAGTCTATGTATGTGCCCCTCTGGATATGCAGATATATTATTCTAAAGAAAACAAGATACATAAGAGTGTAATTTGCTTAACGTAGAAGCAGTTGATCAATAAATTGTTACTATAGAACCTACATAAATAAATGGGGGAAAAATCCATATATTAGATGGGAAAAAAATATGGAACTGAGTACTTTAACTGTATTCAATGCCACTGGAAAAAAGTCATTCTTGGTTCTTTGACAATATTAGGACTTTTTCTCTAGTGAGATAGATCTTAGCTGTTTTATTCCTTCCCTGTTACTCAGTACTGATACAGTAGAAACAACAAAGGCCCAAAAGCCGCTTAATTTTACTTGTATGTAAAATGTTGGATAAACCAATGACAGTGATGTGTAAAATACTTTTGAATGTTTTCCATTTTATGTCAGCTTGAATCTGCCAAGCTAAGAGATTAAATGAATCAATTTTGCCAAATCAGCATTAGAAACAAAATATATGCTTATACTTATATCTTGGCAAACAGTCTTCAGACAACACCGACCCTCCTTGGCTAAGAAATAGAGATCAACTCCATCCCCTAGAGTCAGACATGACTGGACAGCATAAATCCTTCCAGTCCCCACCATCCATGCAGAGCTGAAGAAGCTTCTTGGATGAAAAAATAAGAAACATTTCCAAAGAAAAACCAGAAAATCTAGTTGCCTCTTGAAAAGGCACCTTTGGGATTCCAGAAACCGAGCTCACCTTGAGGTACCTTACCCTTTACCTTTAACACATATAATCTATAATTCTATAAAATCACTCAGTTCACATAAGACAGCCATATAGAGCAATCCCCCTCTCCCATCTGGGTACGTCTGACCACATCTCTCTGCTACTGTGCCCAAAGTATATCCCCCTTAGGAAAAGGATATGACCAGTCTTGAAAACTGTCAAAATCTGGCCAGAGGGAGCACTCTGCCAGTTGCAGGACTGCTTTGAGACTACTGAGTAGAGTATATTTGAACATTTGGAGCTGCAAGAATTCACTGACACTGTACTCTCATAAACTAAAATATGCACAGACAATATAACAGTGAATAAGCGCATCAGAGTTTACAGTAATCATAAACCCTGGATGTCAGCAGAGGTACAATCACTTCTGAGAGCCCGAAACTCCACCTTCAAGGCAGGAAACAAATACAAATACAATGAAGCCAGGGCAAACTTGAGAAGAGGCATTAAGATGGCTAAACAGAAATACAAACAAAAGGTAGAGAAGTATCTGGAAAATAATAACTCAAGACAGGTGTGGTAGGGGCTACAACACCTAACCAACTATAAGGACAATGCAAAAAAAATAGCCAATGCAAATGCCCTGCAGGTGGAGGAGCTAAATAGCTTCTTTGCCCTCTTTGAGGTCAAAAGACAGGTCGCTCTGGCTCTAGCCCAAAGGCCCTCTAACCTCCAGCCATTCACGCTGGATGAACATCAAGTGAGAGCTGTGCTGAAGGCTGTACATTCCAACAAAGCTGCAGGTCCAGATGGGGTGTTGGGGAAAGTGGTAAATATCTGTGCTGACCAATTAACAGGGGTCCTGACGAGGATTTTTAACCTCTCCCTGCAACAGGCAAGAGTCCCATCATGCTTGAAAGCAGCCACAATTATCCCAGTTCCGAAGAAAGCAGCCATAAAAAGCTTGAATGACTATAGACCCATTGCACTGACGTCTATAGTAATGAAGTGCTTTGAGAGACTGGTCCTACAATACCTCAGGTCCTGTCTTCCACCAAATTTTGATCAACACCAGTTTGCTTATAGAAGCAACAGGTCAACAGGGGATGCCATCATCACTGCTCTACATATTGCACTGAGCCACCTTGAGAAATCTGGGCATTATGTCAGAATGCTTTTTATAGACTATAGCTCGGCCTTTAACACCATCTTACCAGGAATTCTCATTGAAAAGTTGACTCACCTGAATTTCCCTTCCCTCACTTGTGAAGGGATCAAAAACTTCCTGATGGATCATCCACAAACAGTAAGGGTTGGGTCCTTTATATCTTCCATGCTGAAACTCAGCACAGGCTCCCCTCAGGGTTGTGTGCTCAACCCATACCTGTACCTGCTGTATACATATGACTGCATATCCTCTGATCCATCCAACATCATAATAAAGTTTGCAGATGACACAACAGTGCTGGGTCTCATAACTGGAGGGGACGAATGAGCATACAGGGAAGAAATACAGAAGGTATCCGCATGGTGCTCAAGAAACAACTTACATCTAAATACTAGTAAGACAAAGGAGATGGTGGTAGATTTCCGGAAGCACAGAGAGAAACCTGCCCCACTGTATATCGAGGGGGGCTGTGTGGAGAGGGTTTCCTCTTTTAAAATCTTGGGAATGCTTATTAGTCAAGATCTCACCTGGAAAAAACAACACATCCCTGGTGATTGGAAAGGCCCAACAGAGACTTCATTTCCTTAGAGTCCTGTGAAAAAATCAGGTGGAAAAATACCTGATGACCTCTTTCTATCGGTCCACCATAGAAAGTGTCCCCACATGTTGCATTACAGTATGGTATGCTGGTTTAACAGCTGTGGACAGGAAGGCACTACAGAGAGTGATCAATTCGGCACAAGAAACCATTGGTTGCCCTCTGACACCACTTGATGACATCTCCAGATCTCGCTGCTTTAGCAGAGTAAGGAAGATAAGGCAGAAGGCATCAAAGTATAGCCAGCCAAACAAACAGGTTTAAAGATAGTTTCTATCCTTGGGCTGTGAGACTTTTAAATACAACGACAATTACTCCATGCACACGCTAGTTTTTTCCTTTTTCTTTCTTTTTTCATTTCTGTTATAATTTTGCACCATTGAGATTAAAACCAATTTTAATTAAAATCATTGTATTTAAGTATAATGACAATAAAGATTATACTTATACTTATATGCCTTACATTGACTGCAGACTGATGTAAGGCAACTAATTATACATAATTATTTCTCTCCACAGAAGTGGAAACCTTATTTTGTGTAAAAAATGTCCCTCTATGAGGGGGGTGGGTAGATCTATCTATCCATCTATCATCTATCTATCTATCTATCTATCTATCTATCTATCTATCTATCTATCTATCTATCTATCTATCTATCTATCTATCATCTACTTACCTACCTACCTATGGAGAGGGGGAGAGGGTTGAAATAGATAGATGGATGAATGAATGGATGAGAGGAATGGCTCGATTGATGAGAGGGAGGGAGGGAGGGAGATCTTTTTACTGGAGATATAGGATGCTATCAATCTGTATGAACTAATCATTTTTCCATTGCCATTTCCTGTTATAAACAGTGACAATATGTTGCACTCTTCAGTCATTCTATCATGATTAATCCTATTGGTAAATTCTTTTGAGATGTAGCTTCTTTTAGCAATTCATCAGTAATACTGTCAATTACTGTACATATTTAAGTACATATTTTTCTAATAATTATTATATATAAATTCTATTATTTATCATTTTCTTTACTGGCACAACACAGTATTTTTAGCATATATAAATTCCTTTTTATGTTTTAATCCTTTAATCTCACATATAAAAGACATAATAACTTTCAAGATTGAACATCTAATATCCAAGGGAGAAAACAAGATATAATTATTCATTTTGTATGCATATAGAATGCATATATTTAGCATGTAATGTAAAATATTTATTTTGTTTATAATGAATGGAAAAAATTACATTAAAGGATAAAATTACTGGTTTTCGAGTATATTTCTGTCTCAAGTTATGCCCTACTCATAAAAGCTATTTTGCACTAAGAATTCATAAGAACAGAATAAAAGATGTCAGTTTACAGAAAGCATTCAGTGCTAAATGTAGTTTTCTTACATTTCATGCACTTACTGCTTGGTGCCAAGCCTTGTTTCCTGACTTCTGTGGGTTAAATAAATAGATTTAATGTTATATAGAACTGGCTGTGCTGCATGCAAAGGGGGCATTACTACCGACCAAATGTTCTTGCTTACCTAGTTATTGTAGTTTGCCAAATAATTGAATGTGATGGGATTCAGGTTTATTATATCACTTGGTGTAAATTCTGGGCTCTTTAGAAACTAAAGCTACTCTGCCTTTAGCGGCAATTACCAGGCCTGACTGAAAAAATCCCATTAGAGAATCTCTGTGATTTACTTCCTGCAAAAACATACACCAATTTCTAAAAATCAGTTCTGAGGAAAGCAACACATTGCAACTGGGCTATTGAAATCACAAAGAAAAATACACAAATATGTAAATGAAAGGTGAACTTCCAGCAAAGCCTTGATCGGAACCCAAAGGGAACCTCACAAATTTCCTTTATGCTTCCTTATTTTTCCTGATTAAATTTTAGTTACATCACCAGGGCTGCAAACATGTAGATGACAACATCAGAGGAGGAGATAAATACAAACAAAAAACAAAAAACCCTCATTCAGATTTTTGCAATCTTAATTTAAGGTGACCAGATGTCCCGCTTTTGGCGGGACAGTTCCGATTTTTAATAATTTGTCCTGCATCCCGCGGCGTTTTTAAAAAGTCCCATTTTTTTGTAAGGTGCGCGGCCACGCACGTGGCAAGAAAACACTGTGCAGCAGTTTGCAACTGCCGTGCAGTGATTTCTACTGTCACAGACTCCGTAAGCTGGGGAGATCCTTTGCAGGTGGCTAGAACTGGCTGCCCGCAAAGGACCTCCCCGGACTTGTTTTGATGAGTGTGAGGCGACTGACGGTAGTTTGCGCCGGCTGCACCCACTCAAACTATTGTCAGTCGCCTCGTGTTCAGCAAAGCAAGCCTGGGGAGGTCCTTTGTTGGCAGCCAGTCCTAGCTGCTTGCACCTGGCGCTGCGGCTGAAGTGAACTCCCAAAGCCCCTGCTGCCACTAGAATAACTGCCGCTGCCTCCTCCTCCTCCAACAGCACCACCACATTTGCTGCCCAGCGCTGCGGCTGAGGTGAAGTCGCCAAAGCTCCAGCTGGTGAACCTGCCCGTGGCAGCGGCGCCTCCCCCTCTGCTCGGAGCAGCTGAGCTGGGCCCCGCGTTACCCCTGCCCCCTCCTCCTCCGCCGTGCTTTTGAGGAGCCATGAGGCCGCGGGAGCCAGTAGGAAGGCAGCAGAGGGGGCAGGAGCAGGAAAAAAACGCCTCATGGGTTCTCAAAAGCACGGCGGAGGAGGAGGAGGAGGCAGGGATAACGCGGGGCCCAGCTCAGGTGCTCTGAGTGGAGGGGGTGGCGCCACCGCTGCTGACATGGGCGGAGGTGCCAGCGGGAGCTTTGGCAGCTTCACCTCAGCCGCAGTACCAGGCAGCAAATGTGGTGGTGCTGTTGGAGGAGGAGGAGGAGGAGGAGGAGGAGGCAGTTATTCTGTTGGTGGCGGGGGCTCATCAGCATCTTCAGCAGCAGCCCTGCCCCCAGTGAAAAAAACCAAAGATGGAGCAGATCCACGCAGATGATGTTGCCGCAACATGACTGGAGGAGGAATTGTGGGAGTTGAAGTCCACAAGTCTTAAAGCTGTCAGGTTTGAAGACCCCTGGGGGGTTTTTCCCTAAAGGGTTGGGGTGCACAGATCTTGTAACTTGACAGCTTTAAGACTTGCACACTTCAATGCCAGAGTTCCTGAGCCAACATGACTGGAGGAGGAATTCTGGGAGTTGAAGTCCACAAGTCTTAAAACTGTCAGGTTTGAAGATCCCTGGGGTTTTGTTCCCTAAAGGGTCAGGGGTGCAAGGATATAGACCAAATTTTTAATCAAGAGCCCCCGCCGCCGCCGCCGCCTCCCCTGTCAATGGTGTCCTGCTTTACCAATGTTAAAATCTGGTCACCTTATCTTAATTGGCAATCCTTATGGAATGGTATGGCTCAGAATAGGCCAGAAAAAGAAACTCTTAGAGGAGCTCACTCTTCAGTCTATGAATTGCGGCTGCTATCCCAAAATTTACAGTAAGTTCTGTCTCCTTTTACAAAATGCAGTTAGCCTTACAACAGATTTGGAAATCTATCTTCTATTGCTATGATCTCTTTGACTATAGCTTTGCATCCTCCAGTTTAGTTTCTGGAGTAAGTATTTTAAAGTGTGGCTTTTAATCTCTTGACTGTACAGGTGGGATTGAATGAGGGAAGATTAAAAAATGGAGTTAATGAAAATGAATATATTTTCTTCTTATTATTGGGGATATCTGTTTATCAAATTTCAGGGAACTGAGGACAAGAAAGCCTAGAAACAAAGAAGTTGGAGAAGCATATTAATTTACGTGGGGTTTTTGGGGGGGCACTTTCATTTTTAGGTGAGTAGAGGATAAAAAGATAAGATAGCAGAGGAAATATTATTAATGTAAAATAAATCTATTGGTGTATTGAGGAGGAAGGTACTTGTTTGTTTGTTTGTTTGCTTTGCTTTTCAGAGGATGAGAAATAGTTAATGGAAATAAATCAATTTTATGTTTTGGTGACCAAAGATAGATTATTCAATTTACTTGTGTTTTGTTTTGATGAAAAAAGAACCAGACAGCTGAAGCGGTATAGTAAGTAGAGAGTAGGCATTACTAAAGCAATAGATCTGGAAAAAACTTATTTTGAATTTTGGAACATCAAACATAACTTGTATGATAACTTGTATTATATATATATATATATATATATATATATATATATATATATATATATATATATATATATATATATATATATATATATATATATATATATATATATATATATATATATATATATATATATATATATATGCAATATCACAGTCCAGTTATCTAGAAAATTAAATTTAATCAAAGTATTACATTCTCTACTTACTGCTTCTTTATAACCATCTTGATTGTTGATACAAGCCTCCCATTCATTGGTTAGCAACTATTTAAAATGCAGATTATTTCTAAATTGATGAGCTCAAATAGAACTTATAGTTAAGTAGAGAAGCGTCCAAATATACTGGATAATAACCTTGTTGACTATAGTGTATTGATTGTGTTTTTGGTATGTTTTACTTGTGTTTGTTAATTGCTACAAGACAGTTCAATGCAGCTACAACTCTTAATGAGCATGAGACATCTGCAAAAAGGCAAGGCTTAATAAAAGCTTACAATGTTGCATATCTGTAAATTATTTAATATGACTAAACAAGCCTCTAACAGAAACACAATTCATTGACTGGGCCCTTAATTGCTTTGCAGTCCTTATTGGCTTTATCCCGGGCATATTATCTAGAAATTAATGATTGTGCTCTATTACCACGACCTGAATTCCGATTGCTATCCGTTTAATAGAGATAGGGGGAAATTCTATTGGATCTACCTACTGTCCCCCTTTTGAATTAACATTCAAACTGAAACCCATTCAGGGTAATTCTTAAAACTTACGATGTTATCCAATTTAAAAAGTCTACGAAGTATATAGATATATGCATTGATGGATGGATGGATGGATGATGTGCTACTAAGTCATATTCAATTTCTAGTGGCTAGATGCATAGATTTTCCCTCTGTTAATATAATTTCATTCAGAAATTTTTAAAAAGCGTTATTAAAAACTAATACAAACTCTAAAATAAGAAAAAAGAAAAGAAATAAAAGAGAAAGCTAAAAGTGCCACAAAGGGGAGGGGGGAATTAAAGCAAAGTAGAAAAGAAAGAAAAAAAGAGACAAAGAAGTAGCTTCCAGTCTTCTTTACAGCTGTTATAATTATGAACTGAATCGGACAGGACAGGATAGGATAGGACAGAACAAAAAATTTTTTACTGGCCAAGTGTGATTGGGTGCCCAAGGAATTTGTCTCCGGTGCATATGCTCTCAGTGTACACATATACAACAAAGTGATAGGTCATAGATCATAAATCATAGTTACAATCATTAATCTTAAAATACAAACAAGAGGTGATAATTTGTCTCTTACTCCATGGTTATAAGTGTAAATGGATCTTATTTATTTTATAAAATTATCTCCAAAATTCTTACACTCCAACCCTCTGAAAAATCCCAGTTCAAATTGTTAAAAACCTTCTATGCATCTAAGATATTAATCTGACTTGTTTTCATTATGTTGTTCCAAATAGTCCAAAATGTCTAACACTTTTCTAATATTGTTCTAAATGAGCCGTGATGGCACAGTGGTTAGAGTGCAGTACTGCAGGCTACTTCTGCTGCCTGCCAGCTGTCTGCAATTTGGCAGTTCAAATCTCAACAGGCTCAAGGTTGACTTGGCCTTCCATCCTTCTGAGGTCAGTAAAATGAGAACCCAAATTGTTGGGGGCACTATGCTGACTCTGTAAACCGCTTAGAGAGGGTTGTAGAGCATTGTAAAGCGGTATATAAGTCTAATTGTTATTGCTCCAATTGTTTCAAATAACTTATAGTCAAAATTTACTAATGATAGTGACCAATAGTTTCTTAAAGTCAATCTTGTCCCTCATTACATATCAGTATTAGATTGACCTCTTTGCAATTGTCTGGCATCTTTCTTCCCTGAAACTTAAAATATATCATTTTTTTTTGTTGTTGCAAGGATTGTAAAAGTTTAGCCTCAAAACTTTTATAATAAAACACTGGTGGCAATCCATCTAGTGTAGGCACCCTTCCTGGTTTAATCATTTTATAACTTCAAAAACTACCGTTATTATTATAGCTCATTCATAATCTGTCTCTGTCTCTCTGTAATTCTCAGTGAATTTTGTTACTTTAGACATTTATCTATTTTCTTCAGAGAGATGTTACTTCCTTTATACAAATTGGTGTAATATTGATGAAGTGCTGAGCTATCCATTAATACAGTTTCTTCCTCTTGGGCAGTGGTGGGCAACCTTTTTTTTCAACTGAGCCAAATCTCGCCAAAACAACGATTGAAATTTATTTTGAGAGCCACATTTTTAAAACCGAAAATACATAGGATGGTACACTGTTTTTAGTTTCAATAAGTTTTTATTGAGAATATTCTGCATGCAAGTATCCACATAGGTCGGGAGGATACAAATAACACAACTAATAAAACAAAAACTTTAGAACGATATTATTTATCGATAACGTTAAATTCCATAAAATTTGCCTTACAATGTAGAGAAAATTACATCCTGACAATGACTGACAAAGTCACAACCACTAATATGAACATTGGCCTTGCATTTCCTTGGATAGTTTGAGTAAGTCAGGTTTGTATGTTGTTTTTAATTTCATCTCTCTCTCCCACTTTCTTTCTTTTTTTCGTTTTCTTTCTCTCTCTCTCTCTGGCTCTTTGTCTCTCTCTCCCTCTCTCCCTCTCTGTCTCCCTCTGTCATTTTCTCTGGGTGTCTATCTGTCTGTCTCTCTCTCTGTATCTCTGTCTCTCTCTCCTCCTTCCCCCATCTCTGTCACTCTGTGTGTGTGTCTGTCTGTCTGTCTCTCACTCACTCTGTGTGTGTGTGTATCTCTGTCTCTCCCTCTGTCTCTCTCCCCTCCCTTCCTCTCTCTCTGTCACTCTGTGTATGTGGGTGTGTCTGTCTCTCACTCATTCACTTAATCACTCACTCTGTGTGTGTGTCTCTCTCTGTCTGTCTATCTTTCTCTCCCTCCCTCCCCCTTTTTGTCTCTCTCTGTCTCTGTGTGTGTGTGTGTCTGTCAGTCTCTCTCTGATTCCCTCCCTCACTCCCTCTCTCTGTTCCTCTCTCTGTCTGTCTGTCTCACTCTCTCTCACACACACACACACACTGTGGTCACCTTGTTGAGTGTTCCAATCACATTTGAAACACTCAACAACTGGCCTGCATTTATGGTATTTTGCAGCATTCTGCAGTCATATACAACAATTTTGGTCCTATGACTGCAGAATGCTGCAAAATACCATAAATGCAGGCCAGTTGTTGAGTGTTTCAAATGTGATTGGAACACTCAACAAGGTGACCACAGTGTTTGTGTGTGAATGAGACAGACAGACAGACAGAGAGAGGAACAGAGAGAGGGAGTGAGAGAGGGAATCAGAGAGAGACTGACAGAGTCTGACAGAATCAGAGAGGTACTTTTAACTACCTGGCAGCGGTGTTTTGCCTTGGGGGGCTCCTCAGAACATCCCAAGACTTCGGAGGGAAGCTTACAGCCCGGAGCAGGAGCAAAGCCCCTTTCCCAACTGGCCCTTCCTCCCTTGGAACGCTTCAGAGGGAAGCTTCTGCAAAAGCCCGGGCGAATGACAACAAGTTCCCACCGTTACAAAGTCTCAGAGGCTGTAATTTTCTGAGCTGTGCGTGCGCGCCTGTTTTCCACGGCGTAGAGCAGCAGCGAGATTCTGCACGGCGAGCGATGATTCCGGGGGCCATCCGGGAAGATGAGGAACGCGAGGGGGGACCCTGCCCCCCCACTGATGGCCTCCGGAATCATCGCTCGCCGCTGCTCCACACAGTGGAAAACAGGCGCGCGCGCACAGCTCAGAAAATTACAGCCTCGGAGACTTCGTAACGGTGGGAACTTGTTGTCACTCGCCTGGGCTTTTGCAGAAGCTTCCCTCCGAAGCCCGAGAGGAGGGAGGGGAGTGGGTGCCCGGCACACAGAAGAGCCGCATTAAAGGGTGTAAAGAGCCGCATGTGGCTCGCGAGCTGCGGCTTGCCAACCACTGCTCTTGGGTATTCAATATCATTTGCTTTTCCTGTTCTTTTTACAGTTTATATGCCAACAATTTCCCTGGTTTTTTTTGTTTTTGTTTTTTTTCAGTCCAATATTTTTTCCTTTACATATTTTATTTTAAGAATTCTCTTACTATTAACATAAATGTTATTGTAAAAGCTTAATTTGTTCATAACTATATGTATTTATTTATTTATTTATTTGATTAATTTATGTTCATCTCATGCAGAAGCAATTATTTATTTAAATCTATTTATATTTTCTGGAAATTTCTTAAGTTAATCTTTTCTGTTTACCTTATCCAAAATAACTTGTTTTTTATCTTGAATCATCTTTTTTGAGTTCATTATTACAAATATATATATTTAAAATAACCAATAATGAAAACTATACTTCTATACAAACTATTCTTAAAGCAATACCTTATTTAAATTATTTCCAATTTCTTTTTACAATCCTCTATTATAGCTTCTTTCTGTAGGAATATTTCATTTAATGTCGATCCAAAATAACTAGATTTACTTTTATAAACCAAACTCCCAGGATTATGATCCAAAAGTTTTTGGTAATATATCTACGTTAGAAGTCTTAGTAGCTAAATTCTTTGAAATCCAAATCATATTTATTCTTGAAATGGATATATGACTGTCAGAAAAGTAAATGCATTCTATTTTTCTGTTTTATGTGTCAACTTAAATTGTTCATCAAATAATAAAAAAGCTTTGGGTCATTTCCCTTTGGTAGTTTTAATACTTTTTTCTCAGAGGGTCTATGCATTTGTGAGGAGGCTACACTACATTCCAATCTACCATCAAATACCAATGATTATAATATAAATTTATTAGTCTTGCCACAAGTCCTTTATAGAGCAGTACCTTATTCTCATTTGGAGTATAAATTCCCAATATCAAAGTCTTATTCTCTTGAAAATTAACACTCTTCCATGCTCAACCGTGTTAACTTTTAGTTGGAAATTTATATACAAAACTGATGTATTTCTATTTTTTAATTCCTGCTGAAATAAATTATTCACCCAAAATTTTATCCCCAAAATATTTATGTCTCTTTTTATAAGATGTGACTACTGTAGTACTGTACGAAAAGCATATCTTTTTTTATTTTTTTCAAATAATGAAAGCTACAGAAATAAATTTTCTTCATAACAACATATTCCTTATCTATTATTTCAAGTCTACCAACAGTGGAGTCGATCCACCTTGCTGCTACTCATTCTCTTCACTTTCCTTCCCCAGTGCTACAGCCTTTTTCAGAGAGCTAGGTCTTTGCATAATGGGTCTGAAGTAGGAGCCAAATATTATTTATTGAAAATAACCAAGAATTTATAGAATTTTCATTCATGTTTTTTTAAAGTTGAATTTAGTATCTAAACGTTTAGTTGTAAAGTTGAGAACTAATCCATTTTCCTTTACTTATAAATATTCTATAAAACATTCTATAAAAATACTATAAAGAGTTGACTGCAGAAAGTTCTTTCTCTGTGTGTCTTTTCCTCTGTATAGGTAGTTCTCAACTTACAACAATTAATTTAGTGACCATTTGAAATTGATTACCTTTTTCAACTTTCTGTCATGAGGAAGGTAGATTTACTTAACAAACGTGTTACTAGCTTAACAATTGCAGTGATTCACTTAAAACTATGTCAGGAAAGGTCATAAAATGGGGCAAAACTCACTTAATAATTGTCTTGCTTCACAATGGAAATTTTGGACTCAGTTGTGATAATAAGTTGAGGATAACCTGCATTTTATTATTGCATATTGAATAATAGCAGTGTTTTTAAGAGTTTATCTTCTATTCTGAATGCACCTAAAGGAAGCAAGCATATAAAATATCCTATTTTGTTTGAATCTGTTTTATCTGCTAAAACGGTTTGCAATAGCTTAAAATTAGTTATGAGATCAAGAATATTGGCATTTCAAGAGATCTTCTAAATCTAACAACCCCACAATATGCTGAATATACTATTCAGGTAGGTGTGTTGTGTGTCAGTTGTGTGTGTCATACAACCATTTTTTTAGTGTCTTTGGCTTTTAATACTTGAAAGTGAATCCTACAGAAAGATATCATAAAAGAGTGTCTCTCACTATGGTTCTTCTTAAAAAAAGTTTTCATCACCAGTGCTATCCTCAAAAACCATCAAGGATTCCAATGGTGTTTCATTTGTATATCTGTGCGCCCCTGTGTGTGTATGGGATTGGAATTAACTGTATCTATCAATACTCTTGTTTTCTGAATTAAAATATCCAATGGATTCTTAAAAATAGCAAGGACAGAATTGACATCCGTGAACGAGGAAATTAAAATTAATTTTGCAAATATTAAATATCTCCCACCACTTTAATTGGTAAACCTAATCCAAATTATACCAGCACTAGCTTAACAAAAAGGCAACAAACGGGGAATGTTATTCATGATTTGTTTTCCTTTGAGAAAAAAAGCTGTCAGACTTTTTTTTTTTTGTCTCTAGGCTGGGATTCTATTCCTATATTTCCGGCAGTAATGTAATTTTGATATGAAGCAAGACTTTGTTTCCATGACAGAAATACATTCAATAACAATGAAGATAACATCATAATGGATTTTAGTCATTAGGCAGTGATGGACTTAATGGTGTTTGAACTTCTTTCCTTTTATAGTTATTACTCTTATCTAACCTCTAAACCATTGATACCCTGTAAACCTCCTGTTATTAATCTTATGCATATTTTAACCAACACAAGATGCTACTACTAAATTTACTGAATACAGAATGCCAGATATATCTTTTTAAAAAGAGAGAGAGAGAGGAGGGGGGAGGGAGGGAGGGAAGGGAGGGAGGGAGTGGAGGGGACAGGATGGAGGGAGAAAACTCTCAAATAGCATGCAGAGGTTATGCAGAATATGTGACTAGAACTGTTCCATCAGAAAAATGGGATGGACCGGTAGGATTTTGAAAATTAAAGAATACTGGATACTCTTATGACTGTCAAAACAATTTTCTCTTCAGCATTAGCTCTTTGTTTTCTTTCAGACAACTAGGTATTAAAATAGTCTCCAGAAATAACCAATGAACTGTTTGGTCCCACCTATTGATTTTATGCTGTGTTTTGACTTTACAAAATTTCAGTAACAGAAGCCTTCACGTTTTATTGCAATTCCACACAATGCTCTATCTGCCTGGAGACAGAATTTACATTTGATGCCATTTCTTCCTGACAGGTACAGTGGCAGAATCTGAATAAAGTAGGCTTTTTTGATAAGCATGAGAACTCATTTAGGTACCCGGGTGACAATTCTCATTCAGAGAGACTCATAAAGACCAAATTTATATGCCAGCCATACCAGGCTATTAAAAAAAAAGAGTTAGAAATAATAACATTAAAGAAACTCAATAGAATATTAATGTTGCCCCAGTATGTGCTCCATTATGTTACATGAAAACTCTGTAGGTTTACAAGTTTATGGAAAGGCTCCAGGCTGTTATGTTTTGATCTTACCGTTGGCTTCAGTCCTTGACTCGATGGCACCATTTCAAATTCACCATGGCATAACAAGAGAGGGGAAAAAATTATTATGAGTAAAAGAATCTCATAATAGTCCAATAAAAGAATTGCATTGAAATGTGCCAGTTCCAGGGTAGATTCATACATAATGTCTATATGAATGGATGATGTCATGTTCTTTCTGATCCTAGCCATGAAGCTGAGTTGCATTTTGATGAGGAGAAGAAAACATAGGTAAATGTCTAATGTTGCATCATTTCAGTGTGTGGATTCCTGCATTGCAGTATGCTAACCGTAATAAAAATCATCGTAACAAAATTTGTTAAAAGAAAATTAAACGCCATACAAAGTGTGAATCCAGTCTGAATAATAATTAAAAAAAACAAGAAATAATTCTACTCCAATATTGGTAAGCAATCAGATGCCAGACAGAAACCTGTAAAATAACATTAATATCTTCCCCTGTTGCTTTGCAGTCTGCTACATTCATAGGATTGATGTGCAAGGGTCTGATATTTAAAATGGAAGATTTGCTTTTTCTTGTTTCATATACTGAAGATAGCTTTCCTTATCCTAATTATGATCCAAATAAGGATCATGATATGCTAATAGTAAACAAAAATAGTGGTATAATATGGCCATATCCTCCCTCCCTCCCTCCCTCCCTCCCTCCCTTCCTCCCTTCCTTCCTTCCTTCCTTCCTTCCATAAATGAAGAACAGCCCAGCTATACAATCATTTCTTATTTTAGGAATCTGTACCTACTGGAAACAAAAATAAAGATATTTCAGGGAAGGGAAAAAGAAGTCTGTCAGATGCTATTCATATTGTAGTTTATTCTTTACACACTCTATAGAGAATGAAGAAGCTGAATCCTACCTGCCATCTTATCATGTGATTTCACTTTGAGGTGATAATCTCATCTAGGAAAGCACTGAGCTGGAGCTGATTCTGTTTTGTCTCTGTACCAATTATTTTTCACACAATCAGAACCCTTGCAGAGAAAGAAAAAAATAAGTACAAATGCACTTATGTATTGTCAGGAGAGAAGGAAAAGGACTGGCAATCTAAGCTGGATATAGGTAGTTTTCACTGCTGAAGATTTCAGGACAAACCAAAAGTCAAAGATTTCCAGGATGATGGGAAGATCATAAAAGATGGAGACAATACAAGGCTCAGAAAGTGTGCAATTGGCACATCAGATGAATTTGTGTGAAGATCCTCCTAAACACAAGTAATACTTGCCCAACAATCAGAATCCAAGAGGACCTCCTGCACAATTTATGCATCTTGTTATAAAAAGAAGAGTAGTTCTATTCAGAAGCAATGGAAATCATCAGCATGAAATTACCATGTACCCATAGCCACTCTGTTTTATTAGGACCAAGACCAAGCTGGCCACCACAAAATTGTTGGGCAATATAGGATGATGTTATGTACTTTGGTTATCTCACCACAGTCCTGACTCCATGTTGATGAATGACTTCACCCAGTGATTTCATGTAGAGGTTAAAAAGGAGCCTTGAAGCACCATATAAACCAGGATCTTCAAATCAAACCTATCTTCAGATCTTAACACCAGCTAGACTCAGGCAGGGAGATCAGGGGAGAAAAGAGGAGAATCTCTGTAGTACTGAGTATCTCAGAAAGATATTTTGGGCATGTTTAAATCTGCTGAGAAATCAAAAACAATTATGACAATTGTACCATCGCTATTCCAGACAGGTTTGGTCCAATCAACATCAATTGAATCCACAAGTGCAATCAATGTTGTCTCCATGCTTGAACTTGAAATCCAATTAAAACAAGGCTGGATGAACCATTAACTCAGTGGCCTTTTGAAGCTGGATCTTTTGCTCTTGACTTCTTAGTGAGTTTGCTTTTTTACATACACCAGCTAAGTCAGCAGTATGCAAATATCCAATCTCAACTGGGCAACTGTAGCACTCATAACCCTTACAGAAAGTTAGCCGCACTCAGAAATCCATCACATCATTCGGGAAACAGCCAACAGCGAAACTAGGCAACACCTCCTTGATTACCCATTCCACATTTTTCTCCTCTTTTTTATGCCTTATTCCTCTCCTTAGCTAAACTCCCTTCCAAGCTCTTGTTTGAATTCACTGCATGGGAAACTGGTTTCATTATATATCCTAGTTTACTGAGAAATATAGTCCTGAAAAACATTCAGTGAGTGTAATTTTAGGACACACTTCTGTGCTTTTATTACCTTCAATTGTTAGGTATTGATCCTACATCCAAGTCCCAGTATTCCAAACTATTTGACAAAGACACTCATCCTGAAATCTAGTCTACGGTAGATGCACAAACAGCTAACATAGTGCATATAACATATGGGTACGTATATCATCATATAGTAAGTGCCAGGACCAATGTCTCCATATATTATATAGGGGGGGGCAGAGAGTAATATAGTAGATTTTCCTTAAGACATAATGCACAAAGAATATGGGAAGTGACTGCTTAAAACCAAAAGAGCATTAGGCAAATATTGCAATGGCACTGTAGTTCAAGAATGGAAATTTCTTTGTAGATCACTTCCGGTTTCCTAAGGCGACGGATGTTGGTCCACTGTTCCCTTCTCTGGTGGGCTCCTTTTAGGAGCACAGTGGGTCTTAGAGGGACCACCTGCCATAGGGCAGCTTGCTGGAACCCCTGGATAAGCAGCAGCCATGGGGGGGTCTCCAGTTTTGCCTTAGGTGCCAGGGAGCATAGGGGGTGCATAACAGCACCTTCGCTGAATGGATTCTGGAAGGAAAGAGTTAACTACATGCAGCGGCTGAAGTGCTGGAGGTGAGAAATTCACTCCAATCTCCTTAATTGCTTTTAACTGACTAGTAACGGCTTTTTTTACAAGTTGTGGATTCAATCTGTTTGAAGTAGGAAGATTGGAGGGGGGTTGTTGTTTTTTTCTTCTACCCCTCTCAGGCAAAGCGACATTTGGACTGTCTCTCAATCTCATAATGGAGATAGAGAGCAAAAAATTGAAATAGCCACTTGAACTAACTATGTGAAAAGATTTATATCATAACTGCAGGGGCTGATTGCTGAGTTGTTTTGAAAGTTTTAATCGAAGTTTTTTAGTGTTCTGCTCCTGATCCCGAGGAGGAGCCAAGATGGCCTTCTTCCTTCTTCTTCTTCGCACTTATAAATGAAGTCTGCCTTTTGAAGCTACCTTTGAAGAAAGTCTGGCTTTATATTATCCCCACTGAAGAACTCTTGGGGCCTCTCTTATTATGTGGTCTTTCTGGATTTGGACTATTTGATTTCTTTCTCTTTTTTTGAGTGACTTCTTGGCTTGGAACTGTGACAGAGGGTTAATTTTCACTTTTGGATTTGCCTGTCTTCTCGGACTCCCTCGGCTGCGTGCTTCACAGATGCCATTTCTTTTGCAAAAGATTTTTACTCTTTCTGAACTTAGACAATGGGGCCCAGAAAACCACCTACAGGCAAAGCAGCCTCGGCACCAACTTCTACTGCATCCAGTCCAACAATTCAACAGACAAAAATTTCATCATTTTTACAAGTAAAGACTGGAGAGAGTTCAAAAGATTTATCTGTTAATCAAATGTTTCAAGCTATTATGCAGGGACAAAATGAGTTGAAAAAGGAGGTAGCAGATTTTAGAGATGAGCTTAAAAGTGTGCCGCAACAAATAACAGAAAATAAACAGAGAATTGGTGTGCTAGAGGAGGGCACAGCTGGGCTGGGGGAGGAGGTTAAGGCAGTCCAGAAGGGGAATATAGAATTGGAAAATTTTATGGCAAAGATAGAACTTGAAAGAATGTCCTTCTTTCTCAGATTCCAGAACCTACCAGAGACAGAAGATGAAGATCTTAAGGATATCATGAGTACAGGTTTAGCAGAATATATTAAAAGAGATAAAGAACACTTGTGGTGGGATATGGATCTGGTTTACAGGATTAATTCAGCATATGCCAGAACACATAATGTTCCAATGGAAGTACATGTTAAATTTCTTAGGAAGACCATGAGGGATGAGATTCTAGGGGCACAGAGGGGGGGCACTAAAATATAAAGATAAAGAAATTGCCATTCTTAAGCAAATTCCGAAAAAAATAAGAGATAAGAGGAGGAAGTATTCCTCCTTATCAAAGAAATTATATAACAAGGGAATTTGGTTTAGATGGTTATTGCCAGAAGGAATGCTGATCTTCTGGGAGGGAAACAGAATTAGAATTAACACAGTCATGGAGGCAGAGGCCTTCATTAAAAAAACATAGTGCCCTCCTAGAGGACAGAAATATAAGAAGTAGTGAAAAAGGCGACAAAACACAAGACATGAAGGAGGGAGGGGCTGCGGCTCCGCCTGGGGACAGAGGGGAGGGAACAATAACGGAAAGACTCAGGTCACAAAAATAAATATATCTGGAATATCATTTTAATTGTTGATATATTAGAAAGTGGCAAAAGAGATGATTGAACACATGGTTGACACAATGTATAATAAGATGCTGTTTCCGCTTATCTTTTATCTTTTGTTTTTTTTTTCCTGTAAAAAGTTGTGAGAATTGGAGAGATTCCTACCTCTAGCACGATGGAGCTGCCAAAAAATTTTTTTGGGGTATACCCACCTACCCTTTTCCCCCAAAATTTTTAAAAGCCAATAAAATTCTTTCAGTAAAAAAAAGAATGGAGATCTCTTTGAATGAGGCTACCTGAATGAGAATTATCTTTAGGATGAGTAAATATTGATGACACTGCATGTTTTTATTCAGCAGTTGTATATTTTTCTGGAAAAGAAAGATGTCAGACAGAAGAAAGTTTTTTATTGCTTAAGTCTCCTATATGTAAAAGTAATTGCTTCCCCCCGCCCTCCCATACCAGATTGATACAGCAATTTGTTTAAAAATTGTGTGCTTCTTTGTGGCCAACCTCACTCAACATTTAATTGGTCCGCAAACCAACAAGTACCAAAGGGAAGAAAAAAGTTCACCAAAGTATAAAATAAGACTGCCAAGCAGATTTAATTAAAACAAATTCCCTTCTGTGGGAGAAGCACACAGTTTGCGGAATGATGTAGCTATGAATTAAAAACATTTCTAGTCAAAAGAAGAAGAAATCCAGCAGAACAAATGATTCTTCTGCATATTCCATGCAGGCAATCTGCATAAGAATGGCTTTGCTAAATCATACTGAAATGAATTGTTTTACAACTTGGATTAAAAATAAAATCGGGGGAAAAAACAATTTGGTTCATTCCTGATAGTTTTGTAACTGCCTACCAAATGAGCTATCATGGAGCTTCATAAGGCAATTCATTGTTTTTGAGAAATAGAGGTGTTTTTCATTCAAACAGAGGATAATCAGTTTTGAATGTTGAATATCCGGTCTTTACATGGATAGCCTCTTTTCTTTCCCTTAAGAGGTCCTGTATTATGTGTTACTGTATCAGTTCCAAACATCCGTACGAATTTACTGATATAAATAGCTTGTGTCCATATTCATAGCTTTTATGCACATTTGCTGTGCTTAATGCCATGGAAGCTTGATGCCTAAATGAAGAAAAATAAATACTTCTTCCTAAATCCTTTATGACTGGTGCAGAGAAGTCGATCATTGCAGTAAATGAAAAACAGAGCTGAAGATTTAAAAGTTATTATGGGAAACAGCAATAATTTACCTCTAGCTCTTCCGTAATGCCAGGCTCCTTGTAGAATTTGGCACAATAATTCTAATACCCCGAGTTAATTAAAGTTAGATTAAAGTACTGTGTTGAAAAAGAACATGTAGTCTAATATTGCCAACTTTCGTGGTTCTGTTTTATATTTTTGTGCCTTACATTCACTTTTATCCCGTATGCATCGGACTGAAGATAATATGTATTCATTAGGCGTGTACAAGCCATTTTGAGGAATGTGGTTAGATCTCCATTCATAAGAGACCATTCAAGGTCAGATTTCAAAAATGGAATAGTTTGAAAACATTTATTGTTCATATTTAAACCTTAGCTTACCTAATTTTGAATTATTATAAATTTAGCTATTTTTCAAAAGGTACAATCATGCATTATACGCATGATACTGTATTTCAAAATTCTCTGAGATTGTGATCAATAACAAAGATACTAACTTACATGGCGTAGAATTTTATTTGGAAGATAAAGTCAAATCCATTTATATATAACATGTAAATATTTTTACTTCCCAGTCCTTCAAAAACAAACTGAGGATAAGTGTATTCTAATTATCTTCACATCACTGCTCCAGCCAATCAATGGGATAGTATTAAAAAAAACCAAAATCAATAAGTACTCTATTCTCTGTGCTGCCATAAATGTGAGTAACACATTCCTCTCATTTTATTCTCCACTATAGCAAAATAAAAAAATGCATTGCTTGTATATCTTCATTTAAAAAAAAGGATTTTATTTGTTTAGATGTCTACATATAGATAAACAATAAATAAGTGAGTTAACAAGCAAGCAAACAAACAAATATATATGAGTAGCATACACATTTACCTGTAAAAATCTTGGCATTTTTGTAGCTAAATGTTTTTCACAGTAATTCCAGTATGAATATTTTGTCTCTTCCATACAAAATAACTATGAAATATTGGCATCTCCTATACTTCCTTGATGCTGTGGAAGCATTTTTAGATCATCTACTACTACTGCTGTTGCTGCTGCTGCTACCTACTACTACCTACTGCTATTACTAAGTAATGTATTAATTAACATCTTTTTTGGGTGTTGTTCCAAATGTAGCTTCCCAAGAATGCTTTTGCAGCATTTCCTCTAGAGCTGTGGGGTAGATGGTTTCCTAATGATAAGTATAAGGGTTGGGTTGCCATGCCTTGGGTCTTCCATTATCTCTGAAGTTAAAGGTGCCCATATGCATTAATATGTTTAGAGCCTGAGAAAGATTTAGAGGTTGGCTAGGACAACTTTAGCCATACCGTGATTGAAGAAGACTTATAGTAAAACACTGAAAAATAATTATGCCTAAAGAAGCTGAGAGATCAACTGAGTTATAAACTGAATGCAGTCAGTGGTTGAGAATTCTATAACATTTTTCAATTTCCTTTTAGAATAGAATAGAATAGAATTATTTATTGGCCAAGTGTGATAGGACACACAGGGAATTTGTCTTTGGTTCATATGCTCTCAGTGTACATAAAAGGAAAAAAAGGAAAAACAAAAACATATACATTCATCAAGAATCATAATATACAACACTTAGTGATAGTCATAAGTTACTAATAAGCAATCAAATCATAGTAGGAAACAAACATAACAATATAAATCCTAAAAATACAAGCAACCTGGCTATGAACTGCTATGAACATATTTTATGTACTGTTGTTGAAGAAAAGTCTTGGACAGTCTTACTTTCCATTGAAGTTTTCTGCAAGATCCTCTGAGAACACTGTTAACTACTATACAAATAACCCAACCCTTATTTCAGGCAACAGGTAGTATGATGGATTCCCAGAATAATTTAAGATTTTCATCATTATACAATTGACTTATACATTTCCTTAAGACCATTGAGAGTTCTAAAAATTGTGCCTCAATGGGATTTATCCTTGGTAGCTTGACATATGAAGCTGCCAAAGGACAATTTGTATTTCACACAACAATGATCCTAGTTATATTGATAACTGTGCCAATGTTACGCAGATGTTGAAAGCTGCCATTGATGATTCTTCCAGAAGAATTACTACTAATTAGGAAATTAACAGAGCATGCCGAAGAAAACACAGAGTAAAGGAGTATGTAGTGATTTTCAATTGTATTCTAGAGATACAAGATGGTTTGAGCTAGTTTTATTAGAGTAAAGAAGGCTTATCTAATGATATTGGAAGATGAGTAGTTTGCAGGCAGTATTAGAGGCTTTAGAGAAGCTTCAGAAAAGCTGAAATACAGTAGATATAGAACAGAATGGAAGTTGCATTGCTTTTCTAAATCTATTTTACCTTTCTTTTCTGATTTTTCAGTCTCTAGAGTTGAGCCTATGAAATTAGGGGTAATTATACACACACATCCCATCTGTCAGCTGCAGAAAAACAATACAGATTCATCTTGAGTTTTTTGTTTCAACATTTGCTTTTCCCGAATCAACTATGAATTGCCATAACTCATGGAATCAATGATCGTGTTACTAGTGACACAATTATTCCAAGATTTCAGAAATGAGAGGACGGGAGGTCCCTTAGGCAAGTAAAGGGAATTTAGACATACAATGTAAAGAAGAAACATTTTATCCTGGTTCTTCTTCTCTACTTCTAACCCGTCCCTGATATATTCTTTTGGCATCATCAAATATGGAAATGACAGTCAATTTTATTGATGAGACAATAGTTCACCTTTTCCATTTAGACAATTGAACTGTCAAGGCATAAAACTAGAGATGGAAAACTTTGAACTTCTGGATCAAGCATAGAACATATTGTTCCACTTCATCTAATCATTGACAATCATTTGAAAACCTTACACCTTAATTTATTCCCATTGTGCTAGAAATGGAAAGATGATAGACTCTTAATCTTGACATTTAATATGATCTCTCTCTGTCTCTCTCTCCCTCCCTCCATTCTCCCTCTGTTGAGTGTTGGTAACTGCTTGGACTAATCCTTGCAGTTTTTCTGGGCAAGGTTTTTTGGAAGTGATTTGCCATTATATCTTCCTAGGGCTGAGAAAGAATGAGTAGCCCAAGGTCACCCATTGACTTTGGGTCTTCGTGACCATAACTCATGATAATAATAATAATAATAAATTTGGATTTATTAGTCGCTCCCTTTCCAAGTAGGACTCGGGGCGGCGTACAATGGAGCATATAACATAAAAATATATAATAACACCAAACGTACATACATACACAACACGCATACATACACGGAGGAGGAAGCAAATTACATCAATAGACAATGATGATTTCCCAGTTTCTGACTGGTGCCTTAACCCTTACAGCAAACTGACTCTCTGATAATATCATTTACTTCCAGGACCATTAGAATCACTATTTGTAGGCATTCAGTCCCCATCCCTATTATTACAATTCAACAGGCTATTTGTCCTGTGTTGCTGCATTTTATGAATATCTGACATTCGAGAGCTTATACAGGAGGAAAAGCAATTTTACTCCAACTATCAAATACTACCCTTACAGCTGTGTGAAAAAGTCCTGCACGCTTTATGGTTTACGGTTTATGACATTTTTTGGATAGGTCATTGGTTTTATGATATTTTATGCTAACTGCTATGCAAATATTGTTATATTTAAATAAATACTGGTGGTTTTTAAGTGAAAACCATAAGCTTTTTGCAATTCGGTGCTATTTGGATGAGGATTGTGGTTACAATGCATGCTTACAAATGACTATGAAAACAGATTAACTGATTCATACCCAGTGGCATACGTGTTGCAATTACTAAGGCCGATGCTAGTGTTTTATTAACATTTTTATTGTTTATGGCCCTGAAAAGGACCATTTAGGTAACCAAACATAGTTACTAATATGAAATTGGCCAGCCCTTATTGCTTATCACCAGGTGGCATCACTTCGGCATAGATTGTATAAGTCTTTGCACGGGATCTTTGGTGACAATGTGGGGCCAGGCTGCAATAATGGATTTAATCAGCTCCTGCTTGGTCTTTGGATGCTTCTTGCTTATTTCGTAACCAACCTTGGCCCACAAGTTCTCAATTGGGTTCAAATCTGGGCTCTGAGCTGGCCAATCCAGGAGTCGGACACCATGTTTCTTCATCCACTGCTGGATGGACTTAGCTCAATGACAAGGAGAGTTGTCATCCTGAAAGTAAAAGTTCTTCCCTACAAGCTGCTGAGCTGAAGGAAGCATGGTCTTTTCCAAGACTTCAACATATTGCTTGGAATTCATGATTCCCTGCATGATTTGTATCCAACCAATACCAGAAGCAGCAATAAAGCCCCTGATCATCATGTGGAACGGATGCTTCACAGATAGATTCAGGCAATACGGCCTAAATTCTTCAGCTGGAAATCTTCTGACATACTTATTGCACTGATTCCCAGTCAAGTAGAAATTGCTCTCATCACTGAAGATGACCTTGACCCACTGTTCCTTGGTCCACTTGGCATACTTCTTGGCCCACGCACATCGACCAGAGTGGTGAGTGTCTGTGAGCAAAGGTTTACTTCGAGCCCTGCAGCCTTTGAGCCCTCTGGCAAGCAGTCTGCAATGCACTGTGCTTGTGCTTACTTTTACATCACATGTTTCACCCCAAATTCTTGTATTCTGAGGTGAGGTGAGTTTCCTGTCAGCCATCAAAATGTGTTGCAGAGCCCAATCTTGCTGTTTTGTCAACTTTTTTGGTTTTCCAGAGCGGACCCTGTCATCAACTGAACCAGGTATTTGGTATTTTTCAAACACTATGCTCACTGTGGTGTGATGGTATTTCATTCTCGGCTATTTCTGTACAGAGTAGCCCTCTTCATGAAGCACCATGATAAGATACCTCTGCTCAGTACTGATGAAAGCAAAGGCCTTCATCCTTGCCTGCAGCTAAATTAAATTTCTCTATGCTTTCCATGCCTATTTATAGTCAGAGAGTATGACAACATTGATTGGCTCATTGATTTAGCCTCTATGCATTTTGATTGGTCAGCCAAAGCTCACTGCTGATTGGCTACTTTTGATCGTAACATTCTCGAAAATTCAAGTTGTGTTTGTTTTAGCACATAAACTCACTCAAAGCCTTAAAAAGACTTTGGTTATATTAATAAAAATTATCCATCTCAATCCGACTACAGAAATTTTCATCAAAGTACTAATTGTGCGTGGTTTCTATGAATGAAAAGTTCATTAAACGTGTAAATACAGCTTAAAACTGAAAGCGTGCAGGACTTTTTCACACAGTTATAATTGGATAAATGGCCTAGATATTAATATATAGAACACTTACTCTATTCTCCAATGAAACCAATGTATTTCAAAATATAATTTATAACTTATATATAACTTCTTGAATTCCTCATATCTGACAAAATTAACTACATATTTCCATCACACATGTACCATAGTATTGTGTGCTTCTGTTATATATATTTTACTACTATTATCCATGTACTAGTACTATGCAATATGCTAAATAAACAAATAAATGGCTATGCTGATGTCTTTGCAAAGGAGAAGGTATATTTCATCCACACATTACTCCTATGAACACCTTGGCTTCTTGAGCTCACATCCTTGATAAACTTTAATATCCAATGTCTACAGTAAAGTTGACTTGTTTAAAGAAATTTATTGAAGACAACCTACAAAGGACATTTATTATACACTCTTCCTCTCTCCTGGTTTATCAGTTAAGAAAAATAATGGTTTTTAAAGACTGGATCATTATTTTAGACTTTTGAACTTTGCAACTCTTTCCACTAATATTTTAATTTGATATTCTGGAAGAACTGCAAAAGGCAAGTATTGTTTACTAAATTTGTCTTGACAGAGATTTACAGTTTGATTCATATGACAGAGGGATGTGAATATTTAATGGCCCTTGATACACATTAAGGAGAATTTGAATACACAGTGATTCTCTTTAGTTTATGTAATTGGCCCTTGGTATTTATGAGACTCATTAATGAAATGTTTTCTGACATTCTGGGCATCCTTCCTTTCTATTGAAATTGACTGCCAGAAATTTAACACATGACAATTTGGTACCATTCCCTGACTTTCCCAGATGAACTAAAAAGTCCTCATTCTTGATAATGGCCATGCCCTCCACTCAACCTTCTATGAAATGTAGTGAGATAATAACAAAGATTTAGAGGATTAGGCGAAGGAATGAGGCGACATGATATTAAAATGCCACTCAAAAGATCATTTTATACCCCTCCCAGTTGTCCACTGAAGACAATGCTAGCCAACTCATGAGAATTGCTGGCAGCCAGAGATTAGGACCCTCATGAGATGACACCAGCTCATTAGCTTTGAAAATTAACAAGTAGGCTGTATGGAAGTGCCCTCTGATACTGTGATGGCAAGAATGTGGGAATGAAACATGGATTTATCCATGCTCTTTTGGCTACATATCCTTCCAAATCTTCCCTAGGGGCACAGGAGACTAGATGAAGCACATGGGGGGGGGGGGGAGAGTTCTCTTTTTCTTTTTCCTTTCTTTTTGGCAGGGAAGTAGCTGACTGAAATATTATTAATGCTTAGTGGCTAACTGATAATGAAAATGCTGTAGAGATATGTTCAAAACCTTTGTTGGCATGGAAGAGAGAATGAAGGAGAAGGCTATATTTGCCTTCAGTGTAAGAATTAGGATGAGACAATTGGGGAAACTAGACTATACATAAGCTCTGTATTTTGAAAATCACTAAACAAACAAACCAAATTACTTTGATTTCAAACACTATAGAAGTTCCCAAAACAAATCAGTTGAGATTATTTTCCCCCCAAGATGGTGGTGCGCTTAGAAGCTGCAGCTTTGAGCTCCTGGTGCCACAGTAGAGTTAGGCAAAAATTAGTCTATACCTGCAGGGAGTTATTAAAGATTGGATCTTCTAGTCGACTAGATATTACCAGCAACTTCCAGCAGTCTCATAATATACCGAGTGACATAGTAAGACTGCCAGGGTCTCCATGGATCGGTGTTGGACCTAGGAGGCAGCGAAGAGAGCGAAAGCAGAAGCAGGGATGCAGAGCTGGTTTGCTAGTTGGGTTACAGAAGCAGCCTCACAGACCAGCATTACCAAGCATTTTTCTAACCAACTCTAGATCCTTTGTCCACAAAACTGATGAACTAGAGCTATGGATGGCAGCGAATAAGCTCATTCATGACTGCTGTGTGATGATCATCAAAGAGACCTGGCTTCATCCACTTGTACCAGATGCATCAGTGGAGCTAACTACACACCGCTTTGACAGAAACAGCAACTCTGGTAAAAGCAAAGGTGGAGGACTTTGTATTTACTAACAGTAGAGTTGCTTATGCACACTGTTCTGCAGATGTGGAATTCTTAACTGTCATTTGTCGGCCATTTTATTTACCTAGAAAGATTTCTGTTACAGTTATCACTGCTGTCTATATTCCACCTGATGCAAATGTTAGCGCAGCACTCTCTAAGTTATATGACGCCATCGAGAGGCAGCAGCAAACTTACCCTGAGGGTGCTTTTATCCTGGCTGGGAATTTTAATCAAGCCAGTCTAAAGTCTGTTCTCCCTAAGTTCGTGCAGTATGTGCAGTGTACCACCAGAGGTAAGAATACTCTAGACCATATGTACTCAAACTTAAGACAGGCATATAGAGCAATCCTCCTCTCCCATCTGGGTATGTCTCACCACATCTCTCTGCTACTATGCCCAAAGTATATCCCCCTTAGGAAAAGGAAACAACCAAAACTGTCTTGAAAATTGTCAAAATCTGGCCAGAGGGAGCACTCTGCCAATTGCAGGATTCTTTGAAACTACTGAGTGGAGTATATTTGAAAATTTGGAGCTGCAAGAATTCAGTGACACTGTACTCTCATACATTAAAACATGCACAGACAATGTAACAGTGAATAAGCGCACCAGAGTTTACAGTAATCGTAAACCCTGGATGTCAGCAGAAGTACAATCACTTATGAGAGCCCGAAACTCCACCTTCAAGGCAGGAAATGAAGACAAATACAATGAAGCCAGGGCAAACTTGAGACGAGGCATTAAGGCGGCTAAAGAGAAATACAAACAAAAGGTAGAGAAGTATCTGGAAGATAATAACTCAAGACAGGTGTGCAGGGGCTATAACACGTAACCAACTATAAGGACAATATGAAAAAAAAGGCAACGCTAATGCCCTGTAGTAGAGGAGCTAAATAGCTTCTTCACCTGCTTTGAGGTCAAAAGATCAGTCTCTGTGGCTCTAGCCCAAAGGCCCTCTGACCTCCAGCCACTCATCCTGGATGAACATCAAGTGAGAGCTAAACTGAAGGCTGTAAATCCCTACAAAGCTGCGGATCCAGATGGGGTGTTGGGGAAAGTGGTAAAAACTTGTGCTGACCAATTAACAGGTTTCCTGACAAGGATTTTTAACCTCTCCCCGCAACAGGCTGGAGTCCCATCATGCTTGAAAGCAGCCACAATTATCCCAGTTCCGAAGAAAGCAGCCATAAATAGCTTGAATGACTGTAGACCCATTGCACTGATATCTAGTGATGAAATGCTTTAAGAGACAACACCTCAGGTACTGTCTTCCACCAAATTTTGATCAACACCAGTTTGCTTATAGAAGCAATAGGTTGACAGGGGACACCATCACCATTGCTCTACATATTGCACTGAGTCACCTTGAGAAATCTGGGAATTATGTCAGAATGCTTTTTACAGATTACAACTTGGCCTTCAACACCATCTTACCAGGAATTCTCATTGAAAAGTTGACTGACCTGAATTTCCCTTCCCTCAAATGGATCAAAGACTTCCTGACAGATCATCCACAAACAGTAAGGGTTGGGTCCTTTACATCTTCCATGCTGAAGCTCAGCACAGGCTTCCCTCAGGGCTGTGTGCTCAACCCATACCTGTACCTGCTGTATACATATGACTGCATATCATCTGATCCATGCAACATCATAATAAAGTTGCAAACAACACAACAGTGCTGGGTCTCATAACTGGAGGGGACGAATCAGCATACAGGGAAGAAGTCCAGAAGGTATCCGCATGGTGCTCAAGAAACAACTTACCTCTAAATACTAGTAAGACAAAGGAGATGGGGGTAGATTTCCGGAAGCACAGAGAGAAACCTGCGCCACTGTATATCGAGGGGGGCTGTGTGGAGAGGGTTTCCTCTTTTAAAATCTTGGGAGTGCTTATTAGTCAAGATCTCACCTGGAGAGGCGAAAACTCCCTTCCATTCCCTTTACCAGTCTAGAGAAATTGCCAGCAGTTTAAACTTTTCTTTCAGCTTGGCTGGAGAAGCGCGGCTGGAGGGAGGGGGATTTCCCCCCCTCGGACAGGCGGCTTGAAACAATTCTGCTCTCAGCCCCAGGGGAAGGAGGAGGGGGAGAGCCAACCAATGATATCACGCTCTTATTAAAAGTGAATTTTTGGATTTAACTCTACAATGCAATGATGATCTGGGAGTTTTGGAAACATTGAAAACTTTGTTATGCCTCTAAACCCGAAGCTGGCAGGGCAAGATGGCACACTTCCATTGTCTCTATGAACTGTGAAAATTGACTCCACCTTTAAAACTTCAGGCTTCCGGTCTTTGTCTCCGTGCTACTCAGATAAATCTCTTGTTGATTGCTATTCTTTGGACTCCCTGGTGTGAAAAACTTTACCTTATTGCCAGTGTAACTAGAAAAATCACCTTCTGCTTGGACCTTTAATCTCCTGGACTCTCCTAGTTGTTCTACCTATCTGACTGATCACTCTCTGTATTGACTGAACTCTTTATTCTACAAACAATGTCTCGTAAAAAACCACCTCCTGAGAAGCCTGGCTTTGCTGCCTCTGCCCCAGCATCTACAACATCCAGTCCCAGAACACAATCAACGATAACAGCTTTGATGCAACCTAGAACCACAGAGACTGAATTCCAACAAATGTTTCAACAAATTCTACAGGGACAAGAGGAAATAAAAAGACAATTAAAAGAGATGAAAGAAGAAATTAAAGAGAACCAGGCCCAAATTAACAAAAACTCACAGAGACTGGATCTTTTGGAGGGTGGGATGGCTGAGATGAGGGAGGGGATGGAATGGATGCAGAAGGGGAACAAAGACTTGACACCCAACAAATGAAAATAGAATTTGAGAGAATGTCCTTTTACCTTAGATTTCAAAATGTGGTGGAGACAGATGATGAAGATATAAGGGACATTATGACAAGTATTTTGGCTGAATACATCCAGAAAGAGAAACAACAGATGGGGTGGGAACTAGATCTGGTTTATAGAGTGAACTCAGCCTACGCTAGAACACACAACGTACCCAGGGAGGTACACATTAAATTTCTCAGAAAAAGTACAAGAGATGAAATTCTGAGTGCACAAAGGAGGCAAGCTTTGAAATATCAAGATAGGGAAATAACCATTCTGAAACAGATCCCCAAGAAAGTGAGGGAGAAAAGAAAAAGCTATTCGCAATTGGCGAAGAAACTATACCAGAAAGGGGTCTGGTTCAGATGGCTGATGCCTGAAGGTATGCTAATATTCTGGGAGGACACAAGAGTTAGAATTAATACACCCATAGAGGCGCAGGCCTTTATGGAAAAAAATAAAGTGCTCCTAGAAAAACCAGATGATTCTACAACAGACATACAGGACATGGGAGGGGCCGGAGCTCTGGCGGCAGGGGGAGATGGGGCAATACCGAGAAAACTCAGATCACAAAAATGAATAAGAAAATCTGTTTGACATAAATGGTTCGAAATTATTAATTGAACTCATATGCTGACTATATATTACTATTTAGCAATGAATTTTGTGTAAATGTATTTTATGAGTATGGAGGGAGGGGGCACCTACCGCACATCGCAACTGCCAAAATTTGTAACCATTCCACCACCTTTTTCCCTATTATTTTTCAAAAACCAATAAAACTTTGTTTTAAAAAAAAAGATCTCACCTGGAAAAAACAACACGTCCCTGGTGATTGGAAAGGCCCAACAGAGACTTCATTTCCTTAGAGTCCTGTGAAAAAATCAGGTGGAACAACAGCTGATGACCTCTTTCTATCGGTCCACCATAGAAGATGTCCTCACATATTGTATTACAGTATGGTATGCTGGTTTAACAGCTGTGGACAGGAAGGCACTGCAGAGAGTGATCAATTCGGCACAAGAAACCATTGGTTGTTCTCTGACACCACTTGATGACATCGCCATATCTTGCTGCTTTAGCAGAGTAAGGAAGATACTCAGAGATGATTCACACCCTGGTCAGTGTTTCTTTGCATTTCTACCATCAGGCAGAAGGCATCAAAGTATAGCCAGCCAAACAAACAGGTTTAAAGATAGTTTCTATCCTTGGGCTGTGAGACTTTTAAATATAACCACGATCACTCCATGCAAACATTAGTTTTTTCTTTTTCTTTCTTTTTTCGTTTCTGTTATAATTTTGCACCAGTGAGATTAAAACCAATTTCCGTTGTATTTAAGTACAATGACAATAAATATTTTACTTATACTTATACTTACTTATTATGAGATCACAGAGGATTGGAACTTCTTTTGAAGTGCTAAAGACCACTTATGTAAGTATCCACACGGATCCTTCAAATTTCACTTATTGTCTGGAAGCCGTGCGGGTCTGGATGGGTGACAACAGGCTCAGGCTCAACCCCTCCAAGACAGAGTGGCTGTGGCTCCTGGCTCCCCGATACAACCAGCACATTCCATCGCTGGCCATCGGGGATGAACAATTAGCCCCGGTGGAACGGGCACGCAATTTGGGCATCCTCCTTGATGCCCGGCTGACTATAGAAGATCATGTGGCAGCCGTGGCGAGGGGGACGTTCCACCAGGTTCGCCTGGTGCGCCAATTGCGTCCCCTTTTGGACCGGGGGGCCCTGCACACAGTCACTCACGTGCTGGTGACGTCTCGTCTGGACTACTGTAATGCTCTCTACATGGGGCTCCCCTTGAGGTGCACCCGGAGACTGCAGTTGGTCCAGAATGCAGCCGCGCGGGTAATCATGGGGAGATCGAGGTTCTCCCATATAACACCTCTCCTGCGCGAGCTGCACTGGCTTCCTGTGGCCTACCGGGTGCGCTTCAAGGTGTTAGTCACCATCTTTAAAGCGCTCCATGGCATAGGGCCTAGTTATCTGCGGGATCGTGTCCTGCCCCATACATCCCTGCGGCCCATTCGCTCACACAGAGAGGGCCTTCTCCGGGTGCCGTCCTCTAGAGACTGTCAGAGGGCGGTGCCCAGGAGTAGGTCCTTCTCTGTGGCGGGTCCCACCCTTTGGAACGACCTCCCCCCAGACATCAGGACAACAACCGATCTCCGCTCCTTCCGCAGTAAACTGAAGACCCACCTGTTTCGGCTAGCCGGCCTGGCATAATCTCGACAACTGTTCCACCCCTTGGTTAATTTTAATTGTCAATGTTAGCTTTTAAACTTTTATTCTTATTGGGGTTTTAACTTCTCTGATTATTGTATTTATTTATTTTTACCTCCTCCTTTGTAGTCCGTAGACCGTTGCTTGTGTACGTCGCCCCGAGTCCCTGTGGGGAGAGGGGGCGACTAATAAGTCTGATAAAATAAATATAAATAATAAATTTGTGGCTCTGTATTCCTTAAGAGAAAATATAACCCAAAATGCATATATGACAGTCACCAGACACTGAAACATATTATATTTATATTGAGGAAAGATACACTGAGATGGAGTGAGTATAAAGTAAGATTGAAAAATGAGAAAGATGTTTATCTTTCCGAAAAATGTATGCTCAGGTCCTCCTGGAACCTCACATGATGTAATCAAAAGAGCAGGGTTTGATATTTTTAGGATTTAGATGCTTCTTCAATTGAGAAAATTGCTTGGTCATGGAGTCTGCCTCTAATAAATTTTTTAAAATTTAATTTTGTTTTCTTAAGTGTATCATTGCCTTTTTTTTAAAAAAGAAAAAAAATCCTAAAATGGAAAATGCCACTGGATACTATTCCAAAATTATAACTTGGCATCAAAATGTAATAAAAGTTATGCTGCTCATTTAAATGAGTATGCTAAAAACAGTTTACCAACTTTGCAGGATCCAATCTGGGTCAGGAACCAGGATGAGAGGTTTAATCTTCCGAGCTGTCGAATGGATGCTGGAGCCCTTCCTCGGGAACTTCTCTCTCACCCATATTGGATTCTGCAATATTATCCTGGGACCCATATATTTGTCTTCATTTGTTTACCAGCTTTCATTATTATTAATTTTGAGCCTAAACATTCAGCTTCATTGAAGCTTACCTAACAAACAATTAAAAGGGATTAACTTGCAGAATTTTAAAAAATATTTTCTTTCAAAAGACCTAATTTTATTTATATTTATTATTAAATTTACATAACATATCAATTTAATAATAAATAAAATAGCTAATACATCATATCCAAAAAATTAAAGCATACATATACAGAAACAGAATATATATATGGCTCATCACAGAAAACCATCCAGGCAGAAACCCATATTTTTATTTTTAATGTTGCCTTTTTATATTTGTGTTGTATTTGTGCTGATAAATAAATAAAGGGAGACTAGTATGGATCCATTTCAAGCTATTTAGCTCTCATCAGCTAGCCATACCCTTACTGGGATTTGAACCTGTTGTAACACAAATACATACCTATTTCCCTGGCTTAGCTGATAAAAGGAGGAGAGCCTGTGGTGTAGTGGCTAACAAATCTGCCTAATATGTAACACATCCCAGGTTCAAATCCCAGTAAGGGTATGGCTAGCTGATGAGAGCTAAATAGCTTGAAATGGATCCATACTAGTCTCCCTTTATTTATTTATCAGCACAAATACAACACACACACACACACACACACACACACACATATATTATATATATATATATATATATATATATATATATATATATATATATATATATATATATATATATATATATTCTAAATTATACATAATACATTAAATTATACATGCATAGATATATACATACATATTCTTAAATTTAAATTATATATATAAATCATTTACACATACAATTTAATTTCAACTTCGTCAATTCCTATAGTTCTCACTTCCCGTTTATGTCTTTACTTTACACTTCTTTCTGTCTGTCTGTCTCTCTCTCTGTGTAACTAGGCTAGCTTTTGTATCAAATTTCCTCCCTCAGCCACATTTCATGGTAAATACTGGCTTTATCTTGTCGGTATAGTAGATAAAATCCCAAATGTAACACTTGAGTCCTCAAGTCTGGCGTACTATCTGACAGTATCAGGAGACGTAAGAGCTGTCTTGTTATTGCAACTGCAGAGACATTTCATGTTCTGTTCATTCTCTTTCATGATACCATTTTGATTGCTGCAAAATTGCCTTAAAATGGCACCAATTTATATTGTGCCAGAAGAAGAAATGTTTCAGGAAAAGGAAATTTCATCCATTAGATTCTATTTCTTTTCGCCTTTCAGACAATGCAATGCCAGAGCTTCTAGTAAACACTACTGTACAATTATGCTTTACAATTGTTATTTTGTGAAATTTTGTTTAAAACAAAGCATCAGTTTTGCTGTCAGCTTGTGGATATTTTTTTTCTTTTTAAACTATGCTTGGCTTCCAAAAGCCTGTATGATCTTCAAAGGCAGTACATAATTTCTGGTTTCTTAAAATATATGTAATTGTTATAAAAATATGATTCTATGTGGGTTGATTCCTATTAACAACAGTTGGCCAATTTTTTTCATGCATTCTTAATCTATGATGAAACAAGTATTTTCTTATGTCCACCTCATTGTAGGCTGAAATTTATATTGGTAGCTCAAAAACATACAACTGGAAACATAAATCCATTGCAAAGGAGATAGTCAATGTTGTGCTAAGCCCTCATGTCTTTTGTTTCATTGCATGAATCTTGGCAGCTATAATTTATTCAATCAACTATAATTTACAAAAATTCAAAGTCGAACACCATGCTTTTTCATCCACTGCTGGCTCGATGGACTTGGCTCGATGACAAGGAGAGTTGTCATCCTGGAAGTAAAAGTCCTTCCCTACAAGTTGCTGAGCTGAAGGAAGCATGGTCTTTCTCAAGGCTTCAACATACTGCTTGGAATTCATGATTCCTTGCACGATTTGTATCCGACCAATACCAGAAGCAGTAATAAAGCCCCAGATCATCATGTGGAATGGATGCTTCACAGATAGATTCAGGCAGTTCGGTCTAAATTCTTCAGCTGGAAATCTTCTGACATACTTATTGCAATGATTCCCAGTCAAGTAGAAATTGCTCTCGTCACTGAAGATGACCTTGGCCCACTGTTCGTTGGTCCACTTGGCATACTTCTTGGCCCATGCATATCAACCAGAGTGGTGAGTGTCTGTGAGCAAAGGTTTACTTCAAGCCCTGCAGCCTTTGAGCCCTTTGGCAAGCAGTCTGCAATGCACTGTGCTTGTGCTTACTTTTGTCAACTTTTTGACAAAACCAAACAAAATGTAGTTCAGCCAACACACTAGATATACAACTCAATTTAATAATTGCTTGATAAAAATATTTTATTCAGGATGATTTATGTTCAGCATTGGTTTGACCACTTGTCCAGCATATCAACTAATTTGCAAATACTATCTTGTCAGAGTTTACGTACCAACCTGTATAGCATTGACAAGTGGTTGATGGTCTTTACAACTGGACATATGGTGATATAAAAATGGAGCCTGTGTGTGAATATGTATCTACAGCCATACTTTAGCCCTAGTCATGTGCCAACAGATGGCTGCATAAACTAAAGTTGCCATGGGAACAAAATTATGTTGCTCTCCCTGAACAGGCAACAAATCTCAAAGCTAAGGATGTCAAATGCTGGAAACAAAGATCAAGGAAAGTTGATAGTTGTATTTAAATACAAACGTCCAAAACCAATCTGAAATGCATTTTTTAAAAAAAATGTTACAAAAATAACAAAAAAAAAACATGTTTTGTTCAAGTATAATTTTACAGTTTGAATGAGCAATAGAGACATGACAGGATATTAGCCTATACGCAGAACCTCTGAAAATCCAGGTTATTATAAAATTTGCCAAGTAATGTTGGGCTAATTGGTTTCTGGCCCTACCTATTTTGGAGGATCAGAAATTGAGATTTTAGAGTTTATTGTTTAGTGGGTTACTGTTTGTTTGTATGTTTGTTTGTTTATTTATATATGTATGCTGGTCTTGTTGTATTCGGATCTTTTCTTGTGTAAGATTACACGGGAAAAGACCCGAATACAACAAGACCAGCATACCTACACCCATGAAAATCTACAAAAACAAATGTATACAAATGTATACACACACACATACACACACACACACACACAAACACACAAGTACTGTACATATTTATGAAAAGAAGCAAAAAATAGCAGATAGGAGACAGAAGGAACCAAAGAACAGAAGAATAAATAACCAAAACAACATAGATGCATAACAACTGTTGGAAAAACTGGAAGTCCTTAGAAAAAGATTGAACATAACTGTTTATAATAAGCTTCAGCAAAAAAATGTACTGGATTAGCAACAAAAATATCATTAATGAAACTTAGCTCTGTGTGGTTCACTGTTTTTTCCCTGCATTAAGTTTTACTCATGGTAGCATTCTTTCTGAGATCAGTAGAAAGTAACAAAACTAACAGTGTGTGGAATTTCAGTGATGCTCAATGTCTACTAACATATTGAAACTAGACAAAATAAATAAGTTGTTTATTGAAATATTTATAAAATCTCTTCTTAAATTCACATGTCCACATACTTGAAAAACGTTATTTACTTGTTAAACCTCCATCTCCACCTCTCCCTCCCTCCCTCTCCCTCTCTCTGTCCCCCCCTCTCTCTCTCTCACACACATATGTTTAATTTCTAAAGCAATGTATCTTGACCTTCACACTCATTATCCTGTGCCCACTATTTCCTTAAATTCCTAATTTCATCCTGATATTCATATCCTTCTCATGCCTACATAAAATTCATTCTACATTATAATCTCCAGTTCTCTTCTCTGTTCCCCAATCTAAGCCATAATTTAATGAGGATGGGAGAGAGGACTTGAAGTAAAATTATAGCAACAATCAGGGTAATCCTTTATTCTTCTAACATTTTCCTGACATTCTATAGAAAGAAAGCTTGATATGTTCATGTTCTTCAGCTCTTTCTTCTTTTTCTTTCCTTTTCTTACTTTCCATGAAACTAGAATAAGTCTAAAAAGCCTTGCATCTTACTAATAACGACAAATACAATATTTAATCATTGTATTACATTTGGAGCAAAAGCATGGTGGAGATTGAATTTGACTTGAGTACATATATTGATTTTTAGGAATCTTCCCAATAATTCAAAATTATGTCATGTACAGGGCATATTGTTGGGATTGTAAAACTGCACAGTAAATCTCCAGGCATCTAAAAATGGATGTTTTATCCAATTCATTTAGATTATTTTCCTGTGTGTTATTTTCACCTTTTGAAATGCTACTTTTGAAACTAACGATTTGGAAGCAACTACCAGAATACTATTAGGTTCCCTATTAAAGCTGTAGCTTGGAACTGGAATATACATGATAATAACTTCTTACACTAGCTGATGGCTTTTTGTTGTTGCTTTCTATATAATAATTTTTCAAAACAAAGTCATAAAATAACCTAAAAGTACGTGGCAGCAACAAACATAAATATTCTGCATATCTCATCTTTAAAATGGACGTGAATCACAGAAGACAATATTAGGAGCTTTGTTTGTTTGTTTGTTTGTTTGTTTGTTTTATTGGATTTATATGCCGCCCTTCTCCCAAAGGACTCAGGGCAGCATACAGCATTAAAAAACACATATTACAAAACTTAAAAGAAAATTAGAAACAATCCAAGAAACAAACCGAATTAATATAACACTAACATTTTAAAAATTAGATAAAATTAACAGGCCAGGCCGGCTTGCTGGAAAAGCCCACTTTTTAGGGCACGTCGGAAGGACCGGAGGTCAGGGATTATGCGCAGTTCTGGGGGCAGCTCATTCCAGAGGGAAGGCGCTCCCACAGAGAAGGCTCTCCCCCTGGGGGTCACCAGCCGACACTGTCTGGCCAATGGCACCCTGAGGAGGCCAACTCTGTGGGATCGCACTGGATGGTGGGAGGCTACTGGTGGCAGTAGGTGGTCTCGCAGGTACCCTGGGCCTAAGCCATGGAGTGTTTTAAAGGTCATAATTAGTACCTTGAATCACACCCGGAAAACAACCAGCAACCAGTGCAGGCCTCCTAAAAGGGGTGTAACATGGGAGCACCTAGGTACTCCCATGATAACCCACGTGGCCGCATTCTGGATCAGCTGAAGCCTCCAGGTGCTCTTCAAGGGCAGCCCCATGTAGAGAGCGTTGCAGTAGTCCAGGCAAGAAAGGACGAGGGCATGAGTGACTGTGCACAGAGCATCCCGATCGAGGAAGGGGTGAAACTGACGTACCAGGCAAACCTGGTAAAAGGCCACCCTGGTCACAGCCATCAGGTGTTCTTCTAAACTAAGCCATGTGTCCAGGAGGACTCCCAGATTGTGGGACCTCTCTGAGGGGGCTAAAATTTCTCCCCCTATCATCAAAGATGGAGCAAGATGCACAAATTGGGATGACGGAAACCACAGCCACTCAGTCTTGGAGGGATTGAGCTTGAGCCTGTTCCTCCCCATCCAGATCTGCACGGCCTCCAGGCATCGGGACATCACATCGAGGGCATCATTTGGATGGTTTGGGGTAGAGATGAAAAGTTGGGTATCATCAGCATATTGATGATACCGTACCCCAAAACCACAGATGATCTCGCCCAGCGGTTTCATATATATGTTGAACAGGAGGGGTGAGAGAACCGACCCCTGGGGCACCCCACAAGTGAGGCGCCTCGGGGTCGAACCCTGTCCTCCAGTCCACACGAACTGTGACCGATCCGACAGGTAGGAGGAGAACCACCATAAAGCATTGCCCCCCACTCCCAAACCCCCGAGTCGTCGCAGTAGGATACCATGGTCTTGAATCATAAGAAACAAGTACATGAGAAGATCTCTCCCTGAGCAGATATTTCCAAACCTCTAAAGAACAAGAGATTAATGCTGCAAATATCCCTCTTCTCTGCATTCCAAAGGAGATGACCTGGATGGCTGTAAAGGATGATTGAAAAAATTCATAGAAGATGGGTTTGTCAAGAGATATGAATCTCGAAGATGCAGTATTACCTTTTGGATTGGAAAAGTATGCTTCAAAATTTTCAGATATAGATTGTAGGAGAGAGTGTTTTTCCGTCTCCCATTTGCAGGTATTTGATTGGTTATTGTGAAAAACAAAATATTCATATAAGGTAAACTTTGACTTAGCTGCTCTTTTTTCCTGATGGAAGCATTTGTCATCGAGCTTTATTATACTTGAAAGTAGAATAAATTTCCACATAGCTTTATGGCATGAGGATGTTTTGAGAGTATTCATTCCATGATAAATTGTTCATCTTTTAAGGGGTCGCAAGAATGTTTTTATGTCACAGGCGGCTTTAACTAGCTATCTGGAATATGACCTAACATGTGGTACCCAGGCTGGTGTGCAGCTAAAATAAGATATATCTACCGTAAGTTCCTTCTTTGCCCAGATTTTTTGTTGCAGTTTACTGTCTCAAACTTTGCATTACTAACTTGTATAGGTTGTAAACAAATAGCATTTTTAATGTATGTAAACAATTCCATGTGTAAAGGAAAGCTGTGTGTAAAGTACAGCTGTAATCTTTCTTTTAAAAAATGCAGAAAGATTTGACTTGAGTACGTGTAGTTACCACTAGATAGATGAAAAATTGAAATGGATCAGATTTATGGAGTGGTTTTGTTCCAGGATTTCAGTTGCTTCTGACTCTTCATTTTCCCAAAAAATCATTTTACCAGAGCTCGCTATTAGCATCAAGGTCTGACTAGCAGTCAGCACAAGGTATATTTTTTGCTAATTGAATAGAGAGTGAATAGCTACTTTTATTTTGGCGTCCTTCACTTCTCTGTGTGTAGTGTCATTTCTTCAGATTGTTTGTAGAAAGTATTTCGTATAAACTCCCCCCCCTTTTTTTTTAACTGGAAGTCTATTTGTCTATTTTTTGCTTTGTCTGATAAATAGAGGTCAATAGCTTTTCCCATGATTTTAGATGCTATTTTGCTTCCAAATTTAGCATTCTACTCTCATATAATCATACTTTAGGGCGGGGATTGTGTTGCCCTAGGTATTGTCAGTTCATAAAAATGTTCAATTTCTTTTTGTTCTGCAGTTGGAATAGTTGGAATAGACTAGGATCATCCTAATAATAATAAAATTGCATCCAAACACACATTTCGACCCTTTTAATAATGATGGTTATTCCAGTTCGTCTCTACTTTCTTATCCGCTGTGAAAATCTGATGATCCACTGATGTGGAGAAACAATTTTCAATCCATTTTAATGTACTGGCTTTTCAGAATGTGAATTTCTTCATATTTTGCTGTGCTGATGAGTTTGCCTTGGTGAGAGTGGCTGGCATGGCATGAATGCAGAGGGAGAATGGGAGAATGCATGGGTGGGGGAATCTTACTCAAGCAACATACAAACTTTCCTGGCAGCTTCCTTGCAAGTCAGGGAGCAAGCTGATAAGAAACTAGAAATCACTCCTGCTCCCATTGCTTTTTTGCCAGCCTGTGATCATTCTGTTGACCTGTTTAGGTAAATAAATATCTTTGAAATAGTGACATCACTGAGGATAACCTAATGGGTTCTCTAGTGGACAATGGTGGGTTCCGGAGCCCGTTGCAACCAGTACGGCGTCCTCCACATGAATGCGTGCATGCGTTGTACCTTCCAGTTATGCCTCCGCAAGCCTCTGTGATGCTCCAGCTGCTTGGCGGAGTGTCACAGAGGCGCTGTATGCGCCATGCATGTGTGTGGAAGCGCCAAAGGCTTTAAAGGCTTCACCGCCCCAAGTCCCTACGGGGAGAGGGGGCGGTCTATAAATTAAATAAACCTTAAACCTTAAACCTTTAAAGGACAGGTAAGGAGCTCAGGCGGGTGGGTGGGCCCTCCGGAGCGTTATACCGGAACAGTACTTGGTGCTCCTCTGGGCAAGCTCCGGTATGCCCGTACCAGGCCGTACCGCCTGCAACCCACCACTGCTAGTGAGTGACTAATAGGTATCATTATTCAAACAAAGCCTATAATTCAGTATGTTGTGATCTGTTTTAAAGTTGGAAATGCATTTGGAGTTCCGGTTCCGGCGGCGGCGGCGACGGGCAGCTCTTTGCCCGCTCCGGCTCCCCGGTGGGCTTCCCCACTCCTTGGGGGGCACAGGACACCCCGCAGAGGGGTCCTGCCGGAGGGGCGGCATCGCGGACGACTCCTGCAGCGGCGGCAGCCGGCGGGAGCTCTCTCGCGCGCCCAAGGCACCGGGGAGCAAGCTCGGAGGGCGCTTCGCATTCCTACGCCTCGCGCCTCGCTATAAGCCGACTGGAGAATGCTACAATTGAAGGAAGCAGCTGCGGTGAGGTGAGGTTGCTTCTCTCTTCATCCCTTACTTTGCATGAAGATTTACTCAGCTTTTAAAACTTTAAAATAACTTTCGGAGCATTTTGGAGGTGCGGCTGGAGGGAGGGGGGTTTCCCCCCCCCTTGGACAAGCGGTGAGAAACAATTTTGCTCTCAGCCCCCGGGGAAGGAGGAGGGGGGAGAGCCAACGAATGAAGCCTCACTTAGGCTGAGATGATTTTCTTTTCAATTTAATCTTACATATTACAATGATTTGAGGACTTTTGGAACTTTTTAAAAACTTTGTTACGCCTCTGTGCCCAAAACTGGCAGGGCAAGATGGCACACTTCCGTTGTCTTTATGAACTCTGAAACCTGACTCCACCTTTAAAATTCAGGCTTCCGGTCTTTGTCTCCGTGTCTCCCAGAGGAATCTCTTGTGGATTGGTATTTTTTTCAACCTTCTAGGGGAAATTTTCTATCTATTGCCAGACTTATTGGAGAGATTCTCTTCTGCCTGGTTCTTCTGCTCCCGGATTCACCTGGCTACCCTTCTTTTCTAACTGCTTACTTCATATTTGGACTGAACTTCTAACGTTATAAAGGATGGCATCTAAAAGACCCCCTCCTGGAAAACCTGGCTTTGCCACTTCTGCTCCAACATCCGCAACATCCAGTCCAGCCACACAGTCAAAGATAACAGAACTGATGCAACATAAGACTACAGAGATGGACTTTCAACAAATGCTTCAACAAATTCTACAGGGCCAGGAGGAAATCAAGAAACAGCTAAGGGAAATGAAAGATGAAATTAAAGAAAATCAAGCCCAAATATATAAGAACTCACAAAGATTGAATCTTGTGGAAGGGGGGGTGGAGGAGGTGAGGGGGGGGGTGGAAGCTGTGCAGAAAGGGAACAAAGATCTTGACATCCAACAGATGAAATTAGAATTTGAGAGAATGTCCTATTATCTTAGATTTCAAAATGTTATAGAAGAAGATGGGGAAAATATAAGGGACATCATGACAAACATTCTGGCTGACTACACACACAAAGAAAAACAACAGATGGGGTGGGATATAGACCTGGTTTATAGAGTGAACTCAGCTTACGCTAGAACACACAATGTACCCAGGGAGGTTCACATTAAATTCCTTAGAAAAAGCACAAGAGATGAAATTCTGGGTGTACAAAGGGGGCAAGCATTGACATATCATGATATGGAGATAACCATTCTGAAGCAGATCCCTAAGAAGATTAGAGAAAAAAGAAAAAATTATTCGCAATTAGCGAATAAATTATACCAGAAAGGGGTGTGGTTTAGATGGTTGATGCCTGAAGGTATGCTGATATTCTGGGAGGAGACAAGAATTAGAATTAATTCACCCATAGAGGCGCAGGCCTTTATGGAAAAAAATAAAACACTCCTAGAGAAACCACCAGACACCACAACGGACACGCAGGACACGGGAGGGGCCAGAGCTCTGCCAGTGGAGGGAGATGGGGCAATAGCAAGAAGACTCAGATCACAGAAATAAATAAGAAAATCATATTATTATAAATTGACCGAAAGTGAAAATGGAATTATATTTGGATTTTATATTGTAATGTTTAATTTGATCGAATTTAATAATAGAACTAATATGCTGATTATAATCAATCATATACTAATGCATTATATATAAATGTATGTTACGGGTATGGAGGGAGGGATGCCTCTCACATTTTGCAACTGCCAAAATTTGTATACCTGTCCATTTACCCTTTTCCCTATAAATTTTGAAAAACCAATAAAAATTTTATTACAAAAAAAAAAGAAAAAAGAAATGCATTTGGATTAAGTATTCATGAATTAACTTGTTAGTTAGTGGGTTGGCAATCAGCAAGGTTTTTGTACATAGAGGGATCTTTCCAGAAACAGCTCCATTTAATGACTCTCTAAAAGATATATGTAAATAAATCATACACTCTGATTTGACTGTTCTTACTTGATCCATACAAACACAATACATAATTAACATAAGAACAGAGAGACAGGCTGTCTGAAACCTCTGTAACTAATTTGTCAACACAATCCAGAGCTGCATTTTCATTTGAATGTTTTGTTAACATGTAAAAATTAATAAGAACAACATGACATAAATATATTGCTTCAATGCAGTTACTCTTGTTCCAATCTAGTTATTATGTTTTCTGTAATAGCAATATGATCTCATGGGTTTATGACTGAATGCCAAATAAATGTTCAAACCATCATAGACATAAAGAATAGATTAAAAGTGAAGAAAACATTTCAACCATGTAAAGCAGAAGTTTGAGGAATTTACTTATTGCTGCTAGTGTTTTTAATATTGGATCAACAAAATAGTTAAAGATAGGCTTATTTGAAGCAAGCATCATATTAATGAATATTTTTGCCTGTCATTGTTATGCTCACATAGCCATGTGAATAGTCACAGTTAGTTTAAACAATAACTTTATGAAGCAGCAAAAAAGGAGAATCTTTGTCTATGCTGAACATTAGGGTTGCATAAACCCAGCAAAACATCTCACTGCTTTAAAAGCTGTGCAAACATCTTTGTTCCCATAGGATCTAAATCACCATTTGGCACTCAAATTCCAAACCCTAATTCAGTATTTGATTTTGAAAAAGTTTATCCAAACATTATTTTTAGTTTGGTCTAATTGTGTGTTCAGTAAGATTTTTAATAGCCATCCCAATTTCTAGAATAGTTATTTTTAATTCTATAGAAATAGTGATCCTTTTATTAGCTAGCTCAGATGAATACCTGGACTTTTCTTTGTAGTTCCTTTCCTTTGCTCAGATTAACCAGACAATCTTTTCACCCTTGCAAAAACTTTCAAGAGAACACATATTCAGCCCAAACAGAATACCTTAATGAGAAAAAGGGCCCTTTATATAAAAACTATGGGCCAGAAGTCAAGTCATTAGATTGCCTTCTTTTTCTGTATCCCACTTTGTACACAGGCTTCCTTAATTATTGCTTCATCAGAATTACGCTAAATTAAAATTTTCTGTTATTTAATTTATTATTAAAATAATACAGCCTAAACTCCAGGAACACAATTGGATTTCCTTTAAATTAAATGATTATGACCCTACCTACAAACAGTTCTCCTGTCCATAACTTTCTATGCTCATTTTGAATTATTCAATAACAAAATAGACAATTTCTACATTAGCAGAAAGTTTAGAATGAGAGAATGAAAAGGAACCATAATTTGTGTTTAGTTAAAACAATATGCTTAATAAAGAAGATCCATCCGTAGCATACTTCTAGTTAAAAATGACACAATTTTCTTTCAAAAGAAAAGTGAAATTCATGAATATTATATGCTTCTTTTAATATTTCTTTTGTCTGAAATAAACACAGGTAATAAAAATAAGACAAAGTATTTATAATTAGAACTGATCCAGAAATGGAAATGTTTTTTTTTCAGTTTTCTGGACTCATGAAAGGCACTTCTATTTGTCTACTAATCACGGTGTCTCTTTTAGGAGTTAAGATGTCAGTCTGTACCATAATGCATTGTTACCAAGGTAACCAAGTCAGTGGTTTACTCTGCTATGCTCCCATTATGATGGTGTGATGGAATAAGGACACTATGATAGAATATGTGAGGATGTGGAATCATTTTGTCTATTTTATGATCCCTGTTTGGGGGAAAATGTACAAAATAGCATCTGAGCAATATGGAAGAACAAAATCTGTGCTTGCTGATAATTAGAACAGTCTTTAAAGGAAAAAGAAAAAAAGGAATAACTGAGGAGATTACAATGCTTTATATAGAGGAAGAGATAGAAAGAGCTATTCTGGTGAAAAAGAACTTTAAAAAGTATTTTCATCCTTTCCATCAAAAATTATCTCTGGCCAGTTTAGCTTTTGACAGGAAATTGCCTCCAGGCAAACCTTGGCATCCCATAAGCAATGTAATTGGAAGTCAGTTTTCAATTGAAGAACAGGATGAAATCTATGAATATACATATGGTGATAGAAAATTTCTCTGTGATATAAATGCATATGATATAGTGAGGATCAAATATGATGTGTTCACTCATATTTTCCCTCTCATAATTTACTCATAATATACTTTTTTTTAAAAGTATATGTTAGATTGGCACAAAAGGCGAGCGGAGACGTGAGGAGAATTAACAACTCTTTATTGTATACAACACAGTCAACGTATTTACAGGAGAGAAGCAAGCAGGGCTTGTCTGACAGCTATTTATGTGAAGCTGTCAGACGAACCAGCCAATCCACAGACCGGAGTTTCCCCGCTCTCAGCCAGGTCGCATCTTAGCCAATCAGACGCGACCTGGCTGTTGCTAGCGCAAATGCTGGCTGTCAGGGGGAATTCCCTGACGTCATCTGCTTGGATATAACACTCCTTCCCCCCCAGTGAGTGCGCATGTGCGGACGACGCACATACGTACTCACGCAAATAGGCTGGGCGGCGCCGGACCCGCCCAGAACGTCTCAGTTCTATAGGAGACGCCGGAGGAGAAGGTGGTGCTCGTCGAAGCTCCTCCCGCAAGGGAGTGGAGCTCCGGGCGCCATCTTGGGGGCCTACCACGGAAGGAGTACTACAAGAATCAGGTAGGCAGGGCTGAGGGGGCGTGGCCGAAGGCGGGCTTGAGCAAGGAACAACAGGGTAGGCCTGGCCTGACTCGGGGAAGGCCAACGGAAAACCGGGAGGAGTTCGCCAAATGGGCGGAACACCCCCAACTATGGACGGCCGGGAGGCGGCGTCCGAGACTGGAACGGTCCAGGGCAGCTGGACTGGGTCAACAGTGACTGATGGAAGGGCACCAGGAAGCGATGCGTTGGTGGGCTCAGTTGGAGCGACGACGATGGCCGACCCTGCAGGGTTGTTGTCGCTGTTGAACGGTAGGTGGCGCCTCAATTGATCCAGGTGCCGCCGCCATTCGGTCCCATCAAGTAGCTGGACCCTGTAAGAACAGGGGCCGGTTATGGAGGTGACGGTGGCAGGCACCCACCTAACCGCCCCTGAGAAGGCCTGAGCCCACACGGAATCACCCACTGCGAAGGAACGGGGAGGGGGCCCCAGGTTGCCAGGCTGTTCCTTTGAATAGAGCGGGTGCAACCTATCCAAAGTGGTCCGCAGGTGCCGGCCCATCAGCAGCTCGGCTGGAGACTTCCCGGACAGGGGGCAAGGAGTGGCATGCTATACCAACAGGTAAGCAGCCACCCTTGATTGCCAGTCTGCCCCATTCATCCTGCTTAACGCCTCCTTGGCCGAGCGGACCGCCCGTTCCGCCCGGCCATTACTAGCTGGATGGTATGGGGCGACCGGGGCATGGCGGATGCCCTGAGAGGCCAGGAACAACTGAAAAGTGGTGGACGCAAATTGAGGCCCGTTGTCAGAGACAATGACGTCCGGCAAGCCATGGGTGGCGAAAAGCCTAGTCAGTTCTCTGATCATGGCCTCGGCTGTGGTGGATCTCAGGAGAATGAGCTCCACCCAGCGCGAATAAGCGTCCACCGCTATCATGAAGACCTGGCCTCTGAAGGGGCCCGCAAAATCAACGTGTAGGCGGGACCAAGGCCCACGGGGCAGTTCCCATTCCCGCGGTGTGGCCGCCGGTGGCGCCAGTCGGGAAAGTTGGCAGGGGGAGCAGCTGGCCACCCAAGCGGCTATCTCGTCGTCTATGCGAGGCCACCACACATAGCTGCGCGCCAGGCCTTTCATGCACACTATGCCTGGGTGGCCCTCATGAAGGCGAGATAGTACCTGGTGGCGCAGGCTGGGTGGAATGACCACCCTGTCACCCCACAGGAGGCACCCACTGTGAAGTGACAGCTCCAGCTGCCTGGCCTTGAAGGGGCGAAGGTGCTCAGGCACCGGTCCCTCAGGCCAGCCCCTCTGGACCCAAAGCATGACCTGGGACAGGTCAGGGTCAGCCCTAGATTTTGTCGCCACATCTCCGGAGGAGAGGGGCAGAGCCAAATCCGCTATGGCCAAAACCGACAGGCAGGGCACTGTCGGAGGGTCGGAGATGGGAAGGGGGCAGCGGCTTAGGACATCGGCGTGCCCTATGTGCTTGCCCGGACCGTAGAGCAGAGTATAGCTGTAAGCAGCTAGGAACTCTGTCCACCTAGTCATGCGCGGAGAAAGTATGGGAGGGGTCGGCTTGTTACCAGCCAAAAGCCCAAGGAGTGGCTTATGGTCGGTGAACAAAGTAAAGTGCCGCCCATAGAGGTAATCGTGAAACCTCTTAATCCCTGACACTGCAGCCAGAGCCTCCTTGTCAATCTGGCTGTAGTTGCATTCCGCAGAAGTCAGTGTCCGGGAATAAAAGGCAATGGGGGCCTCCGAGCCATTGGGCAGCACATGGCTCAGGACCGCCCCCAAACCCACAGGGGAGGCGTCACAAGCAAGAGTCAAAGGCATCTTGTCCGAATATTGGACGAGGACTGCCTCTGACGTCAGATTGTCTTTGACAGCCGCGAACGCATGTGCTTCGCGGTTGCCCCAGCGCCAGGCTGCCGATCGGTCGAGCAACCAATGCAGCGGCTCGGCTAGTGACGCCTTATGTGGCAAAAATGGCGCGTAAAAGTTAAGCAACCCAAGGAACGCCTGCAGCTCCGTCTTGGAGGCAGGCGTGGGGGCGTTCCTGATGGCTGCTACCTTGGAAGGGGTGGGGTGAATTCCCTGGGCATCAATGGTGAAGCCCAGGAAATCCACCCGCGGCACAGCAAACGAGCATTTGCTGCGTTTCAATTTTAAGCCCGCGCCCCTGAAACGTTCGAGGACCTTCTCTAGTACTTCGATGAGGCCCGATAGGCTGCTAGCGGTGATCAGGACGTCATCGAAATACGGAACCACGCCAGGGAGCCCATGGAGCAAACGCTCCATAAGGCTCTGGAAGATCCCCGGGGCCACGGAAACACCAAATTGCAAGCGGCGGCAACGGAAAGCTCCATGGTGGGTGACGATGGTCTGCGCAGCCGCCACCTCGTCATCCGCCAGGAGCTGCTGGTAGGCCTGCGTCATATCCAGTTTCGCAATGATGCAGCCTTGTCCCAAAGAGTGGAGCAAGTGCTGCACTACCGGAACTGGATAGGGGTTCGCCTGGAGGGCAAGGTTAATGGTGGATTTAAAGTCAGGGCAGAGGCGAATAGAACCATCTGCCTTAACTGGGATGACCAAAGGGGTCTCCCACTTGGAGTAATCCACAGGCTCCAAGACTCCCTGCGCGACGAGCTTGTCTAGCTCCGAATCAACCTTGGCCCTCAAGGCGAAAGGCACCCTACGGGCCTTCAGCCTAATGGGGGCAACCTGGGGATCTAGGTTGAGGGAAATAGGGGTCCCCTTATACGCCCCCAGCTGCCCATCAAACACATCGGAGAACCTTGTAAGCACGTCGGCCACATCAGGAGGCGTGGCCATCACTTGCCTTACCCCGTGCACTGACAGACCTAGTGCCGGGAACCAGTCAAGGCCCAGGAGGGCTGGCAAAGGCTTTTCCACCACCAAAAGGGGAAGGCACCCCGAAAAGTCCCCATACTCCACCCGCACCAGGTGACAACCCAGGGTAGGAATCAGAGTCCCCTGGTAGTCCCGGAGGGTTGCGTCTGGGGAGGAGAGCTGGGTCTTGGAGATGCCTGGGCAGAGGCGGGAGAACTCTGCCCACGACAGGAGTGATCAGGATGACCCCGAGTCCACCTCCATGGTGCAGGGGGAGCCTTCAATTAGGAGCGACGCCTTGATGCGCTCCGCACCTGCACCAGTGTGGAAGGCCAACTCTGCGGGGCTGGCGTGTTGATCAGCGTCCACGGCGTAGCAGCCTCCACGCGAAGGCTGTTGCTGCTGCTGCTGCTGCTGCTGCTGCCGTCCGGAGTGGCTCCCAGGTCGCGGCTTGGCGGCGGCTGCAGTCGAGACGTCATCAGGGCGCTGAGGCAAGGGAAACTGCGCTCTGCAGACCTGGGCCAGATGTCCTTTCTTAAGGCAGCGGCAGCACACCGCAGCCTTAAAGGGGCAACCAGAGCGGTCGTGGTTGCCTCCGCAGCCCAGGCAAGCGGTCGCGGCTTCTCGGGCTCGCTGAGGGGCGCGTCTTCTTGATGACTGGCCTATACGGGCCACCGCTCCTTCCTCCGGGTAGTCAATCAGCAGAGGGACCAGCTCGTCCACCAGGCAAGTGCGGCCTGGCGGAGGCGGCAGGTTGAACATCTCCGCCATTGACTCGTCGGAGAGTTCAGCCGCCCTTGCCTGTTCAATGGCCCCGGTGAGCATGATGTCCGCTTGGGACAGAAGCCGCCGGCATAGGCGCAAGTCTTTGACGCCGCTGACAAACTGCTCTGTGAGGTTGCGGTCCAGATCGGCGAACTCGCACCTCATCGCCACTGTGCGAAGCGACTGGAGGAACTGGCTCACAGATTCCTCCGGCTTCTGCACGCAGCGTCTGAAGGCGTAATGCCTCACCACCCAGGATGGGGTAGGGGCATAGTGGCGCTGTAGGCGCTCCGTTAAGGTGGCCCAGTCCAGTGAGTGGACTGGCTGAGGAGCTGCTGGTGAGCGAGCGGTGCTGAACATCGGCGTGCCGCAGCAGCTCAGAAAGAAACTGCACTTTTCGTCGTCCGGCACATCGCGTCGGCCGTTGGCGATCAGGTAGCACTCGAAGCGCTCCAGGAACGCTTCCCAGGTCTCGCCGTCGCAGCCGAAGGGGACGAAAGTTGGCATCGCCGACATGGTCTCCTCAGAGTTCAAAAGTTAGGCAGGAACGAAGAGAATGGTCGCCAGGACAATTGTGCCGAGGTGGAACGTTCAGTGGGTTAGCGGCAGCCAGATCCCACCTTCGTCGCCAGTGTTAGATTGGCACAAAAGGCGAGCGGAGACGTGAGGCGAATTAACAACTCTTTATTGTATACAACACAGTCAACGTATTTACAGGAGAGAAGCAAGCAGGGCTCGTCTGACAGCTATTTATGTGAAGCTGTCAGACGAACCAGCCAATCCACAGACCGGAGTTTCCCCGCTCTCAGCCAGGTCGCGTCTTAGCCAATCTGACTGGACTGTTGCTAGCGCAGATGCCAGCTGTCAGGGGGAATTCCCTGACGTCATCTGCTTGGATATAACAGTATATTGATAGAATTAGTGACTACGAATATGAGATGAGTTGATTATATTCTAGTTATTTTTATTTTCCATTCACTGTCAGATAAACAATTTACTGATGAGCTGAAACTATTAATATGCATTTATGTTCCAGAACCCTGTATTGGACTGAATTGGACTGAAAGAGATTAAGTACCCCAGTGAAACAAACAAAATGTTAAAAAGTTAAGATATTGATGTAGTTATTTACCAATCACATCTAAATTATATTAAAGTAACCAAAATATCTTTACAATCCCCAAGACATGTCACAATTTCTGAGCACCCCTAATATTTGGAAATTGAAAGTTGAAAATTTGACATGTCCTAGAACCCCATGGTTATCAGACTTTTTTTAATGACAGATTTTTAGAGGAACTTAATTAATAACTAATACAGAAAAAAAGGAGAGAAAAAGATAAAAAAGTTAAAAATGGAGAAAGAAAAGACAAAAAGAAATAGATAGAAGAAGCTTCTGCATTTTGCAGCAAACATAAGTGTGATTACAAAGTTATCTCTTACTTATGGTTGCACAAAAAGCTTGTTCTTTCTATTATACATATTTTTTTTATTTTTAATTATCAAAACCGGAAGTTATAACTGCATTTTTTCTGTTTTATACAAAAAGTTTATAAGGAATTTCCAGTCAACCAGAAATGGGGGGGGGGGTTTCGCTTGATTAGTAGGCTGAGAAAGTGGGGTTAATATGTGAGGTGTGAGTACAGATCTTGCTTGGCATTTCATCTTCCTGCCTTTTGTGAACTTTTGGGTACATGCAAGGAAAGCAGATTCAGCCGAGATCCTATCTTGTTTCTCTCCCCCAAACTCTAGCAGAAATGGGTCTTTGTGAGGCTCATCACACCAGTGCAGCCTCTCGCAGAAGGACTCTGCAAGGCTTGTTGTGCCATTGCGTGTGCGAGTGGCAGTGCCATCATGATGAGCTTCGCAGTGTCCTGCCGCAAGTGGCTGCACCGGTGAATTGAACCTCACAGTGGTGCCAATGCTCACACGTGCAATGCCACTACAAGCACTGAATTCACCCACCATTTCACCATGAACCACCCCGCTCCAGAAAGCTAAAGCAGCTGTGGCTCCAACAGTGCCTGCTCACTAACCTTGAACCTGCTCAGGGAGTGCCAGCAATGCCAGAGCTGAAGTGCCATTTTGGTTTCTCTGGGATCCTGAGCTGCCTTGAAGGATAGGGCAAAACAAATTAAGCCATCCCTCAAAAATAAGCTCTTGCACTTATTTCGGAGGTAAAAAGAAAATAAGACCTGGTCTTATTTTCGAGGAAATATGGTAATATCAGATATGTTGCCTGTGCATGCTTGCAACATTCTAAATTTACTCCATGGAAAATAACTGGGAAAGCCAAGACTAATCTATCTTTTAATGGTGGCAAAAATTGGTCCCCTTCTGCACCTGGCATATTGGATGACTGTGATATCTCTTTATTACTGAAACTGGTTTTCATACCTTAATGTAGATTGGGCACAATATGCCCTTGAGAGGCTTTTTGAACTTACAACTCAATAGTTTTACAGTGGTATTAAAGTAGCACAGCCCTGAAAAGAAGGGGTTAGAGTTTAATGCTACTTAAGTGACAAAGCTTACAAGTTTCCACATGTTTAATTGCTTGTTTATAATTTATCCTTTTTATCATTCATGGTGCAATATGTGCAATACGCAAAAAGAAGCCGAGAGTAAGTTAATCTTCCCTATAGAAAGAAATAGTTTGCATTTCAATCACTCAGGCTAAAAATTGCAACTTATAGTGTTTTTTTTTAAAAAAAAAGAAAACTGATCAAATGATACAACAAATTGATATAATTCCAAAAGAAAAAATAGTGCAGCTAATTTCTCAGTGTGATTAGCTTCATATCAGCTAGCCAGCAGGGAGTTAATTATGCATGAAATGATAAGTAGGCTTTTATATTTGCTGAAGTAAGGTTTAGCCTTTTGTTTTAATTGCTTCAAGCTCAGGTGTGGTATTTCTGGAAGATGGCTGAAACAGCAAAAAGTGTGTTTTCTGAAAGTCTTTTTCTAGACTTATAACAATTTTATATGTTGTTCCTTTAATATGCTTTGTGTTCCAGGATTGTATTAGATTACTTTTCTGTACCAACTGGAGGATGCAATGATGGGAAATGGGAAAATTGGTGAGTTATTTCTTGGTGTGCATGTGTGTGTTAGGGTGGTCTTATATGCATGCATGGATGTGACATTATTTCATTTTTTAAAATGAAAAAATCATTTATGTACAATATAATTATATCATATATCATATCGTATCGTAACCTATCTCATATATCATATCATATCATCCTATCATTGTTTTAGAATCATCCTAGCATTAACAAATTAACTCCCCAAAACACATGCACCATTTTTCAGGGCCATATTAAAATCTGTAAAAGAGGCATTACTTGAGCGACTAACACAGAACTGGTTTATTCCTATGAGATTCTTTCGAATTATTTTCAGAGCATGCACAGCACAATCTTTGATATGGATATTTTTGGTAATTTAATTAGAAATACATGGTTCCAAGATAACCTACTTTGTAACTTGGAAATATGTTTATAGTCAAGTTATCAGTACAAGAATTATATGAAATACAAGAATTAGTAAATATTGAGTTTCCTTGCAATTTTAATTAGCATACAGAACCACTCATATGAGGAGTTTCTGAAGCAAGTAGATAATGAACTAAGGAAAGAATCCTTGGTAAGGTTGATGGGAATATGGAAAACAATAGATAAGGTAAATGGATAGGATGAAAAAAATAATAATCACGTTGTCCTTGAGAGAAACACAGATTGATCCCAGAGACAGAATTGAAAATGACTATGCAATTGCCAAGCCCAACTTGATGGCACTGAATTAGCTAATATAACTGTCACCAATTTTGGTAGCATCATGTGCAGTGATATCAGTGGAGATGGGTTAAAATATGGGTGCCGAACTCGATCGCGTCACATGACATATTGTGATGTATCGTGACATTTTTTGCCTTTGTGGAGGTGGGATGGGCGTGGCCTGCACATGACACATCCAGCCTCTGGGCCGCCAGTTTGACAGGCCTGGGTTAAAACCTCAAAGTTATGACAACATAAAGCACAACTTTGTCATGCTGCCATGAGTGCTATCTGAACTTTTTTGGCACCTCTTCTTCCACAGACAAACATTTAAAGTCATTAAAGAAGAAGAAAAAGCTATTAAAAGTGAAAATCAAGTTGTTACTTCTGATTTAAAGTTCCAGCTGTCAACATGTATCAACGCCTAAGAACAGAGTACAGAGAATTTGCTATAATAAAATTAGTGGGGGGGGGGAATTAATATTTTTAAATATTTTTCTTAGATATTTCTGTAAATATTGTTTTGTTTTAAATTTTAATGGGTATCCTTTACAACCATTTCACCCACTTTAAACAAAATCCTTCTCTACTTTAAAAATCCTTCTCATATTGGAAATAGAAGGAAAATTTTCAGGATTACTTGAATTGTTTAATTGCTTCTATTAAAATAAATGTTACACATAAATCTGTGTAAATAGGTTATTGACAAAGCAGGAGGAGCAGATGCATGAAATAAATATATCTAATTAAATGATAATAATGGCATTTATGTTGTCACAGTCATTTTGGTTGTTTGCAAATTATGATTTCATGGTATTATAAACCACGTCCATGTTAAGCTAAATAATCAGGCTTCATAGCATATCTTTCTTCATACCTGAAAATATTTTCCATATGAACATATGGGCCTTGCAAATTTTGTATTGCAACTCCTTATGCTACTTCAGATCCAAGAATGCAAAGTGGAAAATTGTTTAATGTTTCATTTCACGATTAGGCTTGGGAAAGTAGTGTTTTTTTAAACAAATACCATATGTCTAGAAATTATTTCATACATATATGAGAGTATGTGTATGTACGTGTGTGCATGTAGTATACATCACCAATATCAATAGTAACTGTACATCAATGGTGACTGTATATGTCACCAAATGCTGTCTTCAGAGACAATTTATTATATAAATTACATTAAGTTCTTGAATTGGTTGCCATTTTCTTTTGTATACTTTGTTAATCATTTGCTACATGGCTATTAAGCATTCCTAAGAACAGCAACTTTTCTCTGGGTATTATGTTACATCATAATATCAAAATGTCTTAAGAGGGAGAAAGAAACAAGGCGGACCCTTATCAGAAAGCATCTTTAGCACTTTTGGTTCAAAGCCCAACCCATGCCATCTTTAAGGGAAATATTTCCCTTTTGCTCTCCCCTTCTGAATTCAGAAGAATTTGGCTAGGATCTTTTTCTTGGCAACCTAATCATAGACAGTCATAAATCAGTTGTTTCACCTGCAAGTAGAACTTCAGTTCCATTTTATGAAGTGTAAAATGATCTTTTCCATATAAAGAGATTCAGAAGCTAGTGCAATCAATGTTAGGGAACACTTCAATCATTCTTCCATCCAGAGCATTTCTAGTATCATCAGCTTACTTAATATACTTATGTCTGCATTCTTCTTTCATTCACTTGTATATTTCATTCACTTACAGTAACTCTTTTACACATACCCCATACCATGTGTAAAAAAAAAGGAAGGTTATTTTCATCATTGAACAGGGCAATCCTCAAGACAGAAGCTGATTTGTTGTCCAACAGAGTGCCCTGAGAAGACCATTTAACTTTCTCTAAGAACAAAGTCACACACCTATTTGTACTAAACATTATATTTTAGAAGCATAGGAGAACAACTGAAAATGGTGAGAAGCTGTACTAAAAAAACCCCTTTGATTTGAATTTGTCATTACATACATTTCTATTTAAGGTAAACATGAAGTCAGTAATGATGTGGTGAATTAGCATATCTGTAAACTCCTGCTTTCCACACTGACCATTTTTCCAATAAGCATGATTATGCTTGTCTCAACTTTAGGCAACTCCTTATGAAACAATACAGCCTTAGACTCCTAGTGATTCTGCTTGGCTCAACCTGATAACCTCGTTTTTGTTAGGACTTTTATGTTAGTTAAAAGGCCTCCATCTTTATGGGATCTTGTGCTCTATTTTAAAAAAAAATATTTGTTTTTGAACAAGGACAAACAAACATAAAAATAAAAAACCTCTATCTTCCATTACAAATTGTAGAAAGTGTGTCAGTTGGTTACAGTATTTCCATGCATCTCTTCCATAGACACCACCTGCTTTTCATATCAAATCGTATATTTTAAATTCACCTATATTCATGTATATCACAATGATTATATCTCAACCTTAATTTGACTATAATTGTTTTTACATCCTTTAATATATAATATTCAAAATTTTGAATAGGATTATATGATAACATTCCATTAAATCATCCTAAAATCTTCCAATCACAATAAATCTTTATAACATATTCTAGATAAAGCTTTTAAACCTCTTTTCATAATCTCCATATATTGTTTATATAAAATTTCATATTATCAAACGGATATATCTATACGTATTGTTATCATTATTAATCATTATTTAACTATAGCTATTGTTGCTTCATTTTATACATACTACTAGTAAACTAAATTTAGCTTAATTTTCATTATACATTTTCATTGCAGCAACCTGTATCCCTCCAGCAATAGTACGGTCTTATATCTCTTGCCATTTGTAGCATTAATGTACTAGTTACTTTCTTAACAAATCTTGTATAAACTTCCCACTGTAGCATGCTGTTGCTTTCGTAACTCACAAAAGCTTGAAACCCAACATCTGCTCTTTCCATCAGCTTATCTTTGGTTATCGCTAGTGCTTCTATAAAGATTTCTCTCCTTATCTCTGTAAATTTTCTCTCTTTTCTTCTTCTGTGCTTTGAAATCTGGGGTAGAGTTCCAATCCATCCATCTCCCCTTTCTATATTCTGCTTTTGCCATTACCAACCACACTCACTTTGTTGTCAGTATCCACCGTTTTCTTATCTCTTTGCTTATTTTTTTCTTCCATCTTTTGAACTCTGTCCTCCACTTTCTTCATTTGGTAAACATCCTCAGTTGCTCCATCAGATTTTTCTGTTTTGTATTCCATATTCTCCAAACTCTTTTCAATTCTCCATTTCACAACTAATAGATTTTGAATTTCAAACATAATCATTTGAAATGTTACAGTTTCTTTTTCCTGCTGGGCCATTCTTTCAATTTTGCAGATACTGCCATTATAGGGTTCAAAGTTATTTTAATAAACTTCAAACAGGTTCATTTATTATCTTTCAAGTCAAAATGTTGTCTTCCCTCCAATAGCTAGTGATAGAACTTCCAAAAGGCACTTGTATAAACAACCTGTGCTCTTCCTACTATCACTGTCAGTAAACAAGCTGAAAGAACCTTGAATCTCAAGTGATCAAAGAGAAAGAAGAAAAAACAATGTATCCAGCCTCCAGCCTCTAAGTGGCAGTGTAACTGCTTTTGCTCCTGTTGTTACAACCCTCTTTATAATCCTTCTTATTTTCTTCTTTATATTCCAAGCTTAAGAAAGAAAACAAACCCTTAAATGGAGATCAAAAACAATCCAATCAATCCAATCAAGCATTATAAAAAAGGAGAATTTTAATCCATAGGTATAAGCAAAAGGGAAAAAAGAAGAAGAAAGAATTAATCAATTAAGTTTAAAAAATAGGGAGCCCCTGCAAAAGTTCCATCCGTGAAAAAAAAAAGAAATTAGAAACTGGATAACACACTAAGTTCAATGCAGATCAATCTCGCTGCCTACAGTCTTTTGTCTTCAATCTTAACTTAACTTAAAAATTTTTTTGGGGTACTCTCTTCCTCTAATAATAAAATTTCCTCACTAATTCAACACACTTTCTCTTCCACTTTCTTCCCATTCCAGAGCTGTCCCAACTTCAGCAGCTTCATTAGCTGTTTTTCTGTCACCGGGAAAAAAAAGACTCGTCCTGGATCTTTCAGGAACTTTGTGATGTCCCTGAGATCAACAGGAGGTGCCCTTCTCAATTACCATCTCTGTGGGATAGTTTAGGTCCAAATGGACTGTCCAGTGGCAGAAATTCAACTGCGATCTCAAAGCACCAAGATCACACATCGTGCCGTCGCGACGTCAGCTCTCTTCTCCCAGGATCTTGGATTCTTTCTTCTCATTGCTTTTGCTTTCTGTCTTGTACCTCCTATAGAACTTAAAATCATGAGCATTCATTATTGAAACTTTGTTAATTTTTTGTCCTTTTTCATTTGGACTATTTTGATTTAGAGTTAAGGATCTATAAGAATTATATTTATTTGCAACCCCAAAATCTAACACTGAAGGGTGTCAAGATAATGCCCACATGTTCTTGTAGTAACTCATGTTCTGAGCAAATCTTTGCTATATTTAGCTTATATTGTAACTATGTGATCCATGGACATATGCTGTCAGGACAATATTGTTTATATGGATTAGTGGATGTTATTGTTTAATATATAAACAAATACATTCATTTAGGATTTATTTAAAACAAATCATCCCAATGTGATTGCCTATATTTTTTTTGTCTGTAATTTTGTATGACAAGGGAATTTTAAGTTTCATCCATCATACAACAGACCCTGTTAATATAAATTTTTATATGTTGAATATGTCGGCCAGACAGTGTCGGCTGGTGACCCCCAGGGGAGAGCCTTCTCTGTGGGAGCGCCTTCCCTCTGGAATGAGGTGCCCCCGGAGCTTCGCATAATCTCTGACCTCTGGTCCTTCCGAGGCGCCCTAAAAAGTTGGCTTTTCCAGCAAGCCGGCCTGGCCTGTTAATTTTAACTCATTTTTAAATGTATTGTCCTATAAATTCTGTGTGATTTTTTGGGGGGATATGTATTTAATTTCTTTTTAACTTTTGGGATGTGTTTTTTTTTAATGTTGTACGCCGCCCTGAGTCCTTTGGGAGAAGGGAGGCATATAAATCCAATAAAAAAAAAATATTACTAAGGTGAAGTGCATTTTTATCCCATTAAATCTATCAACTTTCAGCAAAGACATATAACATTCTCCCTTACTTCTTGAAATCATAATTTGTCTCCAAGACCACAACTAATGATCAGCTCATAGGAAAAGTGCTGTTTAAATTTAATTTTTACTCATGCATCCATTTTCCTAGATTTAGTTTAGAGCAATGATTGTTATGATGAAGATTTATCAACATTTTTTGAACAAAGGAAAGATAGAACAAAGCCGTTTTTTAACCAGAACAAACAGATCACTTATTCTGTAAGACATGCTTAGATTGCTATTCCTATCAATGCTCTGTGCACAAAAATTCTCCTTCTGCATGCCATTCATTTTTATGACAAGTAAACAATACACAATACTTGGGAAGACTTTTATAGTAAGAACAAAACAGAGCTATCACTTTTTTCTACTATTTTTACTAAGGCAATATATTTTAATGTTTAAGCTTTTTGGGGAGGGAAGCAGTTTCTGATTATTAAGCATCGACTAATATATAAAATGGACCATTCAGTATAGTTTAAATTTATTCCCATAGGAAGCATTAAGTACAATAATGTTGTACATGTTGCAGGTAAGTTTTGTTCTGTTTTTATTTGAAAATGTCTACCAGCAGTGTACTTTTTTATTTCTGAGTTCTATCACAGCATCATTTTGTAACATCATTGATGATTTCTTTGGAAGGCAGATTTTTCATGTAGATTGACCATTTCTGATTGTTGTCTCTGCAGTAAATAATATTCCTGTATTGTCCATCTTTTACAGTTTCTTCAGGGAATAAACTAAGGTTACTTTTGGATACTATGGTAACCTTCATTCTTACAACAGGGCAATATCTATTTCTTCTATATTACATTTGATTACCAAAAACTCAGAAAGTAAGATAAGGAAAATCTAACTCTCTCTTATCAAAACCTAGGTAATAATAAGAGGAAGTTTAGAATTAGAAATAATTTTCCTTCTAATAATAACAATATAGTAGCAACATTCAAAGCTCAGTGAAATAAATTCCATAGTTAGCACTTGAAAATAGAGTCCTTGAACTGACAACAGGAGAGAAGCTGACAATAGTTTAAAATGTAACAAGAGGGATTATTTTTGTCAAGAGATCACTTGTTCTAATCTTTATTGGAATAATAAGAGCAATCTTCTTCCTTTAAACAATAGTTTCCTGACTGTGTTTGGACATTTATCTCAGGTGAATCACAGGAAGTGTCAGGGCTGCCTCCAATCAATTGCTAGGAAAGAAAACCCTTGACTCCATAGATCCAGAGAAAATGTACTTTTACTAGGAAAAAATTGATTGCCGCAAAAGCCAGGCAAGGTCTGAAGCAAATGCACACAAAAAGACAAATTGAAAATAACCCCAGAGCCCATCCACTCTCAGTAGCCAAGCAACCAGAATCCAATCATTAGCCAGGAAGATATGTCTCTGGTCCAGGTGTACTGGTCCTCCTTTGTGCATGCCTTTCCTAGGATGGTTGGCTTTGAAGATGGTAAATAACCCAAGCTGGCCTCTCTGAGTCAAGGTCTCCCCATTACTTCTCAGAAACTCCAGTCTCAGTCCTGCATGCTTCCCCTCCCAAATACCCATTGCTTCCTCCTCCATTTCTATGGCAGCTGGCAGCAAGCTTGAAAGGAAGTGAAGATAGCCAGACTGGCATCCCCTCCCCAACAACAGAGTCATTAGCCCTAAAACGAGACAACAACATACACAGAGGTAAAACAATATAGAAACAACTAATCCATCTGGGGTTTCTCGGGGTTTTTCCTGTGAAAAGTTTGGAGGAGCTTGGGTGCATGGACATGTTTAGCATCTACCTTCTTGGATTGCGAAGGATGGAAACGCTTCCATGCAACTAAGTATTAGATTTTCCCTTTATGTTTCCTGGAATCTAGAATCTGGTTAATTTCAAAACGTTGCTCTCCATCAATTAAGATGGGCACTGGTGGGGCATCAGGTATAGGGTGAATAGGAGAAAAGTTTCAGGTTTCAAAAATTGCAATGAAACATGTTTAAGCTTCTTAGGCAATTCCTATTGCACTGCAACTGAATTAATGATTGTAATAATGGGGAATGGTCTGACGTATTTAAAACCTAGCTTTTTAGACTGTTGGGTGGACCGTAGATATTTTGTGGAAAGGTAAACCCTATCACCCACTTTAAAATCTTTTTTCTTTTACATGTTTTTTGTCAGCTTGTTTCTTGTATGTATCACGTCTTCCTCCTGCACCTCACAGGCTATCAACCAAGTGTTTTGAAGTTGCTCTATCCACTCTGCCAAGAAGGGTTTTTGAGTTTTCTCTTGAGGTAGCTCTCTCATAGCTACAAAATCCTGACCAGAGGGCACCTTAAATGAGGTAAACCCTGTGCTACTATGCACTGAATGATTGTATGGAAATTGTAGGAGGTTAGCTCAATTGTCTTATTGGTAATTAATGTAGCAACTGAAGTACAGTTCTAGGACTGAATTAGTTCTTTCACACGTCCCATTAGTTTGAGGATGAGTGAGGAGCTTAAGCCCTGGGAGATTCCCAACAGCTTCAGAAGTTCCTGCCAAAATTGTGATATGAATTGCCCACCCCTATTGGAGATGATGTGTTTAGGTAACATGTAATCATATAATGTATACACATGTTGCACAAAAAGTTTGCCTAACATTTTTGGGGAAGAGATTTGGGGGAAGGGATAAAATGCACCCTTTTTTGAAAAAAGATCAGTAACAACCCAAATAACAGTATTCCCCCCACTCAGATAGTTTCACTATAAAGTTCATTGATATTTCCTTCCATGGTGGCTGAGGGCTGGCCACAGTCTACAAAAATCCCATTGGCATCCCTGGTGGTCTTTGTATGCTGCACAGACTGTATAGCCAGCCACATAGCTTTCAATGTCCTCTTTTCATAGAATGCCACCAAAACTGCCATTTGATCAGGTGCAGGATTTTTATAAATCCAAAATGTCCTGGAGTCATGAGCATCCTTTAAAACAGTGTTCCTGAAGGCACATCATAACTCAAGGAAGTCCATCACATGTGGTGCAGTCGTTCTTATGAGCAGCAAGCTACTTGTCAAGTTTTAGTACTTTTTAAAACTTTTCACACAGTTCATTTGGATCTCAGGCTATTTTTTACCCTGAAATCTAGTGGTCACTGGGGCAATTAGCTGAATAGAGGGAATGGCCAGTCAGATCACTTCGACTTTAATACTTTTGTATTAAAACATCCTCAATGCCATTATAAAACTCAGAGTCTCTTTGTGCTTTCCCATTCTCATTTCCACTGGCTCAGTTATAAAATGAGTTATCCCAGTCCCCCCCCCCTCCAGCTATTGTCCCATCCAGTTGGCAAAAATCTATTGGCACCTTCAGCTGCTTGAGTGTCAGTCCCAACTTTTTCACCACCTGAGGGCTAACCACACACCTGGTGCAGCCCAAGTCTCGTAGAACCAATATCCTGCCTTGGGTCCCAATCAGGGCCCCACTAGTTCCATAGAAATGGTTAAAGATATTATGTGTCTACTTACACAGTTTCACTGTCACCCAGACTGGTCAGAGCTCCCAATCCCTCCTAATCAGGAGGAAGGAACTAAAGGACGTCCACCCCTTTCAGCGCCATCATGGGTTCTTGGAACTGGCATCTGTGTCTTCTTTCCTGGGGTCACTGCCGCTTGAGGTTGGGCTTAGTGGATCAGCCTTTTGCAGCTTGCTGCCCCTCCTCCTTCCCACACTTGAAGCACACCATGGATTACAGTCTGGGCCCAAGTTCACTCTTCACTGCCTTTGGGGTTTCTTTACACCTAGGGGTGGAAAATTTGTGTCACCTGCAGGCACCACAGTGTCAGTCTTGGGCTAGGTCGATCTCTTCTTCATCCGCCAGCACAAAACAGTCTTGTAGGATGCATGGGGCCCTATGTGAGATGCAGGTGTAGTAGACATCACCATTGAAGCCATCTTTGAAGCAATCTATCATGATGTCTTCAGTCCATGTGACTAGTTGGCATGCCAAATCTTGCAACTCCTGCATGTATGAAGTCACTGACCATCTACCTTGTGTTATGGTCTTCATCTGTGCTCTGCCAGTGGGTCCTTGAATCATTGATGAAGGGCTGTAATAAAGTGGTCATAATTCCACAGCTCAAGGGCATCATTGTTATGGAGGGAGACTATCCATTCTGTGGCTGCACCTTTGATAACCATGGTCACACATCTTATTTGGGCTGGACAGTAGATTGGAATTTCCAGGTTGACTGTTGAAGCAGACCTTGTCTAATGTCAGGGCTGCCTCCAATCAATCCATAGAAAAGATTACCCTTGAGTCCATAGATTCAGAGAAAAGGTACTTTTACTAGGAAAGAACTGATTGCAGCAAAAGTCAGGTAAGGTCTGAAGCAAACATGCACAAAAAGACAAAATGAAAATATCCCCAGAGCCAGGCAATATCCCCAGAGCCAGCGTCCAATAATCAGCCAGGAAGATATTTGGGAATGTCTGCAGTCCAGGTGCACCAGTCCTCCTTCATGCATGTCTTTCCCAGGACTATTGGCCTTAGTAAACAACCCAAGCAGGCCTCTCTGAGTCTCCCTTTCGCTTCTCAGAAACCCCAGTCTCAGTCCTTCTGCATGCTTCCCCTCCCATTGCTTCCCCCTCTATTTCCATGGAAGTTGGCAACACACTTGAAGGGAAGCAAAGATGGCCAGGGTAACAGGAAGGCACAAGCATTATCTTTACTACTTTATGAAGCTTCTCCACAAACTTGAAGTATAAATCAATACTGCAACCAAAGCTATTGGTAGATGTACAGTAAGTGTTTAAATCTCTCAAGTGTTTCTAGGCCACCTTTATAACAAAGACTTACAGTTACAGGTCTTCCTCTTAACTGAAATAAGAACCTATGATAGATGGTGATGCCATTTCACAATACTAATAGTGGGAGGACTGAAATAAGAGAATGCAAAACAGCTGAAACAATTTAATCCAGGGATCATGGGATTTGAGACTGACCCAGTTATGCTGATAGAAGTACTTCCATGCAGAAAATTGTCCTACATTTTTTCTACCAGCTCTGAGTTTAATGAAAGGTAATAAATGCTTCTGAAATTTATTTCAAAAGAGAGAAGAATTTAGGTGAAATTTTCATCAGTAGTATGATGTCTTTACAATTATTTAGTTGACAATAACCAAGGTGGCCAAAATAACTATTTAAATATCTTGTATTTTATAATTCTCTGTTTAGCACACTATAGCATTTCTGGCTTCTTGTGTTTTAATTCTAATGAATTCTATAATGAAGATAGAATTATTTCCATTGGGCTTTCATAGAAGATTATATTTTGTATTTCCATAACTCCCATATGGATTCCCCAAGTGAACTCCTAGTTTTTGTTCTTTCAGGTATTCTTACCTTCAGAGTAGAAAATTCTGATCAAAGATGGAAAAGTCCAATAAAATATGTCTTAACACATCTAATACACCATCAGTGAACACCGTCATGAGAAAACACAAACCATTTTCTGTCCTAGAATGATGGCAGAAAGGGTGATTGTGCTACCTGTTCAAATTCCACCTGCACTTCCCCAAGAAGGTCTGGGTGAACAAATATATTTTTGCTAGTCAGAAAATCCTGTTTATATTAACCTATAAGAATATAGCAGGAAGGGACCTTGGAGGTCTTCTAGTCTAGCCCCCTGATCAAGCAGAGACCTACACCATTTCAAAATAACAGAATAACAGAGTTAGAATGAACCTCATTGTTAGGAAGTTTCTCCTTAATTCCACGTTGCTTCTTTTCTTGATTAGTTTCTATCCATTGTTTCTTGTCTTGCTTTCTCGTGCTTTGGAAAATAAGTTGACCCATTCTGCTTTGTGGCAGCCCCTCAAATACTGGAATACTGCTATCATGTCACCCATAGTCCTTCTTTTCTCTAGACAATTCTCTATCCAATTCCTGCAACCATTCTTCATATTTTCTTTTTCCTCCAGGCCTTTAATCATCTTAGTTGCTGTTCTTTGCATTTATTCCCAAAGTCTCAACATCTTTTTAATAATGTAGTGACCAAAACTGGATGCAGTATTCCAGGTATGGTCTTACTAAGGATTTATGAAGCAATACTAATAATACTTCATGTTATGTTTATTCTGTGCCTCTGTATTCTAATACGATAGATTGTATTAGCTTCATTGGCTGCTGTTGCACATTGCTGACTCATGTTTAAGTGATTGTCCACCAGGACCCCTCTCGCAGTTACTGTTTTTGAGCCAGGTTTCACTTAATATGTACTTATACCTTTGGTTGTTCCAGTCTAGGTTTAAAACCTTCCTTTTCTCCATATTAATTTTTATGTTGTTGGATAGGGCCCTTTGTTCAACTCTGTTTTTTGATCCTGAACTTGTCTTCTGGGATGTTGGCTATTCCTGCCAGCTTGGTGGCATATGCAAATTTCCCCTTCTATTCCCTCATCTAAGTCATTTATGAAGACATTGAAAAGTACTGGGCTTAAGACAGAACCTCCTAGTAGCCCACTGCTTACTTTCCTCCATGTTGATTTAGTATTATTGTGGACTACTTGCTGAGTATGATTTGTTAGCCAGTTACAAATCCATCTGATGATGATGCTGTCTATCCCACATTTTTCTAGTTTACCAAGAAGTAGATGGTGGTCTACTTTGTCAAATGCCTTGTTGAAGTCAAAGTATACTATGTCCATGGCATTTCGCTGGTCAACTAATTTAGCCATTTTGTCAAAGAATGAAATAAGATTGGTTTAGCATGCTCTGTTTTTAACAAACCTGTGCTGTCTATCAGTTATTACTTTATTTGTTTCTAGATGTTCACAGATATGTTTTTTTTTTAAATTAAGTATCTTCCCAGGTATTGATGTTAGGCTGATTGACCTATAGTTTCCTGGGTCTGTTTTTCCCCACTTTTTTTTTTTTTTTTTTTTTTTGCAGATGGGAACCATATCAGCTCTTTTCGAATACTCTGATAGTTCTCCAGCACTCCAAGATTTTTGAAAGACATCGTATAATGCTTCTGGGAAAATGTTGCCTTACCAATTTTTTTGCTTATTTTAATTATTAATTCTAATCTGTCTTTTACAGTTATATTTTTGATAGGTTGGGCTAAAGTTTCTTTTTCTGTGAAAACTGATGCAAAGAATGAGTTAATGCTTTCTCTCTACTGCCTGTTATTTCCTTGCCATTTTTTGTACTTATCCTTTTGTCCTTTGGTTTATTACAGAGATCTTTGTGCAACTATGCTGATTTCTTCTTGGATTTCTTGTTTTTATTTTTCAGTAGTATTGTGTTGGACTGGGCCTTTATAATCAAATTTTTCAGAGTTTCCCACTTCTTTAATTGTTTTGTCCCCTTTAGGATTTTCTTCAAAGGAATTTTTCTTAGGGTGTCTCTGACATTAAAACCAGCTCCTTTAAAGTTTAAGGCACTGGTTAGATTATATTCTATTGCTTGTGTTTCCATTATATTTCAATATATGTCACTTATCACTTCTTCTCTTTTAGTAAGAATTAGGTCCAGTATAGCTTTTTGTCTAATTTCCTCCTCTACCTTTTGGACAACAAAGTTGTCAGCAAAATTGGTTAGGAATCTGTTCAATTTCCCACTTGCTGCAGAGTTTGTGCAAGGATCTTGTAACTTGACAGCTTTAAGACTTGTGTGCTTCAGTGCCAGAGTTCCTGAGCCAACATGACTGGAGGAGGAATTCTGGGAATTGAAGTCCACAAGTCTTAAAGCTGTCAAGTTTGAACACCCCTGGGTTTTTTTCTAAAGGGTTAGGGGTCCAAGGATCTTGTAACTTGACAGCTTTAAGACTTGTGTGCTTCAGTGCCAGAGTTCCTGAGCCAACATGACTGGAGGAGGAATTCTGGGAATTGAAGTCCACAAGTCTTAAAGCTGTCAAGTTTGAACACCCCTGGGTTTTTTTTCTAAAGGGTTAGGGGTCCAAGGATCTTGTAACTTGACAGCTTTAAGACTTGTGTGCTTCAGTGCCAGAGTTCCTGAGCCAACATGACTGGAGGAGAAATTCTGGGAATTGAAGTCCACAAGTCTTAAAGCTGTCAAGTTTGAACACCCCTGGGTTTTTTTCTAAAGGGTTAGGGGTGCAAAGGTCTTATAACTTGACAGCTTTAAGACTTGCATGCTTCAAATGCCAGAGTTTCTGAGCCAACACTTTGGTTGCTAAGCAAGAGCGTTGTTAAGTGAGTTTCACCACATTTTACAAGTTGGCCATGCCCACTCAGTCACATGGCTGGCAAGCCACTCCCACCTGGTCACATGGCTGGCAAGCCACTCCCACAAAGCAGGCTACACCTACAGAAGAGGTTCTCAAAAAATTTGAAACCCACCACTGGTTGGTAGGTAGAGGGATAGAGAGAGAGAAATAGAGAGAGGGGGGGGAATACAGTAGATAGGGAGGGAGGGAGAGAATGTGTAGGTAGGTGCATAGGTAGATAGAGAGGGAGAGAGAGAGAACAGGTAGGTGTTTCCAGGTGTATTTATCCATGTGCTAGAGAAGAAAATTGCTGACAATCTGCAGCACCTAAGACTTTGTTTCTGCTGGCACAGCACTTGATCAATGTAATTCTCATCAATCAGTTAAAGAGCTTTCCAAAGGGGGTGGGAAAAGTTTTTGCACTCTGCAAACCTCCCCAAAACAGCCCGTTGTTCACGAAAACAGGCCTGTTTTTTTTAAAAGGCATGAATAGCCTTGGGGGGGGGGGCTTGCAGAGTGCTCCTGAGGGCTGGGGGGGGGGCAAAAATGAATTTAAAAATGGCCTGTTTTTTTGTGAAAACGGGCCCATTTTTTGTCAAAACAATTGCAGGTGTAGCCTTATGGAGGCTTATAGAGTGCTGCTGGGGGCTGGGGGGGGGGTAGAAAACGGCCATTTTTGTGCTCATTTCTGCCCTCCCCAGCCCCCAGGAGTTCTCTGAAATCCTCCATAAGGGTATGCCCGGACATTTTGCTGAAGGGGGCGGGGCTTCAGGAGGCAAAAAATGCTGTATTCAGTGTATAAGAAGCACCCAGATTTTCAGCCTCTTTTTTGAGGAAAAAAACTGTCTTATACTCCCCAAAATACGGTACCTATAGCAATGTTATATATATGCATCACAGGTGGGCTGCTGCTGGTTCGGCCTGGATCAGCTGTACCCGTAATATCAGCAGTGGGAGGCCCACCTTCATGGATGCCCATTTTCATGGATGCTTCTGCGCATATGCAGAAGCATCACATATGTGCATGAACACACCCAAACTGATGGAAAGAAAATTGGCAACCCACCACTGGTATGCATGTATGTATATGTATATGATATGTATATGTATATGTACATACATACAGGTTAAAAGTTCAAAGGACATCAGCATCAACAATTTATTTATTACATTTATTTTTCACCCTTCTTACTGATAAGACAATTCTTTCAACTTTATGGAGAATATAATAAGAAATGATAATTTATTTAATATTTATGACAACTATGAAATATTTATGAATATATAATTAAATTATATATGAAAAATGCCAATTTTAGATGTTTTAAGTAAAATCTTGGAAATTTCAAGGTAAAAATTGGTGATACTTAATAGTAAAATCCTGCCCCATACATCCCTTCGGCCGATTCGCTCTCACAGAGAGGCACTCCTCCGGGTGCCGTCCACTAGGCAATGCCAGTGGGCGACGCCCAGGAGTAGGGCCTTCTCTGTGATGGGCCCGACCCTTTGGAATGACCTCCCCCCAGATATCAGGACTATCATCGACCTCTGCTCCTTCTGTAAGAAACTAAAGACCCACCTATTCAATCTAGCCGGCCTGGCCTAATTCCTAATTCCCAATTTTAGTTCCTCAAGCCTGCATTTTTTAAATTTTCTAGGGGTATACTTTTAGTTGTTTTTAATTTAATTTTTAATTTTTACTTTTTGTACAGTTGTATGAGGTTTAATTCGTTTTTAAGGGTATAGGATATTCGTTTTTTTGTATTCGTTTTAATGACACACCTGTACACCGCCCCGAGTCCCTTCGGGGAGAGGGGGTGGTCTAGAAATACTGAAAATAAAAATAAATAAATAAATAAATAAATAAAATGTCAGAATGCCTGCACACAGAGCATTTGGTTTCAACCACAAAAGAAAGAGAAATGAAGGAAGGAAGGAAGGAAGGAAGGAAGGAAGGAAGGAAGGAAGGAAGGAAGGAAGGAAGGAAGGAAGGAAGATGAAACGTTTACAGAACTCTGTGTAAATAACTGAGGAGGAAGGAAAGAGCAGAGACAAGCAAGGTTATAAAAGATATCTTGGCAATAATCCCAAAATGAGATCAAGGAAAAAGGGAAAGGAGAGCAGAAAGAAAAGGAGTTGAGGCACCCAACAGACCAGCAGGAAGACAACCAGCATCATCAGCAGAAGCTGCATTGTCATTTCACTAGACTCAGGAGTTTAGCATTGGGTTCATCAGAAGAAATGAAAGAAGTAGCATAAGATTGCATGCTTCGAACCAATTAAATGAACATAGTTACATTAGTCAGCAATGGAGTCTCCAATATATTTTCCTGAAGAAAGTTTAATATAGATCTACAAATCTAATAATTTATGCCTCCATGCTTACATTGGTGTATTTATTATTGGTAGATTATCCTAATTTCCTTTAATATTTTAGATTCTAATATCAATTTAACTTTACTTTATGAAGGTAATTCTGGAATTATAACATGCATAATTTGTATACTATAACTTTCTTCACATCTTCACATGTTTTTAGTTGTCTTGTGTTTTTTATGTCACCCAAAATCCATTGGAATTGGGTGGTTAATATTTAAAAAAAAACAACAATAATTCCTAGTACGCAATGATCAAGCATATCTGTGTGTCACTTTAATTTAAATATCCTAGCCTGAAAAACAGATGCACATTACTTTGCAGTTTTAACAATTACCATATTATCTGTAACATTTTATATTTCTTACATTGTGGATACATTAATCATTTTTTCTTGGAGTTAGCAGAGAAATAGTATTCATTTCATGGCTTATTCCCTAGTATTCTGAAATTACTAATTCATTTATAATGCCAATACCTTTCAGTCTCGTACAAATGTTTGTATGTGATAGAAACTGCAAGAATTGTGTATTATGAAATATATCTTGGTGAACAAGATGTGCTCTGATATTACACCCCCCCCCCAACATGACTAAATTAACATAAAGTTTGGTTTCTATTCTGAAAGCTCCAAATGAAAAAAATTCAATTTAGTGGGACAAATTGTAAACTTTTTAAAAAAAATTCTGAATAAAAGTCCCACTTTCCTTTATAAAAAACTCAGGAGCACTTTGAGAATTTCAGTGTAGAGTATAAAGGCTCTTGCATTTATTTAATTGTGAATTAGCCAAAGGGTATACCGTATATTAGTGCTCTGGTTATTTCTTTCTTTAATGGACTATAACATGAGTCTCATCACTCCTAGTCTAAAATCCTGACTGATCTTAACTCTATTGCCCATAATGTTATATCACAGATAAAGCATTTTGAGGGCTTTGAAAATTTTTATCACAAATTTATCCCTTATTATTTCTAATTTTGCCGCACTGCCATTGACTCATTGTACTAACTGTTGGAGAATTAATCCTTCCTTGGAAAAATGCAGACACATTCTCATTCAATGTCACTTGCCACAAATTTCATAGAGAATTCTTAAAAGACATTGGGTTCAAATAATTCCTGAATTTTAGTTTCTTCTTTGTTCACATAGTCTTCAGTATGGTATTTACTGTATTCTGGAACAACACTTTAGCTGCTGAATATGTTCAATATTAATTTTTCTAATCAAATGTCTCTATCCTAATTAATCAGTATTCCATTTAGAGACCATGAGTATGCTTTAAGACATTCTTTGTTCATCTGGTGTCCTCCGGATGAACTGAAAGTAAAACTGCAGCACTTTCAGATTGAGCCCATTAATAGACAATTTATTCTTTAGTGAAAACAAAAGAAAGAATCAGTTTTGTGTATTGGTTAAAGCCTTCAGGCTGGAAATTGGGAGGACATGAATTCCAATCCAAAGTCACTAGGTGACCTTGGGCCAGTCACTTTCTTTCAGCCCTAGGAAGGAGGCTATGCCAAACCACTTCTGATATCTTTCAAAGACTTGTCCAGGTAATGTCAGATAATTGGAGGCAGTGATAGGTTTGTACCAGTTTAAATGCTGCGCGTGCGATATTTCTGTGCATGCGCAGAAGTGTCCACATGGGTGGGCAGGGCCTCCGGCTGCCACCACTACCGGTTTGATTGAACCAGGTCGAACTGGGAGAAACCCAACTCTGATTGGAGGAGAGGAAGGGAGGGGAGGTGGAGGAATGAGAAACAGTTCACAGTTACATAGCTAATCATTAAATGACTAAAATTTTGATCACATCTTTTTTACATGATTATATGATGGGGCTTTTACTGATGATGTTTATGCAAAGTAAAATATTAATTCAGGGGTATTAATAACGGGAATGGGACTCCATTCTACCTGGATGGATTTAAATAACATAAGAAAAATAGTATTAGTATATTATAAATTGTATTTATAATACTTTGCAGAATATTTTCAATGCTGTTATGTTCAAGAATTCTAATTCTAATTCATATGGATATATAATACCATCACCTTGAAAATTTCAAGCCATACCTGAATTATTAACCATTTGAAAGTCCAGAAAAGTAAATTGTGTATTACACTAAATTATATAATGATCACCACAAATAGTTGATAATTATATATATTAAACTTCAATTGCAGTTGCATAATTTTGAAACTGTCAGATGGTTTGTCTTAGTCATACCATTTATGACCTTTAAATTGTACTACAACTCCATAATTAAATAGATTAGTAAATGGATTGTAAAGTAAAAACTCAAGGTTACCAAAAGTCTCTATTTTCCCTAGGATTAAAATGTTAACTAGTGTTAGCATTGCTTTTGTTTTAATATAAGGGGTGCCTGTCTTGATCAATTGATTGTATGCTAAGTCAAGCTCTTGTCAATTGTTAGTGACCATACAGAAAGATTTTTCTCAGGAAAATCTTCCCAGGAGGACCCTATGTGGTCCCCCTGATCTTTCAACAATAAACCCATAACCACAGCAATTGGCTGGATCCACCTTGCTGCTGGTTATCCTTTATTCCCCCCCCCCCCACTTTCCCCAGCAGTAGATCTTTGCATAATGTGTCCAGAATATGATAATCTGAGTCTGGCCAGTTGTGCATGGAATAAAAATTCTAGATTGATTTGTTTCATGATACATTTGTTTATTTTTCATGAATGAAGGTAAAATTTTAGTATACATCCGAAGGTAATGTTGCAGGATCCAATCTGAATTGGTCATGGAAACAGAGCTTTTGGATTCATGCTGAAACCCATCTTTGGGAAAGTTCTGTCTGGCACATGTTCTGCTAGAGCAGGGGTGTCCAAACTTGAGAACTTTAAGACTTGTGGACTTCAACTCCCAGAATTCCCCAGCCAGCATGGCTGGCTGGGGAATTCTGGGAGTTGAAGTCCACAAGTCTTAAAGTTCCCACGTTTGGACACCCCTGTGCTAGAGAGAACTTCCCCAAGGATGGGCTCCAGCAGAAGTCTGAAAGCTCAGAAGATTAAACCTCTGATCCTGGTGACTGACCCAGATTGGATCCTTCTTTATTTTTCTTGGTTGTCTCTAAAATTTTCAGGAGTCTTATTCAATGATAAACTTCAAAAGTGTCATTAGTTCTTCAAAACCATCTACCACTTTAATATCTTCATTGTCAATTTTAAAGGTGTTTGTTTTACCAACTATTAGTTTGATTTTCTTTATTTTAACCTTAGCCCCATGTTTTTCATTACATCCTTTAATTTTCATTACTAGAGTTTCTAGATTATTTAAATTCTGAGTTACCAGAATAGTATCATCAGAATAGGTCATATTATTGATATTTCTTCTTCCAGTTTTAAAATTACACTCATCTACTTCCAATGCAGCCTCTCTCAAAATATATTCAGCATATAAAATAAATAAATGAGACAGCATACACTCTTATCTCACTCCTTTGCCAATACAGAGCAAGTCTCTTTCATTATGTTCTACCCAGAAAGACTTCCTTATCTATGTATGTATAGGCTTTAGAGGAAGGCAATGAGATTTTTGTGGGATTTCCATTTTCCTAAGTGCATTTCACGGTATGACATGGTCAACATAATCAAACATCATCAATTTTTCTATAAGCAATGAAACATTTATCCACTTCCTTCTGGTATTCTTTGGCTGTCTCGATTATTCAGTAAACATTGATAATAATGGCTCCTGTTTCTTGGTCTTTTTAAAAATCAGCTTGAACATTTGGTATCTCTTTCCATGTAGCACTGTAATCTGTATTGCATGACCTAAGTATCATTTTGTTAACATGTGAAATTAAGAATACTGTACAATATCTCACTCTGTCAACTCTTTTTACTTTAGTACTAATATGTACAATGACCTCTTACAAACTATTAACCACTGTATCATTCTCCAAGTTTGTTGACATAGATTGTGAGAACCTTTTCTGACTCTTCTATTGTTTGTCATGTTTATGAAGATATTCTTTCAATTCCTGTAGCATTCCATTATAGTCACAGCTGATCTAACCAGCTTCTATGTATTAGAAGGTCTTGTAAATGGGGAATATCCTCTAAGGTATGTTGAATGTTGACATTTTTACTGTCGGTATATTCATTCCATCTTAGTTTGATCTTCTGTGCCTACCTTAGGGACAGAGTAAATTTTTAAAGAAAGACAGAAAAAAAGAAGAAAAAAGTAAAATAATAAAGTTCTTGATTCTGTACAAGGCATACAATATACAAGACACTTATTTTTATACCACTTTGTATAAAGGAAAAGTTTGGATAAACAAATAAATGTAAATAATTTTAAAAACCAACCAAAATACAAAAGAAAAGACTCAAAGTGAAGCTAAAGTGATCATTGATAAGGAGAAACAGAAATGAAAAATGGTAACACATGTTAATATAAATAAATGTTTTTACAAGCAAAAGAAGACAGGTTAGATCTACCAAAAAACAAGGACTGCTTTAACAGTGATAGAGATCTTGTGAAATGAGGATAAGCCTGTGAACCTTCAGAAAATCTTTATTAAAATGAAGTTAAAAGTGACTTGCAAAATTAACAGCTCAAGGCTGTCTTCAGCTGCCATTCAAAACTTAATTTTCAGTACTGAATAAGAAATGTGATTATTATCTTTTGTGGATGCTTATTGAAAGTAGTAGAGATTATCATTTATATACGGAAAGTGCCAGTTCGACCTTCAGCTTTCTTCAGCAAAACAGATTTCCTGTTTTAGGTTGGCAAGGGCAATTTCTGGAGATTTTTCTTTAAAATCTGGTTATCTTTAGCCAAAAATATCAGCTAAATAAACCAAATTGTCCACCTGTTTTCTTGAAGGATGAATTGGGGAACAGCAAGAAGTTATTTATTAGCATCACTGATGTTAGCATTAATTAATAACATAAGTGTACTATTTTGTACTATTAATGCATTTCTAGCATTGGAGTGTATTTCCTGACATCTTTAAAGATGCCTTCTTTGCTTCTGGAAATATGGATAAGAATTTTAAAATCATATACTTTTTTGGCAGTTTCCTTTATAAAAAAATTATCTGAATGATCGTTCCTGCAAGTAGTATTTATATTTAAAATTCTACTTATCATACAAATAGCACTGAGGAGGGTCTTCTCATGTCAACCTGGTAATAACTATCTCTAATAACTTGTTGGTTTTTATTAGATTTTTAAATCGCAACTTCATAAATCTGACACTTGGTTGTGAGCCAGAGATGGAATGGATTTCAGTGAGTCTCATACAACGTATGATACATCTATGTCAATGTATTACTAATGTAGTATAGTATAGTCTATTAATATTGCCTGCCATGGCAATATATTCAGCAGTATTTCCATTATGCATTTCAACCACTTTGGAATGATCTTGTATATGCATCTAGAAGTTTTAAAGATATTATTAGAAATATGATACTGGGACAAAACTAAGGGCATAAAGAATCTATTTTATGACCATAAGCATGATAATGACAACAAATGCTAACTTAGATTGCATAAAGTAGCTTCCTAGCAGCTATAATGAGATTTCAGGTTTGTGAACTGGTACTTTTGATACATGATGCATATGTGCAGAAAATGAATATAGTGTGTATCTGTGTGTATCCCACTTACACATACTCACATACATCCATATAAAATAATATTCTTTTTTCATAATGTTCAATCATTCTCATCTTAAACTTTCTTCTTATGCTTCTTCCTTTCTGTGCCAGAAAATAAACCTCAAACAAAGTGTTGGATTCAAAAAGACAGAAGAAATGTTACTTCACAGGGCTTTAAATCAAGGTAGTATAATTTATTCAACTTAAAAAAAAACTTTAAATAATTGTAAAGTGGGAAATATGGCCTTTGCTGGTGCAGAGTTTGCACCCCCAGCAATATCACTTCTTACATTACTCAATAATACAAATCAAGCGATTTGAATTTGTGGTTAGAAGACAATCAGTGGCATGCATCTTTTATACTTTATATATTTACTAATTATCTTTTTTCTAGAACAGTCTTAGCAATATATATAAATAATAAATTAATGTTTTTATGTCAATCCAGTAGGTCAATGAAATTAATTGCAGAAGAAAAAAATCAATTATTATTTAAAAATCAAGCGTTACTTAATTAATACAAAAAGATACTGGCCTTAAAATAGGTGAGCAAGACTAAATACTATGAATTTTTGATGGAATATACCTTCAAATTTGAGGTGGGGCGATAGCAGAGAAAAAAGAACAATAATATGGATCTTGCTACAGAAAAGACCCCAACACATGTCTTATGGCCTGACTACATACAACTTCAAAGAACTGTTTCAGTCTAGTAGGATTTGATCAAACCGCCTCACTGAAGCAGATTCATGCGCCAAAATGACAATCCCCTTTGATATAATGAATCACATCAGGTGTCTGCAAAATGCTTTGCAGCACTACGAAGTGCTTCGCAAATTTCATGGCTTTTCTATAGCTTCTGGTGTTGTTAAGGACAAATGCAATGTCACAATGTCTGTCGAAAGAGAATGCTGGATGGGGAGGGAGATGAATCGAGTGGTGTGATGACATTGACATGTGAAGCCAGCTAATGAATTTTATCACCTCATTAAATTGTCTGCTTAACCACTTTTGGGTGGCAAGATTAACATGTGCTTTTGAGCTTCATTTATTTTCTCAGCTTTCAACTTATTTAAGCTGCTAACCTACAAGCATTGCCTTTCTGTTCTCTTACTAATAGAACTTTACACATCTACACTAGTCCTGCCAATATTGTTTGGAGGAACTCAACTCTCAGCACTCTGAATATGATCTCAAGTTGACCTTACTAGCATGCACTGTTAAATCAACCTGCCTCAGTCACACTGAATATAAATCTCTCACTAACGAATACAGGTGCTAACACTAACAGGACAGGTAAAACATGGATTTCACCCCCCCAAGAATTGGGATGAATGGCAAGGTAGATTCTGTACCAACCATTCTCTCTGTGACATTGCATCTATACTGTTCCTGTTAAGTTCTATCCAGAGAAGACTGAACATTTGCCATTGTGCCCTGCCTCGTGATACATAACCAAAGTAATGAGCATTTATTTTCCATGAAGAGCCAAACTTACACATCACCTGTACTAATCACTGCACCAAACCAAGAGAAATCAAAAGCAGCACAACTACATCAACCCACAAGGGCAACTCAGTAGGCATTCTTCAGTGCCGTATCAAGTGTGACATTTGAAAAGCACATTTAAATGGCTGTGAGGATCAGAGTAGGAACAAACAAATCATCACTGAGCTGTTACACATCTATAAACAGAGGAGCAATCTGATAACATCAGCCTCATGCTGATTCCCGAATGGTGTTGTGCTCCCTCCAAAGGAGATAGTTAGTGGTTGGGATGTTCTCATTTACTCTAGACTTCTGCTCAAATGCCAGACATTTTTCCCAGCCCCAAATGTTATAGTGCCACTTGGGCCAAGAGGTTGTCTTCAGCAGCCATTCAAAACTTAATCAGACTATTGTAACATGCTCTACATGGGTCTATGAATGAATAAGTAATGCAAAGAGATATGATTAAGGCTTCAGAATGTAAACACAATTCCACAATATTTCCTATTTCTCTTATAGTAAAGTGCAGTTACAACTGAATCATAATGAAAATGTAAAGTGAGGTAAGAAATGTTTTGATATTTATATTCTGGAAGGGGTTTTATTGGTTACAACTAAGCAGATGTTATTACTAATCAGACTCATAGAAAGTTAGAAATAAGACAGTTGTAAAGCATGACCAGTTTTTACAATGTTTTTCAGGGGAAAGAATACAAGAAGGTTGGTTACTCAAAAAAAAAAAAGAGGAAAAGATAAGTAAGTGTATTTATATATATATATATATATATATATATATATATATATATATATATATATATATATATATATATATATATATATATATATATATATATATATATATATATATATATATATATATATATATATATATAAATACACTATATATATATATGCTGGTTTTGTTGTATTCGGGTCTTTTCCCGTGTAAGGTTGAGATTGTCTTTGCAACGTTTCGGCAGGATCACACCTGCCATCTTCAAGCTGTGGGCTTAAAATGGGAACGGAGCTGCCGTCTTTCTGTAAGTCTTGGTGGGAGGGGATGGGGTGGTGGCTTTGTTTCAGTAAGTGGAATGATTGGTTGTGTGGTTGTATCATGATTGGTAGATTGGTGCTGATTGGTGCAGGTTGTGTGTGCATTGTTGTTTTGTATTTTAACGGCTTGGGTGGTGGGTGGTGTTCGTTTGTTGGCTAGGGCTGGTTTCCAGATGTTTGGTAGGCGGGAGGTATCATCACGTTTGTTCATGCTGTGGGGGTGTTTCTCTATTTCGATGGCTTCCATGATTATTCTCTTGTGGAGGTGTTCTGTTTTGGAGATTAACCTGGCTCCTTCAAAGTTGATTTCGTGTCCTGTAGCTTTAAGGTGCTGGAAAAGGGAAGAAGTTTTTTCTTTTTTTCTTACTGCATTTTTGTGTTCTGTGATGCGTGCATTTATTCTCCTGTTTGTTTGCCCTATGTATCACAGCACCAATCAGCACCAATCTACCAATCATGATACAACCACACAACCAATCATTCCACTTACTGAAACAAAGCCACCACCCCATCCCCTCCCACCAAGACTTACAGAAAGACGGCAGCTCCGTTCCCATTTTAAGCCCACAGCTTGAAGATGGCAGGTGTGATCCTGCCGAAACGTTGCAAAGACAATCTCAACCTTACACGGGAAAAGACCCGAATACAACAAAACCAGCATACCTACACCCGTGAAAATCTACGAAAACATATATATATATATATATATATATATATATATATATATATATATATATATATATATATATATATATATATACATACATACACACACACACACTTATCTATATCTATCATCTCTCTATCTCTCTATCTATCTATCTATCTATCTATCTATCTATCTATCTATCTATCTATATATATATATACACCCTTCATTTCCTTCCTTCCTTCCATATTCTCTGTCTCTGTCTCTGTCTCTGTCTCTCTCTCTCTCTCTCTCTCCCTCCCACCCTCCCTCCCTCCCTCCCTCCCTCTCTCAATTTATTTTTCTTGCTCTGGGTGCAGAACTGTCAGAACAAAAAATAATATATTTGATAAAACCCAGAAGGGAATACATAAAACAGTTTTCACTGTGAATGGTATATTTATTAGATTATGTTGGGGAATAGTGGATCAGTGACAGAAATTTTGCTTATGGCTAAAATACTAAGTTAATCAAATACAGAGGTTTGCATTTACTACATGATACCACCCTCAGATGTACAATAAAGAGACTGCTACTATGAGTCATCTTAAAAGACATAAACTTACTTATCTCATAATAAGTAAACTATCGACCAGATTGAAAAACTGCTACTTTTTAATCACATATTCATTGAATTGATGCTGAACTCTTGATTTTTATCACATTAACAATATCACAGATCATTCCAAAATTCAGTAAATTGTGAATTTCCTTTGCAAACTAATATAAAGAAATTAATTTATAACAGAAAGTATGGACAGGATGTGACAAGTGAAACGTGTTGGCTGTTGATGTTAGTCTATGATGTTCCTAAGGATACATAAATGTTTCTTTATGCTGTTTAATAATTTTCTATATTTATTTCATTTATTTCAGCCTCTGAGATTTACAAAATAAATGAACAGTAATAAAATAACCATATTAACATAGCAACTGAAGCAAACAAGTAAAACAAGAAAAAAGTTACTACTCCTGGACAACCATTTAAATATCAGACAGCGGTGTGCTGCAGCCACCAAAGGAAGCCAATGCTGTCCTGGGCTGCATTAACAGAGGGATAGAATCAAGATCAGGTGCCACTTTATAATGCCTTGAAATAATGCATCTAATTTTGTTCAATATAAAAAAAGATGTTTACACACTAGAACCGTGATAGTGAACCTATGACACACAGGCCACCATTTTTGAGGGCACGTAAGGCATTGCCCCGTCAGCTCCAGCTGATTTTCAGCCTTGATTTTCAGCTGTTTTTCGCCCTCCGGAGGCTTCCCTGAAGTTCAGGAATGGACTTCCGGTTTGTGTGTTGGCCTGTTTTTCACCTTCTTGAGGCTTCAGGGAAGCCTCCTGAAGCCTCTGGAGGGAGAAAACGGCTCAACAGGCAACCTGGAAATCCATTACTGGACTTACAATGTGCATGTTGGACTGTTTCTCACCCTTCCCAGGCTTCAGGAGGCTTCCCTGAAGCCTGGATAGGGGGGAGAACGGCACAATGGGCCCACCAGAAGTTCAGGAATAAACTTCTGGGTTGTCGTTGGGCCATTTTCTCCCTCTGGCGGCTTCAGGAGGTGTGGCATGCATGCGTGTGACCCCCCACATTCCCCATGCTTTTGGCATGCCTTGACAACAAGATTAGCTGTCACTGCTAATCTTGTTGTCAACAAGATTAGCATCACCACCAGATGGATTCGTAACTGGCTGACCAACCGCACTCAACGGGTAGTCCTCAATGGAACTGCATCTACATGGAGGGAAGTATGCAGTGGAGTACTCCAAGGCTCTGTTTTAGGCCCAGTACTCTTCAACATCTTCATCAATGATTTGGATGAGGGAATAAATGGGGAATTCATCAAATTTGCAGATGACACCAAGCTGGCAGGAATAGCCAACACTCCAGAAGATAGGCTTAAGATACAGAAGGATCTTGACAAACGTGAACATTGGGCACAATCTAATAAAATGAAATTCAATGGTGAAAAGAGTAAGGTTCTACATTTAGGCAACAAAAACGGAATGCACAGGTACAGTATAGGTGGTACCGTGCTCAATAGTAGTAACTGTGAGAGGGATCTTGGAGTTCTAGTGGACAATCATTTAAATATGAGCCAGCAGTGTGCAGCAGCTGCCAAAAAAGCCAACACAGTTCTAGGCTGCATCAACAGAGGGATAGAATCAAGATCATGTGAAGTGTTAATACCACTTTATAATGCCTTGGTAAGGCCACACATGGAATACTGCATTCAGTTCTGGTCGCCACAATGTAAAAAAGATGTGGAGACTCTAGAAAGAGTGCAGAGAAGAGCAATAAAGATGATTAGGGGACTGGAGACTAAAACATATGAAGAACGGTTGCAGGAACTGGGTATGTCTAGCTTAAGAGAAAGAAGGACTAGGGGAAACATGATAGCAGTGTTCCAATATCTCAGGGGTTGCCACAAAGAAGAGGGAGTCAAGCTATTCTCCAAGGCACCTGAGGACAGAACAAGAAGCAATGGGTGGAAACTAATCAAGGAGAGAAGCAACTTAGAACTGAGGAGAAACTTCCTGACAGTTAGAACAATTAATCAGTGGAACAGCTTGCCTCCAGAAGTTGTGAATGCCCCAACACTGGAAGTCTTTAAGAAGATGTTGGATAGCCATTTGTCTGGAACGGTATAGGGTTTCCTGCCTAGGCAGGGGGTTCGACTAGAAGACCTCCAAGGTCCCTTCCAACTCTACTACTATTGTACTATTATTGTACTATTGCTCTAGAAAGAGTGCAGGGAAAAGTAACAAAGATGATTAGGGGACTGGAGACTAAAACATGAAGAATAGTTTCAGGAACTGGGTATGTCTAATCTAGTGAAAAGAAGGACTGAGGTGACATGATAGCAGTATTTCAACATTTCAGAGGCCATCACAAAGCAGGTGAGGTCAATTTATTCTCCAAAGCACTGGAAAGCAGAACAAGAAGTAATGATGGAAACTAATCAAGAAGAGAAGCAAACTAGAACTAAGGAGAAATTTCCTGACAGTAAAAACAATTAACCAATGGAAGTGGTTGCCTTCAAAATTTGTGGCTGCTTTATCCTTGGACATGAGATTGGACAACCATTTGTCTGAAGTATTATAAGGTCTCATGTTTGAGCAAGGGGTTAGAAGACTTCTAATATCCCTTCCAACTCTGTTATTCAAATTATAATAATATTATTACTACCAATACTAATAAATACAGACAGTTACAGTGGCAAAGATATACATACATACATACATACATACATACATACATACATACATACATACATACACACACACACACACACAGTCTCACTGTGTGTTGTGTGTGCATATAATCTTTGCTTCTGTAACTATCTGTATTTACCTCAATGCTATGGATGATGGCCTGTGTTTCATCTTTCTCGCTGTACTATTTAACGTGCAAATGTATGCTTAGGTATATGTATGTACCTGTGTAAGAGTGTGATATCTCATTTTCTCTCTGTGTATGTCTCTCTGCGTATGTCTGTGTCTATCTGTATCAGAATATCACTCTCTTTCTCTCCTTACCATCAAAATGCAAAACCACGAATGCTATTGCAATTGATGCTGCCAACGATTAAATGGTAACAAACTAATTAAAACTGAATCCAGACACCAAAGAGTAGTTTTGGACTGGGTGAAAGAAAAACTCAAAAAGGGATTCCTTCTGAGAACAAGGACATTAACATCTCCTAGAATCTTCAGTGTTTATGTGCACTTCTAGATTTAACTCTTGCCTCGGATGCAGTGAAGCCCCGGTCCCACGCTTTGAAGATCCACAGAGGCTCCCTAACAAGCCTGCACATACTTAATGAGAAACTCTTATCTTGATGCCATCACCATCAAGAGTGCTTTTAATAGAAATGCAAAAAGATTTTTTTAGCAACAGCTTCCAGATGTGAGAACTTTTTCCAGGAAGGTATGAAAAGGTGGGAAAAGAAACAAGAATTTTCCATAGGAACAACAACCCCCCACCCCAGACACAAACTTTGTTCTTCTTATCATTATAGTAACGTTTATTGTTATAACTTTTCAAGAAATAAATTGTGCTTATTTCTAAGGTATACAGTGGGTCATCTGGACAAACTACACATATATTGTTGCACAGACATTTATTTACAGATCTTATAACAGAGTGCTTTACCATCTCATCCTGTTCCTTCCTGATTCAACCAGGGATTCCTTATCCCAATTTTAATATGTTCATTCCATTTGGTAGCTTCAGCACTTTCTCTTCTCTGACTTGCTTTTAGACTAGAGAGGATAATGGAAATAACAAAAAAAAAACTTTCTTGGTGTTAGATAGGGGGTTGTAGGAAGAGACAGGATGAGTTGGAAGCAAACGACTCTTTATTTCAATAGAAAAACAAGCCACGAACTCCCCAGCAACTCCTCCTTTTAAAGGAGCTGTCCGGCTTGTTCAGCCACTGGCAGTTCTTCACTTTCCCGCCTGGAAATTAGACCAATGGTTGATACAGTAACCCTTTTTACATATTTACATATGTAACACTTGGAATTCCAGCATCTTGGTCAAACAGTCTCCAGACAAAGTCTGTCCTATCCAAATATTGCAATCGTTTCTTAGCAGCAGGTCCATTCTGCAAATCTCTCAGCTGCAAATACCTTCTTCCTCCAATTGTCCCTTAATACACATAGCATCTCCAGTCTACATACAAGCAAAACCTTTGAGAATTTCAGTAACCTCCAACAACTAACTTCTATTCTACTGACAGACTGACCTTTGTTTTCACACAAAGATAGATAGGCCTGTTCCTAAATGTTTCTGTTAGGCAAGTGGTTTCTTGATGTGTATGTGACACTTTGTGCAGTACTAAGAGTAGCGGGGGGATCTTTAAGACCAGTTTTAATCCAATTAGGGCATCTCACCCTACCACAGAGTGAGATTAGTTTCCTCTCTATTACCCTTAGATAAAGGACAAAATAGGCAAAGACAGGCATTTTTTTTAATGCTGGCTAGCTTAATTTGTCTTCTGTGGTTCACTGAGTGAATGTTATTTAGTTTACTCTGTTTTTACTAGCACTTCAATTATGCTTTAATTTTTTAAATTATGTTTTTAATTTTTAAAAGTTGGAAATCAACTAAATAAAACATATTCATAGGGTAACTGACAAAGAGACATATTGTTGCATGTGTTTTTGTATGCATGACTATATGTGTTTATTGGTCAGCAAAATGTATTTTATATCACACTGTTTGTATATCAGTAATTGATGTTTGTCTCCACATCAGAAGAAAAACCCAATGAAGTTTACCAATAGTTCATTTGCAGTTTACTAACAATTTAATTCCAGCTTATGACAGTAAGCATCAAATTAAGTCATCATAATTCTCTTTCTGCTTCCTGTGAAGTTTTAAAAAACCTACAAGTTTACATGTTAATTTAATGTGTTTTGACATATACATCTTTGAAGACAAAATTTATTCTGCAGTTTTCATATACTGCCCCTAAAGTAAGCATGTTTGTGCAATATTTTCCATATCTCTAATCTATACAAATTTGAAGATGTTGATACCAATGCATTAATTCTCAAAAAATGAGTTAGGTCAGTTCTGTTAAAAATGTTGACAGAATGACCTGATCCCCAATTCTCAGCTGATTTTGTGAATAAACACAGTTGTTTGAGGATTGGCTTTCATTTATTCAGTTGTGTATTTGTGCTGTTTTTGAATGAGAGTTTTAATTTGCCATGGTTATTAATTCTGTAGAATAATGTTCACACCAGAACATATGAAAATCTGAGATATCATTAGGATCAGAGGGTATAACATTGGCCACCCTTATACATTAAAATGCCTGAATAAGGTTAAGTTGAATAGAAAAGAATAGACAACTGTGACTGTATAAATGATTAAAAATGTAAAAAATGGTGGGATAGCAAGTTTAATTCATAGCTTCCCAAGGATATTTTCTGGCACAAGTGTTGCAACACAGTACGTGAAGGGCTTATGGTGATGGAGTGAGTCTCTTTATTAAAAAGTCCTTTAACTATAGGACAGAAAATTGAATTCAAGCAATGGAAGAGTAATTCTGATTCTAATGAAACACACTCAGTCAGGACGTCTAAACACTTAAACGTGAAAGCCTTTGAATAATGATGAGCTGATTATATACAACATGGGAGACTGAAAGAGGGAAGTGAAAGTAGAGCATGCACTATGTTTAAATATGTAAGGTGCTCTAATTTAAAATACTTTATTTATTCTGAAACTGACTTTTATTCTGCTGCAGAAAAGCTTCATGTAAATCCTTCCTTCCTTCCAAAAACTTTGTATGCTTTACCCCATCCTAATATTATAAACTGCTTCTAGCTTCAGATATCTATTGGCTATTCCATACCTTAAACAAGGGGAAAGGTACATTTTTTTCTGTTAATCATAGAGAAAGTTAGAACACTGCAGGAAAGAAGAGTATCAGTATCATCAAATATTTTTTTAAATTATTTCAAATACATATTGAAATAACAATAATGAAAAATAACAATGTAAAATAAGAACATGCTACATTAATAATGGGAATTTCTTCTTCTTCTTCTTCTTCTTCTTCTTCTTCTTCTTCTTCTTCTTCTTCTTCTTCTTCTCTTCTTCTTCTTCTTCTTCTTCTTCTTCTTCTTCTTCTTCTTCTTCTTCTTCTTCTTGTAGCTAGAAATTACTATTAATTAGGTTAAAATCAATTTTCCTTTGAACTGAATTTTCATGGCAGCAACAAAAAAGTCATTGCATTGCTATGACTACTACTACTACTACTACTACTACTACTACTACTACTACTACTACTACCACTACTATTATTTTGACTTCCCAGTATAACTTGCAACCCCAGTGTCATTGGACAGCCTCTATCTAAGGATTAATTAGGTCAGATCAGATCAGATAGGTGACAATCTTTGTTTCTATATCAATTGCCGAATGGAAATAATTTTCCCATCACTTCAGCTTCCTACAATGGAATTACATCAACTGTTGAAGGCACAGAAGCTTAATTTTAATGGTGGTTATAACACACAATTATCTATGAAGAATTATTGATCCAATTTATCTGAAGGAAATTTGATGGGAGACAGAAGTAGAAAAACTGTGGTGACCGATGTGACTCTATAAAGATAAAACAAAAGTGCTCTACATGAATGTCCCCCCCCCCCTCCACTGGTGAATTTCAACTGTCCTGTTGACACAAATATCCCATTTCCAAATGGCTGCTATGTTTTAATACTATGTATGGTCCCTGTTTTGTGTCTTTGAGGGTATATTTATACTGGCCTACCTCCACTTCTGTAAACTTAGGTCAAGCACAGGAATGGTGTTTGTTTATTGTATAAAAAGGTTAGAGCTGAAAACAATTTTCCTTGGAAAAGTTACAAGTTTTTGTTTGTTTGTTTGTTTCAATCCTCAGAAGAAATTATGACAGAAAGTGCTTGTTTCATTAGCATGGGTGGGAGTCGGAGAAGAAAACAAGGATATCTGCCAATTGGGAACCAGGTTTGCTATAGGCTGATTAACACCAGCCCATCAAAATGCCCAAAGCAAAGAAAGGGGTGGAAATCAGGAAAAACTTGGTTAAGTTGTCTTCATTACAAGTGGTTTATAAATATGAAAGTTTCAGGGTGTAAAATCCTGAAATCCTAGACTCCGTAATAATTTAAAATCTAGTAATGAAATGGGATGGTTGGGTTTCAGATGAACATTTTCATTCTCAGAGGACAACACAATAACTAGAAGAAGAGAAAAGAATTAGGAACATCTTCAGTGAACAATCTCTTCATCTGTAGGTATTTTACTGCTTCTGTGGGGAAAAAAAAGATAAATAACAGCCAAATCTGTAAACATTTGATTTTAATGCGGGGGGGGGGGGGATTGGATCAAAAATAAAAAGCATTTGCTTCTGAAAAATCCCCCACTCCTAAAATATTTTTTCCAGATCTCTAAAAATGTGAAAAGCTGTGTCTTCTTTTTTTTTTTAAGTTTTAGTATGGGATTAAATAAATTTGTACCCATATTTTATTCAACCCTAGTACCTCAGGCCCAGCTTTCTGATAAATATCTAGCTGCCTTTTTAATATAACCATAAATATCCTGTGCTTAAACTTAATATGTTATAGTTTCCCAGCATTAAGCATTCAAAAATCTGGAAGAGAGCTAATTTCGTCAATAAAATGATTTATGATTATCAGTTCCCACTAGCCATGTGTATATTTTAAAATGTTTTGCCATATAAGATAAATGTAGTTAGGTGGTACACTTAAGTATTGTGAATTCTTTATCATCAAATAACAGCACTTGACATGATGATAGATAAATTGCTATTTTTATTTTCTTCTACTCAGTTTATAGCAGGTTTTCAAATCATGAACAAATTGGAAAATCTATTACAAAAGCTGTCAGAACAGAGAAAATTGCCAATATCTATAATGAACATTTTTTTAAAAAAATATTTAACTAAATCCATTTATATTTGAATATATGCTAGCCAAGGTTCATGTATAGAAAATATAATAGGAAAAGAGGGAGCCATATGATTAAATATATATAAAATATGAATAATATGGAGTGCATATATATTTGCATTTTACTGCAAATAGAAAATTCAGAATTGTGAATGGAAAAAGAGATGGCACTGCATTCATTTTAATCAATTCAAAAATCTTGCTCCACCTCAACAAGATTACACATACTTATAAGCACAGGTATGATGGTATGATGCATGTAACATCATATGTTTTACTTGGGTCTTGGAGTCCTAGTGGACAACCATTTAAATATGAGCCAGCAGTGTGCAGCAGCTGCCAAAAAAGCCAACACAGTCCTAGGCTACATAAACAGAGGGATAGAATCAAGATCACATGAAGTGTTAATACCACTTTATAATGCCTTGGTAAGGCCACATTTGGAATACTGCATTCAGTTTTGGTCTCCACGATGTAGAAAAGATGTGGAGACTCTAGAAAGAGTGCAGAGAAGAGCAATAAAGATGATTAGCGGACTGGAGACAAAAAGATATGAAGAACAGTTGCAGGAACTGGGTATGTGTAGTTTAATGAAAAGAAGGACTAGGGGAGACATGATAGCAGTGTTCCAATATCTCAGGGGTTGCCACAAAGAAGAGGGAGTCAAACTATTCTCCAGAGCACCTGACAGTAGAACAAGAAGCAATGGGTGGAAACTAATCAAGGAGAGAAGCAACTTAGAACTGAGGAGAAATTTCCTGACAGTTAGAACAATTAATCAGTGGAACAGCTTGCCTCCAGAAGTTGTGAATCCCCCCAACACTGGAAGTCTTTAATAAGATGTTGGATAGCCATTTGTCTGAAATAATATAGAGTTTCCTGCCTAGGCAGGGGGTTGGACTAGAAGACCTCCAAGATCTCCTCCAACTCTGCTATTGTATTGTATTGTACTTAAGTTGAAACAGATGTGTAAGTAGAATCAGTTTGAGCTAGTGGTTAAGGATCCAAACTGGAAAATGTGAGATTGTGTGCTTTAGCCATGAAATCCAGTTAGATGACTTTGGGCCAGTCATTCTCTCTCAGCCCAACCCACTTCTTGTTGTGAGGAAAATAGAAGGAGGAAGGTGTATTGGATATTTTCACTGCTTTGAGTTATTTGTAAAAAAAATAAAGGTGAAATGCAAACAAATATATAAAAATAAAAATAAATGTTATTTGAAGTAGGTTGGAATAACTCTTTAAGCACATACTTTTTCTTTGACATTTCTCAAACATATGTAGAAAATGTTGTTGCTTTTGTCTAGTTTACAGATAAATAAGAGCTAGAGAGTCTGCATGGAATTTCATATCATGCTATTACAGTCTTAAATAGCAATGCCATCTAGTGGATAGTGTCTATGAAATGATGAAAGATCTATGTGGGAAAATACAGTGTTCTTTGTTTCCTGCCAGCATTTTAATATCAACCCTAGGAAGTTAATAAAGAAGAACCTAAACATGTGTGAAGTGCCTTTCCACACTATTTTTACTTTAAAATTAATTATCCTATAATTAGGTACTGAACAGAAAGGGGGTAACATATGTGGTCATCTAACAACATATTGGTTATAATATTGAATATAGATAAAGATAACCAGTTTCAAGTCCCCATTTGAATATTAACTTCAATCAACCTCTCAAAATGTATTTTATTGCACTGTGTTGTCTAGCAGAGATTTCAAAGTAAGATGCTTTAAGCTGTCAGAGAAAATATGGGAATAAAAGTGAAGTAAAATTAAATTTAGCAACTACATTCTCAACATTCTTCAACCTCACTATTTTCCATGCTGGTTGGAGCTACTGAAAACTGTAACTCAGCAATACCCAAGGATCCCACTTTTCTAGACAAGAGTCACATTTTCTCTAACTTCAGGAAAATCAGGGCATCACCTGCTTTTCAATTATCCCTTTAATTCAGTTTTTTTATGTAATATTTGATGGTCTGTATCAATCTATCAAGTGATATTTTATGTTTCTGAGTTTTCTCTGAATCTCACTGAAAAATTACTTTTCTTCACAGCCAACTAAAAATTCCCTGCAGATTAATTTTCCCTCAGTATTTCTGGGGGCTGACTTTAACACATATAATGTGATATTACAGAGACCAACTTCTGGTAGACAACAGTCAATCGACCTATGAAGATCAGCTAAGGTTGATGCAGCTTTAATGTTCAGCTGAATTGCTTCTGACCCTGTGCTGTAGAAGACCACAGTCAGCCACCATTATCTGCCAGTGCAATGTCAATAATTCCTTCATTTGATTTATTCATTTGGGGGGGGGGCGTATTGTATCATGTTTATGATATGAGTGGTACTATCTATTCATCTTGTCTTCTGACTATTCTAGTTATTTTGATCTTTTTCCAGCATTAAGGTATTTTTCCAAATGGCTTATTCTTTTTTTTCCACATGTTTTTTTTATTTTTAAACATAAAAGACAACATTAAAAATTTTTCATCCATTACATACAGCATGTCGTTTGGTTACAAGTGTTTTTGCATCCGTATTTTCGATTACATATACAATCACAGTTTTTCCATCCAATATAACCAAAAACCTCACTTTCATTGTACAGCATATGTTCAATTACGATTAATATTTCTTTCTTTTCAATAAGCTTAATTCTCACATTCTTGAATGTCTGCTTAACAACAACATACCTTTATGCAATTATTGTCTCATTTTAAATATTTTTATAGTAAAAAGAATTTACCAAGTGTTTATGTTTATATATCTTTCACTACTTTCAACAGGATATCTTTATGGTATGCACTTAAGGAGTTATATATTATATTACCAATCTTCTATCAAATGTACATTGGTTCATTTATTATCTTTATCCTTCATTTTATAACAAAAACTTCTAAATTATTCATATATATGTCAGTGTTTCATTGTATTATTGTTAATCTAACAAGATTATTACGTTTTTGCTTTTCTCCTTCAATTAAAACATTGTATCGTTATTAGTCTATTTGACAACATTATTGTATTCTCACTTTTCTCCTTCAATTAAAACATAAATAAAACATTTTTCATGTCCAGGTTCTTTTTTCCAACCACTGATAAAACAAATCCCATATCTTATAAAATTGCTTGTCTTCTTGTTCTCTAATTTCAAATGTCAATTTGCTCATTTCAGCGCACTCCATTATCTTTCGAATAACTTCTTCCTGTTTTGGTATCATTTCGTTTTTCCAGGTTTTTGCAAATACAATTCTAGCTGGTGTTAAAACGTTTAGAATCAAATATTTTAAGTCTTTGTTGTAAATTTCTGGTATGTTTTCCAGTAAAAAGATCTCTGGTTTGAGGTCTATGTGTTTATGTATCATTTTCTCCAACCACATGTGGATTTTAGTCCAATATCTTTTAGCTTCAATACAAGTCCACCACATGTGGTAGTATGAACCTGGTATCTGATGACATTTCCAACACTTTTCCGATTTATTATTGGACAGCTCTTTACATGGGGCTTCCCTTGGGACGCGCCCGAAGACTGCAGCTAGTCCAGAACGCAGCCGCGCGGGCTGTCATGGGGAGTACTAAGTACTCCCACGTAACACCACTCCTGCGCGAGCTGCACTGGCTGCCTGTGGTTTTTCGGGTGCGTTTCAAGGTTTTGATCACCATCTTTAAAGCGCTCCATGGCATAGGACCTAGCTACCTGCGGGATCGCATCTCTCCACACACATCCCTGCGGCCAATCCGCTCTCACAGGGAGGGACTTCTCCTGGTGCCGTCCACTAGGCAATGCCAACGGGCGGCGCCAAGGAGTAGGGCCTTCTCTGTGATGGGCCCAACCCTCTGGAATGACCTCCCCCCCGACATTAGAACTACCACCGACTTCCGCTCCTTCTGACAAAAATTGAAGACACACCTGTTCCGATTGGCTGGCCTGGCATAATCATAACTGCTACCTCCTGGCAAACATATTTCTTAACTGGTATTTTAGGGGAATTGTTTTTTAATTTTAATTTTATGGGATATTTTTAGGGGTTTTAAACTATTTACTCAGCTGTACAGTTCTTTAAACCTTCTTTTATCCTCCTTCGTATCTATTTACCTATTTATCTATATAATAATTTTAATTGCTTAATTTTATAATTATTTATATGTTGTATTTCTAATATGAACTGTACACCGCCCCGAGTCCCTTTCGGGAGAGGGGGCGGTCTATAAGCGCTCAGTAAATAAATAATAAATAAATAAATAAATAAATAAATAAATAAATAAATAAATAAATAAATAAATAAATAAATAAATAAATAAATAAATAAATAAATAAATAAATAACTAACATTCTTACAATTCTCTTTGGGGATAGGTGCCACCTGTAAAACATCTTATACAAATTTTCTCTATATGCAGTTGACATTGTCATGTTATAAATTTGAGGCCACAGTTTCTGCCATTTTTCTAAATCTATCCCATACCCAAAGTTTTCCCCCCAAGCTATCATAGTTTCTTTAACTTGTTCCTCTTGTAATTTAGTCTCTAATAAATATCCATATAGTTTTTTAATTACTTTTTCATCAGTACCAATTAAAATTTTATCTAACTCAGTCATTTCATTGTAAAGACCTATTGATTTTCTATCTTCATTATATCTAGATTTTATCTGTAAGTATGAATACCAATTCATTTCTATTCCTTCTTGTTTCAACTCTTGAATAGATTTGAGTTCACCCTCTGTATTCAATATTTCAACATATCTTACTGTTTGTTCCTTTTTATATATTATTGGATATGAAAATGCTTCAATAGTTGATATCCAGGGTGGAGTTTTTAAGTAGTGTAATCTTTTAAACTTTTCCCAGTTTAATAACAAGGCCTCCCTTATATAATGTCTTCTAAAATAACCATGTGCTTTTGTTCCCTTATGCCATAAAAAAGCATGCCATCCCAACAATAAATCATGACCCTCTACATTCAATAATCTGGAATGGCTTATTCTTCATGCAGCACCCTGTCTTTAAGTCTTTTATCTAAAATACTGAGGCTGGGTTTAAGTAAATTGGTTGCTTTGATTCAATAACCGGGGCACATCCTATGTTGGGCAGATAAAAAAAGTCACCGTGATGTTAAAAATAGTTTTGTGTCTTCATTTTAGAGGAGTATTTTAAAGAAAACTATGTATGTCAGCATTAATATGTTTATGTATTTTAAATTTTATAGTAATTTTATTAAAGATAATAATGACAAACTATTACAAACTAAAAAAAAAAGAATAAGAAAGTAGGAGGTACAGAAAAGAAAGAAAAAATGGGAAAATATAAAGAGAAAGAAAAGAAAGTAAAATAGAATATAATAAAGAAAAAGAAAAATATATAAATAAGTGACTTACTATCTGATGTGTTTTGAAACACATCAAATGATCTTTTGTTCCTATATCGTATCTCTTATCTATAAACAAATCCAGAATGCCTTGTTATTTTAGTCCTGATGTCATCAAAAGTCTGTTAAATTACTAGAGACAGCAACATATCTATTTTAACATTTTTCAAATAAACCAACTTTATATACCTTCCATACACTTATAACTCTCTTGATCTTGAATCCTTTCAAATAATGTGATAGAACTTCTTTTTTTTCTTTTTGTCTTTTCTCTCCTCGTAAAATTCGTCAAAACTTTAACAAGCTTTTTTTTTTTTTTTTTTTGAAATTTCAAAGGTTAATGTTCCAAAGGTAAATTTTGCCAGTAGTCTCTTACTGGCACCATGTCAAATGCTGCTTAGGTTTATAAATTTAAAAAAATAAAAATAATGCAGCAACTAATACACTTAATTTGTATGGTTTTCATTCCTTTCTCAATGTTTTATTCAGTATTATTATTATATTATATAGTATTGTTTATGAAAGAAACTAAATGAAATAGACAAAAAATCTCATTGACTAGGCAGATTTGTAAAAAGGCATACTTTGTCATCATTCAAACAAATTAATGGTTAGTTCATATTCTTTGAAGTAAAAAAAAATGTACTTAAAAACAAGCAAACAAAACCCAAGGATATTCATGAATCACAAATTTGATCTGAATAGAAGATGTATTTGTTGCTTGAATATCATCTCTGAATTTTCAATTTTTTAAAGAATAAATGTACAATGCAAATCTGATTTTTGCCCTACTTCTTTTACTTATCAATGGTCTCCCTAGCTATTATTTGCCTCTAAATTAGAGTAAAATAGAACAGAACAGAACAGAATAGAATAATGTATTGGCCAAGTGTGATATCCAAGGAATTTGTTTCTGGTGCATAAGCTCCCAGTGTACATATAACAATAGTGATAGATCATTATCATAGTCATTCTAAAAATACATTCATCATAAAACATTAGATACAACACTTAGTCATAGATACTAAATAAGCAATCAACATAAATCATACTAGGATACTAATTAAACAGTATAATATATGTGTACTATTGATGACAAACAAAAGCAAATTTTCAAGAGAAATAAATGTTTGGGTGGTGGCACTGAAGAAGGTGGAAGAGTGGTAGGACACACGTTAGGGCAACAGTACTGCAGAAAGATGCTCTGGGTGATGCACCAGAAACATAACATGATACAAACAATCGCATTGGTGATGTCCTGCACAGAATGCCACTGTCTCTGCTGTACAAAAGCAAAAGCAACCCTATATTACTACTTAATTATAAATCAGTGGCACTATTCATATATTGTATAGTTTATTTTTACAGAAGATCTGCATTTGAAAGAACCTCTTGCACAGTCATACATTACATGTTATATCTAAAAAGAACCAATGTTGACTATTGAATAATTACATTATTATATAGTGAGTTATATCCTATATAGTTGATTGCTATAACTGTTGCCTGATATTATTAAAGATGTTGCAACTTTGCAAAGGTGAAAAGGGCAAGAAATCCTATCAGCAGAGATGTCCATCTGTCACATTAAATAAATTACAGCCTAGCAATCCAGGCTGTGCTGGCTCATTGTCAACTTTGCCTTTCACATCAACCAAAAAACAAAGTCAAAGAGTTGATACACTTTTGAAAATGATTCCGATCACTTATCTATTTTATTTCTTTTGTTGTTTTGCTTTTAACCAGGTCACTGTTGCTCACATTATCACATTCAATTAACTTAGAGTGCAAGGTAAAGCCTAGGGAACATATTTCATTAAGTAATGTTATGGTGCATGATTGGTCCTTTGTCAAGAGGGTTGACTTTTAGAACACTCTAGTAGATTTAGAAGAACCAGGCTTGCTAGGATTGAAAGCCCTCTTGGCAGATTTTAGTGTGATATATTGAGCTCTTGTACTAAAACGGCAATGCAATGAAGTAAGTAGTAAATAAATTGTTATCAGCTCTACAATTAAAATAAGCATAATTTTGAATGATTCATAAAATCCTTCTGTTCATCCAATGAAAATGTCTTGTGGTTTCCTTCTTATTGTAATCTCTTGCATCCTAAAAAACAACCATAAGAAAAAAGGCTATTTCTACAGTGTGAATGAGGGACGCAGTGGCTTGGTGGCTAAGATGCTGAGCTTGTCAATCAGAAAGGTCGACAGTTCAGCGGTTCAAATCCCTAGCACCGCATAAGGGAGTGAGCTCCTATTACTTGTCCCAGCTTCTGCCAACCTAGCAGTTCGAAAGCATGGAAAAAATGCAAGTACAAAAATAGGGACCATCTTTGGTGGGAAGTTAACAGCATTCCGTGCACCTTTGGCATTTAGTCATGCCAGCCACATGATCATGGAGATGTCTTCGGACAATGCTGGCTCTTCGGATTTGAAACAGAGATGAGCATCGTCCCCTAGAGTCAGGAATGACTAGCACATATGTGCAAGCGGAACCTTGATCTTACAGTGTGGATTGCAGCTTTGGGTAAGAACAAAAATTTAAAAAATATGAAAAGGGGCAATAGTAATGATACTGCATACTATTTTTAATGGGAGCCTATCAATTTGCTTACTCGGTGATGATATTAAATTAAACAAAACTCACATAATGCTGAGACTAGAATGTTATGACCCTAGCCAGATGTGACAAACTTAGCCCCAACATGTGATCCTTGTATCACAAGATCATGACATGTACTAGACATGAAATGTTGAATCTAATCCCATTAAGAAAGGACTGCCTTTCAATTATAATCACTCCCCCGTCCGTTACCCATTTTCTTTCAAAGACAGTTTTTCTCCTCTTATTTCCTGTCCTTCAAGCCATCAGATCAAACTAAGCAGAATCTGGGAGATAATGGTTCATAAAAACAGCAGTTATTGTAAAACAAGAATTTCTTGTTATTTCATGATGCAAAAGGCTATAGATAATATTACAACATTGAAAGGAACTTTTATGGCCACAGAGTTGTGTTTCTGTAAGAATGGTGTCAATTAGATGTAATACTTGATGCAAAAGATGGGGAATCAGGTTAATGTTGAATCCTTTTTAATGAAAAAATGTAAGATTTCAAAAAAATGTATTTTATGACAAATATAATATCTCCAAAATTCAATAGTTTCCAAATTCAACAACCTAAATTTAAAAGAAAGAAAATGAATCACTTGATTGAGAATGCTAGGATGCACACTTGGTATGAGAGCATCAATTTTTATTGTATAAATTAAACTTCTTTAATTTTATTTATCATTAAAAGGACTATTTTTTTAAAAAAAAAAGTTGTATGACATTACCACATTCTTTCTAAGGACTTCTAGGTAGTATAGTAAATCAACTACATCTCCAACCATGGCAAAAGACCAAAGGACCAGCTAATTTCTTTGTAACATTTTAGGACAAGGAGAGGATTGCAGATTACCCATATGTCTTCTAGATAGCTTCGTCTAGTGATGAGACTGCAGGAGAGATGGGAAGGGCTCAAGCCATCATGTTCTTAATGGAATCTCTGGGTTCATTAACATCATTTTTGGAAAATGCCCATTTAACTAACTTAATGTTATTAGAGACTTTCAGAAGGACATGTTTGAAAAATCAGTCTACCTTAATTCTTGAACAAAAATAAATAAATAAATAAATATTAACCATAAGTTTAAGAATTTAAAGAATTCTTTAAAATATTTATGGATTTGCATATAGATAAGGGATAGATTTTGGGAAGAAAATATTTTTGCTTGTAAGCTTATAGAGGTAAAGCGTTATGTTTATTTTTTCTCTATTTTTCTGAATTTGCATTTTTTATTCTTTCTAGCTCTCCTCTCTCTGAGTTTAGTTTGTAATTGCTTTTACTATTATAATTAACATTTTTCTTTTTTTTTTTACACAATATAATGATAGACTATAATTTTTACATTCTTAACATCTTAAATTTAGGTCAACATGTTCTCTTTTAGCTTTATGCTATCAAGAAAAGATGCTTGAGTAAAATTATTTCACTGATGTCTTAAGATGTATAATGAAAAGTTCGCAGACCATTTTTTGTATTCTAATTAGCTCTCAGGAATGAAGTTCTTCTATTTATCGGTGCCTTGTGATTTTCAATTATTTAAATATTTTTGTAAACATGATAAACGTTGGTATCATTGTACAGTCTGCATTTAAAAGAAGCAAATATGTGAACTAATTATCCCTCAATAATAATTTCTTTATAATGCAAAAACGTATGTGAAAAGAATGTAAGACAAAGATGGAAGGAATGTCCTGGAAACAATTCCTCTTCAAGTAATATTTCTTATTTTATCGAAACCCTTTTGAAAATTCATTTGTGATGACTAAGGCTTTCCAATTTGCTTCATAAATGGGTATAAAGAAATTTGATGAGGCCAAACTTGTATTCAAAGTCACAAATGCATACCTTCCAAAGCTATGTGAACCTAAATGCAAAATGGGCAATGAAAATATTTTAAGAGACGCAAAAGCCGGTAGAAAATTATTCATGAGTTTTCATGACATTTTATTATATTGCATGATTCATAGCTCAAAGCCAGTGCACAAAACTACATAAATTAGGTTAAGCTCACAGATTGCTTTTAAAAAATGCATGTTTGGAGAATGGATTTAAAGTGTATAGTAAAATATGTATAAAAGTACACATCTTTCTTCTCTCCTCCATTTTTGGCTGAACTTGCAAACAGATTAAACAGATTTTTAAAAAGCCAAAATAATTGGAAAAATTGGGGAAAATAATATAATAAAATTCTAGGATGCACTCATCCCCCAAAAAGTTCATTATGCATAAATTTGGTAACAATTCTTATCTCAAATCTCTCTAGCTTTGTCTAATGTTTTAAAATCAGTCCCTAAATACATATCTGTTGGTTTGGCAGTCCAAATCCAATGTATAAGAAAAGAAGAGGCATTTAAAAAGGTTGCAAACAATAAGACACCCGTTAGCTCTTGGTTTATTTTAATGCTTGGGTCTCAATGGATGGTACAAAACCATTCACAATCTTACTGAATTTTCCTTAGTCTCAGACTTTTCAGTTATTTATCGAATCTCTGGAAGAATTGATTTGTGAGAGCACCTAATATTATGGCCCTGAACTTGCCCAATTTTTATTTTCCTGTGAATGACTAACGTATCTGGAACTTTATTTGAGGCAAGAGCCCCACATCCAGGTTCCATCTCACTCATCTCAGCTCTATCTATCATCTATCAATTTTTTATCTTGCCTTTATCATTTTTGTAAATGATTCAAGGCAGCAAGCACATCTAATATATCTTCCTCCTCTGATTTTCCCAGAACAACAACACAGTAAAGTGAGTTGAACGGAGGGAAGGAGGGAGGGGGGGGGAGAAATTGGTCCAAAATCACCAATCAGCTTTTATACCTAAAATGGGATTATATAATTTATAATCTCCTGGCTTCTAACCTAATATATTAATCACTAGACCAAACTGGTATAATATAAAACTCATCCCCTAGGCTAAGATGTGATCCCCATTGGTTTGTATTGTGTCCAGGCAGATTACGTCAGGGATTTCCCCCTGACAGCCGGCATCTGCGCTAGCAACAGCCAGGTCGCGTCTGATTGGCTAAGACGCAACCTGGCTGAGAGCGGGGAAACTCTGGCTTGGGGATTGGCTGGTTCGTTTGACAGCTTCGTATAAATAGCTGTCAGACGAACCCTGCTTCGATTCTCTCCTGTATTCTGTTGAGACTGTTGTGTACTAATAAAGACCTTTGATTCTCCTCACGACTCCGCTCGCCTTTCGTGCCTATTCTACACTGGCGACGAAGGTGGGATCCAGCCGCTGACCCATCGAGCGTTCCATCTTGGCACGATCGTACCGGCGACCCGTTCCTGCCAGCCTAGCTCGAGTTCTGAGGAGACCATGTCGGCAATGCCAACATTCGTTCCATTTGGCTGCGACGGCGAGACTTGGGAAGCGTTCATGGAGCGCTTCGAGTGCTACCTGATAGCCAACGGCCGTCGCGATGTACCAGACGACGAGAAGTGCAGCTTCTTCTTGAGCTGCTGCGGCATGCCAATGTTTAGCGCCGCTCGCTCATTAGCCGCCCCACAGCCAGTCCATTCTCTGGACTGGGCCACATTAACGGAGCGCCTTCAGCGCCACTACGCCCCCACACCATCCTGGGTGGCGAGGCACTACGCTTTCAGGCGTTGTGTCCAGAAGCCGGAGGAGTCGGTGAGCCAGTTCCTCCAGTCGCTTCGCACCGCGGCGATGAGGTGCGAGTTTGCCGACCTCGATCGCAACCTCACGGAGCAGTTCGTCAGCGGCGTAAAAGATCTGCGCCTTCGCCAGCGGCTCCTGTCACAAGCAGACATCACGCTGACTGGGGCCATCGAGCAAGCAAGGGCGGCTGAACTCTCCGACGAGTCAATGGCGGAGATGTTCAACCTGCCGCCTCCGCCAGGCCGCACATGCCTGGTGGACGAACTAGTTCCCTTGCCAAATGACTATCCTGAGGAGGGAGCGGTGGCGCGCATTGGCCAGTCCGCTAGAAGACGCGTCCCTCAGCGAGCCCGGGAAGCTGTGACCGCTTGCCTTGGCTGTGGAGGCAACCACGACCGTTCGGGTTGCCCCTTTTAAGCCGCGGTTTGCCGTCGCTGCCTTAAGAAGGGGCATTTGGCCCAGGTCTGCCGAGCGCAGCTTCCCTTGCCACAGCGCCCAGAAGACGTCCCGACCACAGCCGCCGTCAAACAGCGACCTGGAGGCCATGCTGGACGACAGCAGCAGCAGCAGCAGCAGCAGCAGCAACCTTCGCGCGGAGGCTGCTACGCCGTGGACGCTGACTTCCACGCCAACCCCGCAGAGTTGGCCTTCCATACGGGTGCAGGTGCGGAGCGCATCAAGGCGTCGCTCCTCATCGAGGGCTCCCCCTGCACCATGGAGGTGGACTCGGGGTCATCCCGATCCCTTCTGTCGTGGGCAGAGTTCTCCCGCCTCTGTCCAGGCATCCCGAAGACCCAGCTCTCCTTCCCAGACGCAACCCTACGGGACTACCAGGGGACTCTAATTCCTACCCTGGGTTGTCACCTGGTGCGGGTGGAATACGGGGACTTTTCGGGGTGCCTTCCCCTACTAGTGGTGGAAAAGCCTTTGCCGGCCCTCCTGGGCCTTGACTGGTTCCCGGCACTTGGCCTATCAGTGCACGGGGTAAGACAAGTGGTGGCCACGCCTCCTGACGTGGCCGACGTCCTTGCCAGATTTTCTGATGTGTTTGATGGGCAGCTGGGGGCGTATAAGGGCACGCCCATCTCCTTGAACCTAGACCCCCAGGTTGCCCCCATTAGGCTGAAGGCCCGTAGGGTGCCTTTCGCCTTGAGGGCAAAGGTTGATGCGGAGCTAGACAAGCTCGTCGCGCAGGGAGTCTTGGAGCCAGTGGATTACTCCAAGTGGGAGACCCCTTTGGTCATCCCAGTTAAGGCGGATGGGTCCATTCGCCTCTGCGCCGATTTTAAATCCACCATCAACCTTGCCCTCCAGGCGAACCCCTATCTAGTTCCGGTAGTGCAGCACTTGCTCCACTCTTTGGGGCAGGGCTGCATCTTTGCGAAGCTGGATATGGCGCAGGCCTACCAGCAGCTCCCGGTGGATGACGAGGCAGCGGCCGCGCAGACCATCGTCACCCACCGTGGAGCTTTCCGTTGCCGCCGCTTGCAATTCGGCGTTTCCGTAGCCCCGGGGATCTTCCAGAGCCTTATGGAGCGGCTGCTCCATGGGCTCCCAGGCGTGGTGCCGTATTTCGATGACGTCCTGATCGCCGCCAGCAGCTGATCGGGCCTCATCGAAGTACTAGTGAAGGTCCTCGAGTGTTTCAGGGGCGCGGGTTTAAAATTAAAGTGCAGCAAATGCTCATTTGCTGTGCCCCGGGTTGATTTCCTGGGCTTCACAATTGACGCCCAAGGAATTCACCCCACCCCTTCCAAGGTAGCAGCCATCAGGAACGCCCCCACGCCTGCCTCCAAGACGGAGCTGCAGGCGTTCCTTGGCTTGCTCAACTTCTACGCGCCATTCCTGCCGCATAAGGCGTCACTAGCCGAGCCGCTGCATCGGTTGCTCGACCGATCGACAGCCTGGCACTGGGGCAGCCGCGAAGCGCATGCGTTCGTGGCTGTCAAAGACTTGCTGACGTCAGAGGCAGTCCTCGTTCAATATTCGGACAAGTTGCCTTTGACTCTTGCTTGTGACGCCTCCCCCGTGGGTTTGGGGGCGGTCCTGAGCCATGTGCTGCCCAATGGCTCGGAGGCCCCCATAGCCTTTTATTCCCGGACACTGACTTCTGCAGAACGCAACTACAGCCAGATCGACAAGGAGGCTCTGGCTGCAGTGTCAGGGATTAAGAGGTTCCATGATTACCTCTATGGTCGGCACTTTACTTTGTTCACCGACCATAAGCCACTCCTTGGGCTTTTGGCAGGTAACAAGCCGACCCCTCCCATTCTCTCACCGCGCATGACAAGGTGGACAGAGTTCCTGGCTGCATACAGCTACACTCTGCTCTACCGCCCGGGCAAGCACATTGGGCACGCTGATGCCCTCAGCCGCTGCCCCCTGCCCATTGCAGACCCCCCGACAGTGCCTTGCCTGTCGGTTTTGGCCATAGCGGATTTGGCTCTGCCACTCTCTTCCGGAGAGGTGGCCTCAAAATCTAGGGCTGACCCTGACCTGTCCCAGGTCATGAGATGGGTGCATAGGGGCTGGCCTGAGGGACCGGTGCCAGAGCACCTTCGTCCCTTCAAGGCCAGGCAGTTGGAGCTGTCACTTCACAGTGGGTGCCTCCTGTGGGGTGACAGGGTGGTCATTCCACCCAGCCTGCGCCATCGGGTGCTATCTCACCTTCATGAGGGCCACCCAGGCATAGTGCGCATGAAGTGCCTGGCGCGCAGCTATGTCTGGTGGCCTCGTATTGACGACGAGATAGCCGCCTGGGTGGCTGGCTGCTCCCCCTGCCAACATTCCCGACCGGCGCCACCGGCAGCCGCTCCTAGGGAATGGGAATTGCCCCATGGACCTTGGTCCCGCATTCACGTGGATTTTGCGGGTCCCTTCAGAGGCCAGGTCTTCTTGGTGGTGGTGGATGCATATTCGCGCTGGGTGGAGCTCATCCTCATGAGGTCCACCACAGCCGAGGCCACGATCAGGGAGCTGACTAGGCTTTTCGCCACCCATGGCTTGCCGGACGTCATCGTCTCTGATAACGGGCCTCAATTTGCATCCACCGCGTTCCAGCTGTTCCTGGCTTCTCAGGGTATCCGCCATGCCCCAGTCGCCCCATACCATCCGGCTAGTAATGGCCGGGCGGAACGGGCGGTCCGCTCGGCCAAGGAGGCGTTAGGCAGGATGGATGGGGCAGACTGGCCATCAAGGGTGGCTGCTTACCTGTTGGTACAGCATGCCACTCCTTGCCCCCTGACCGGGAAGTCTCCAGCTGAGCTGCTGATGGGCCGGCGCCTGCGGACCACCTTGGATAGGTTGCACCACTCTATTCAAGTGAACAGCCTGGCAACCTGGGGCCCCCTTCCCGTTCTTTCCTTCTGGGCGATTCTGTTTGGGCTCAGGCATTCTCAGGGGCGGTTAGGTGGGTGCCTGCCACCATCTCCGCCATAACCGGCCCCTGTTCTTACAGGGTCCAGCTACCTGATGGGACCGAATGGCGGCGGCACCTGGATCAATTGAGGCGCCGCCTGCCCTGCAACAGCGACAACACCCCCGCCAGGTCGACCATCGACGTTGCTGCGCCTGAGCCCTCCAACGTTCCGTTTCCTGGTGCCCTTCCACCAGACATTGATCGCCCGGTCCAGCTGCCCAGGGCCTTCCCGTCCTCGTACGCCGCCTCCCGGCCGTCCATTGTTGAGGGTGTGCCGCCCGTTAGGCGTCAGCCTCCCGGTTTCCAACTGGCCTTCCCCGAGTCAGGCCAGGCCTACCAAGAAATGCCCTGCTCAAGCCCGCCTTCAGCCGCGCCCCCTCGGCCCTGCCTACCTGGGCCTTGTCGTTCTCCGTCTGGGGTGGGCCTCCAAGATGGCGCCCGGAGCTCCACTCCCTTGTGGGAGGAGCTTCGACGGACACCACCTCCCTCTCCGGCGCCTCCTGTCGAACTGAGGCATTCTGGGCGGGTCCAACGCCGCCCAGACTATTTGCGTGACTACGTTTGTGCGTCGCCTGCACATGCGCAGTCACTGGGGGGGAAGGAGTATTGTGTCCAGGCAGATGACGTCAGGGATTTCCCCCTGACAGCCGGCATCTGCGCTAGCAACAGCCAGGTCGCGTCTGATTGGCTAAGACGCGACCTGGCTGAGAGCGGGGAAACTCTGGCTTGGGGATTGGCTGGTTCGTTTGACAGCTTCGTATAAATAGCTGTCAGACGAACCCTGCTTCGATTCTCTCCTGTATTCTGTTGAGACTGTTGTGTACTAATAAAGACCTTTGATTCTCCTCACAACTCCGCTCGCCTTTCGTGCCTATTCTACAGTTTGGTTACATGCTTATGGTTACAGTGAACAATATTATAGTCATACATTATGTGCTTTGTGTTGAAACATCTCTTGTTCACTTAAACATTTACACTTAAATGTAGCTTCTTTCTGCTTTTGGCAGGAACTCAGCAGTAGCCATTTCTGAGCAAAGAAGGACAAGGATGATGAAAATACTGGAATTTAAATCTATATTACCTTGAAAAAAGATATGTGTAGAAGACATAATAACAAATCCCCAATTAACTCAAAGCATCTCATACAAAGAAGGGTCAAATTCTGTTCTCTATCAATTCCAAGAGTAGGAAGTAATGGTCTAAATTCAGAAAATGAAGCTGGCTAAATGTTAAGAATATATAACTAATATTGGGTTTTTAAGAGCACGAACTACTCAATAGTTGAATCAATTAACAACAGGATGATGTATCTCTTTTGTTGAATTTCTTCATATGGAGGCTGGTTGTCATATCTTGGACATACTTTAGAGTATGTATGTATGTATGTATGTATGTATGTATGTATGTATGTATATGTATATATATACATGTATGTATGTATGTATGTATGTATGTATGTATGTATGTATGTACTTTCTATCTCCCTCAAAGAGCGACTCTGTATGATGACACTAAAATGCTCAAATATAAAACAGTACCACTTTTTTTAACCACTTAAAGCTTCTGGATATTTTTCAAGGGTAGCCCTAGTGATTCTCACACTTTAGCAAGGGGTGGTGCCCAATGGCCAAAATGGTCCCCTCTCATTCTAGGACAGCATTCTTAGGGTTGTGTTACATACATTGGAGTGACAATAAATTTCATGACTTAGTAATTAAGTAGCAGATCTATTTAAAACAACATGGCCTATAACTTCCAGTACAGCCAATTTTATTACTCCTGGCAGCTGCAGAAAGGACAGGAAATGCTCCTATGCATCTGTCTTTTGTTGCTAGAAGAAATCTCAGTTGAAGCTCTGAAGGGATATGATATTCTTCCTTCTACAAAGAATAGTATTGTTACCACCCCTCATGAGTAGAATCACAGTTACATCTACTACACAATATACTTTACTAGAATACCTTGTAAATGCCCAGTGTAGTGTTTCTCAAGATCACCAATTGTAATATCTGTGGACTTCAACTCCCAGAATTCAAATGCATGCAAAGCTGCACTATTACTAGGCCCATTTTTTTCAGCAGTTAACACTGTAATTGTTAAATGAATTCAGTATTTCAAGAAAATGGTATTAAAACTCTAGAAACCAGCAAACAGCCCCACTCATCCCTGAAAATTGCAGTCACTTGAAGCGAACAGCTGTAAAGGCGAGCACTCAAAATATGATCATGTGACTGTGAGTATGTATGGCTATTGTAACTTTTAAATCAGATCATTTGGGGTGGTTCTTTGGTAATTGCACATGGCATGATACTTTGGAGCATAGCATGTATCTCCTATGGTAAGCAGCAACCACAATATGAATAGCCTCCCTTTTTAACCCCTGAGGCCTTCATGTGTGCATCAGGCATCCACTCCCTGTACCCCTTCCCTCTTCCCTTACCCTTTCACTTGGAAAGCTTTGGCACCCATGTAAAGCAGCCCGTGCAAAGCACCACTAGTCTACTATGAAGTTTCTTAATCCAGACTATTAAAAGTCTGAAATGCTCAGATTCTATTCATTTAATGGACAGATTTCTCTATTAAACCACCAGCACCTCAAAAGTTAGTATCACTGATCAAGGAGTTTACTCCCGAGTTCACCCCAAATCTTGACCTGATTGGAAAAATACATTAAAGCCATTAAAATACAGTTCTAATGTGTAATAGAAGAAACAGTATGTTACATACTAGCTTCAACTATAGTGGTTTCCACCAAGGTTTAATCTCATTGTTCTCACTTGTTGCATTTAATAAAGAGCTGTTGTTACCGTTAGTCTGTGTGTGCCTATCCATTACCCGATCTAACACTGGCGACGAAGGTGGGATTGGAAGGCAACTAGGTGAACCAAAAAGAGCGAAGCAATCCAGCAAGTACATCCAGCGCAGCTTCGAGCAGCCATTTTTGAGTGGCAAACTCAAAATGCCCTCAGGACACAAAATGGCCATGCACGCCCCAGCGACTCCATATGACCCAGTCACAGAGCACTGGGACTCGTATATGCTACATTTTGACTGTTTCCTCGAGGCCAACGACCTAACATTGTACACTTGGATAAAGAAATATTGCTTCAACTTCTTTCTCAAATTCAATCACACTGGACTACCCTCTGAAAAATTCTCTATTCTCTTGTTTTTTTCTACCCCGATGGTTGATTTAAAAATAATGATACCATTCCACACTTTCTATTAGAAAAACATATAAGATAAATAAGCAGTTTGAGTGCAAATTAGACTGTTGTCAGCATTCCAAATATCATGCAGAATTAAATCAGAGTCCAAGGCAGAGCTATCCTTAAAATTCCAATTTAATAAGACAGACATGTTGGCACATCTATGGAAATCCCAAATCTAAAGCTTCCTGGGATTCCACCCAGTTGAAAGTTCATGATCTTATACCCACACCCATAAATCCATCACATGGTCCAATCTTCGCCGCCCACGCTGGCATTTCCACCCATCTAGTTCCGGTTAGATGCAGAGGTACAAAACATGACCTTGAGCCTCTAGAAAGGAATGACAACAACACATTCTTCAATTCTACTCCTTACTATTCCCCCTCCCAATTACTACACTAATGAAACAGCATAATGAAATAATAGAGAGCATGGCAGGCCAAAAATCCTAAAAAGGAATACAACTGCAGGCCTGACAACTGTAATTGTACACAACTTTCCTGGGAGGAATCATATAGTTTAGGACAGTGGTTCTCAACCTGTGGGTCAGGACCCCTTTGGGGGTCGAATGACCCTTTCACAGGGGTCACCTAAGACCATTGGAAAACACATATTTTTGAAAAAATATGGAAAACATAAAATAATCTTATGGTTGGGGGTCACCACAACATGAGGAACTGTATTAAAGGGTCACGGCATTAGGAAGGTTGAGAACCACTGGTTTAGGAGATACTATATCTTTAGCATGTTTTATGTTATAGCATCAGAAAAGACAATATTCCCTTTTTCAACTTAATACTAACTTTTTAATGTCTAGATTCACTCTGCGTTGGTGCTTGAATAATCTTTTAGACAAATCCCTTGCAGATACTACATTGGAAAACTGGATAAGTTTTAGCTTCTTTCTTTTCCTTTCTTATATTAATTATGTTTTAAATTAAGTCAGAAGATCCATGGTCACACTTTGTCATATTATACTACTATGTAATACTTTTAAAACCAAAAATACATCATGTCTCTCTGCATATGTGCCTATTCTATAGATTATTGAACCAGGTGTGAATTAAGAAACTTAAATTAAAGCCAATAATAGAGAGAAATTCCTATGGAAAATTCAAAATGGCTTGTATTCAAAGCTTTTTTGAATTAAGTACACCTCAAACATTTAAAGAAAGAAATTTCCCCCTTTAACATTTATGGCACAACAGAAGAATGCAAAGACAAACATTAAAATCAAAATTAATCTATAGGAATAGAGCTCACTCAGTGCAAATGTTATGTAAATAGCTGGTTAGACTATAAATACAAGCAAGTACAATGGGAAAGAACAAATTAAACTAAATTACAAATATACATTCAGATGGAGTATTTAAATAGAAGTCTGTAAAGCTAGATAATCATTTGTGATTTATAGAAACAGCAATTAACATTCTAGTAAAATATAATTTTTGTAGAACTATGTTCATAAATAAGTCACATGATTAATGTATTAATGGAAAAATAACTATCATTTCATTGCTGGTTCTCCATATTACTATCACAAAGCTAGACCTAATATTCTTCTAATGTGCTAAGTGAAATCTAGGTGAAATCTAGGTTGAAAAAATATTTCTTATTACTACTCTAATTTTCCTTAAGGAATATGAGACATTTGGCATTGGTCACCATTTTATGATCCCAGCAATTGTATAAAATAGGTTGGGTGAGAAATGCTGCAAAGTCATCACATAAACCACATAGGTTGAATATGGATTAGTTCACTTCAAGACGTACATTATAACAACTTGACTACATGGTATCATAGCATTCTTTGAATATGGTTTGCAACAACCAGATACTTAGAAGTTTGAGGACAGAGAATAGAACAATGCAAGTCTTATTTAAATTACACTTAGAAAGGCATTCAAGCATATAAATATTCATGATTTGCAATATTGCAAATTATAAATTTATGGCAACTTGGGTAGATATAACCATGTTCCTTCTCTAATTCAGGTAAGATTAAGCCCTATTGTTTTAGTGTCCATTAAAAAAAGGCATATGAGCCTTTAGCTTTCCATTCCTTTTGAATAATTTTCTAAAATTCTAGGGGATTTTCATAGAAAAAATACTTTAAAATGTGCTATGTATTCTACTTTACATTCTATTTGGATGACAAATGGAACTTGCTTTAAAAAGAGTTTGATAATTGCAATATAGGAATAATAAGTCATTTGCTGCTCATTAACTAGCATCACAAACAAGTCTAGCCATTATTATATGCTCCTGTTTTTTAATCTCTTTAACACTTTTTTCAGAAGTATTCTGTGCCAAAGATGACAAGTTGAATAGTGAAGCTGCAATTCATCTAAAATAAGTCACCTTCTTTCACTTTATTAATCTGACTCTCTAGCTATGAATTTGCCCCTGGCCATTTTAATCAATGCAATTTTATTGAATAACCTCCTTCTAGCACATGTCATCCTCAACTCTTCTTTAAATTAAAATGAGAGAGTAATTAGATTAATTATTCTGTGAATCAAAGTTTAAAGGGAATTGATTAAAGTAACAACACTTACTGATTTTATAAAATCTAAATTTAAATAATTAAGTCTGTTATGCTTTATTCAGTGACAAGCACTAAGGAAGAACAATCTGTCAATTTTTCTTAGCGTTGACTTTTCCCGCCAATCTTGAGTTTGATAATCATATATCTCCATCATTGTAAGAATGTTCACTAATATATACATTCGGGAGCACTCTTTCTTCTAATACATCCTTTTAGCTCATATTTTAATTCACTTTATACTCTTTTTTAATTTGTATAACAATACTTGAGAGATACATATTTTGAAGGAACACTGAGATATAATCAAGATTACATTCTGTCCTGGGAATTTTCTTGAATTTTTTCTCCTATTCCTTATTTCCCAGTAAACGTCAGGAAACAATTTGTTTGTTTGTTTGTTGTTGTTGTTGTTGTTCTTGTTGTTACATCCTCAAACCCCCATAACTTTAACCTTAAACTTTCTACTGTTGACCTCACCCCATTCCTAAGAGATCAGTAGGGGTGTGCATAAGTGCATAAGTATACCATTATACCGGACATTTTTCTAACTAAACTAAATTAGTTAGTGGTATCTGAACACACTTGTAAGTGTCACAAGCTTCCTAACAGACAGGAAGCAACAGGTGAAGCTAGGCAAAATCACATCAGATACCAATACAATTGGCATAGGAGCCCCCCAGGGCTGTGTGCTCTCTCCACTTCTCTTCTCTCAATATATCAATGACTGCATCTCAAACAATCCATCCATTAAACTACTGAAGTTTGCAGGTGATACAACAGTGACTGGTCTCATTTGAGACAACGATGAAACCGCATACAGATGGGAGGTTGAACAATCTGGAACTGAACACACTCAAAACCGTAGAAATGGTGGTAGACTTTAGGAGAAATCCTACCATACTACCACCTCTTACAATACTAGACAACACAGTATCAACAGTAGAGACCTTCAAATTTCTAGGTTCTATCATATCTCAAGACCTAAAATGGACACCTAACATCAAAAACATCACCAAAACAGCACAAGAAAGAATGTTCTTTCAGCACCAACTCAGGAAGCTCAAACTGCCCAAGGAGCTGCTGATACAGTTCTACAGAGGAATTATTAAGTCTGTCATCTGCACCTCTATAACTGCCTGGTTTGGTTCTACAACCCAACAAGACAGACACAGACTTCAGAGGATAATCAGAACTGCAGAAAATACAATTACTACCAACCTGCCTTCCATTGAGGATCTGTACACTGCACAAGTCAAAAAGAGGGCTGTGAAAATATTTACAGACTCCTCACATCCTGGACACAAATTGTTTCAACTCCTACCCTCAAAACGATACTATAGAGCACTGCGCACCAAGACAACTAGACACAAGAACAGTTTTTCCCCAAATGCCATCACTCTGCTAAACAAATAATTCCCTCACCACTGTCAAACAATTCACTAAGGTTGTATTACTATTGCTATTAGTCTTCTCATCATTCCTATCACCCATCTCCTCCCACTTATGACTGCAGGACTGTAATTTTGTTGCTTGTATCCTTACGATTTACATTGATATTGATTGTTTCCTGATTGCTTATTTGTACCCTGTGACTATCAGTAAGTGCTGCACCTTATGATTCTTGATGAATGTATCTTGCCTTTTTAGGTACACTGAGAGCATATGCACCAAAGACAAATTCCTTATGTGTCCAATCATACTTGGCCAATAAAGAATTCTATTCTATTCTATTCTATTCTATTCTATTCTATTCTATTCTATTCTATTCTATTCTATTCTATTCTATTCTATTCTATTCTATTCTATTCTATTCTATTCCATTCCATTCCATTCCATTCTATTCTATTCTATTCTATTCTAACATCCCTGTCCTAATGTTCCCATTTATTTGTACCCATTTCCTGTGTTTTTATTCATGTTTATTCTTATTCCTGTTATCTTGTACATGAGTGACAAACTAAATAAATAAAATGAAATAAATTTCTTTTTCTCATGGACAGTGGCAATCCATTGTCTCCTGGATGTGAGGTATTATGGTGAGGTATTGCTTCTATTGTTTTTATATTGGGTTTTTATCTTTGTAAGCCATCCAGAGTCACTGAGAGTGGGTTAGGTAGTCATATAAATTTTCTTAAATAAATAAACAATCCCCTGAGAAACAGAGAGAGCAATCTGGTTGTGTGCTGAGTTTATTGAACAGATCTCAGTTTTGGTATCCAGAAGAATCCCCCCCCCCCATGGAATGTTTTTCCAATGAAATCAGGGAGGTGGATGCTGTTACAAGAGCCAGTACATCAGTTTTGGATTATTTGAGCTTTGTGTGGGCTTGGGGATTTTTATTTTTGACCTTCCTTTCATATCTGACAAATCTTATATTTTTATATGTAAAGAATATATCATCCAAATATAGTTTATTGTCAGTTCAACAACAATATCAAAAGCTAGCATTATTTTATATACCAGATCTCTTAATTATACAGTGCAAAACAGATTAATATGTGATGCTGAATTGAGATCAAAACAGATTGCCACAGAGACTTTTTCAAACTGCATAAAAATGGTTAGACAAATGAAATCAGAGAAAGACTGCCTAATAGCTGCACTGGGAATAACATGGCAGAAGCTGCATCAAGTAATGGAATGCTACTAAGAGTTTTGGAAGATTGTTTCATTTGCCTGATGAATGCAAAAGTCAATACGCAAGTGACAGTAAACATTATTGATTCTCACATACAAGCCAAATCAGAAGAAAACCACACCAAGATATTTAAATGTGCAGAAAACTAGAGGGGATTTATAAAAATCAAACACAAGTATGGTGTTGTATAGATCAAGATATTCTAGTTCAGGTTCTTTTATTTAATTAGTACCCACATAGATGGACATATCCGAATAATACAGAACCTTAGTTCCAATCCTTATTTTTTTTTAAAGATTAAAACAAACATTTAAAATCATGGGAGATCATTTTAATTTCATTCAGAACAATGTTACCAGTATTTTTGGATGTGCAGCAATTGATTACTGGTGTAAGGGATAAATAGGGACTATTTACGTATATCAAAAAGTTTTTTTTTTTAATTTTTAAAAAGGTGGCGTTATGCCAAAAGCTGGCATATTTTTCATCCAAAATTCTCACCAGTCACATTTGGGGAGTATTTGGCAAATCTTTACAAAATACATGCAACAAATGTTCAATGGTATATTATAGATAGAGAATGATATACTTTCTGATTACATTCAGAGAAATGGATTTTTCTGCTTTCTTTTCATCCTAGGACAACCAGATGCTGTTCAGATTCATTGGCACAATGAAGCAGCTACATGCAGGCATTTTAATTTATTTGTTTATTAATTTTCTAATTTTAGAACACTTTTCTGCACCTCTTCCATATTTTGTTAGATCCAATGGACTTGAAGGCCCACTGATTCTAGGAAAAGACCAAGATTTCCTAAAGTTAGGTTAATCCTAGATTTGAACAGGATGACTCCTCACATGCCTATGCATCCACCCATCTTGCCCCCTTGCACACTCTTCTTGACCCACACCTCTGACAAATCTCTTTGCAACCTCCACACGCTATCCCTGATGTACACCATAGTCTTCCCAACCTGTGTGCACCCTCACATACTCTCCCCAAGTCAGCACTTCACATATCCTTTCTACTATTGTATATCCTCCCTGCCCAGAGGTGATATACTCTGAAGTCTGCTACCGGTTCACATGTGGGCCACCAATTCGAACTGGTAGTAAAAGAATGCTACTAGTTCAGGTGATCCGATAGTTCTGATTATCAGCTGTGCAACAATCAACTGATTGTCACACAGCTGATCGTCGGAACTAGTGGTTTGCCCAAACCAGTAACATTCTTGTTGTGACCCAGCAGGATCCTTTGCAGCTGCTGAGCGACTCAGATAGTGACAACCCCTATGTGACGGCTATGGAGGAGGTGGAGGACCCTGGGCAGGGTTCAGATGCAGAGCAGGGACCAGAGAGGCTGGTTGGCCACCAGGAGGCGCCTGAGGCATGGAGCAGTGGGGAAGACTGGAGGGAGTTTGTCTCTGATGCCAAATTAAGAGAAACGAAGACAACAGCTGCTCAGGAAACAAGCTCATAAAAGATAATGAAGCTCAGGTGGTTGCAGCATGGCCCCTCCCAAGAGCTTATATAAACAGAGATTTTGGGAGGAGAATTCTTGCAGGAAACAACCGTTTAAAGCAATCTGCAGTACGTCTGGTCCAAACTGTTTTGGATTCATGTTTGGAACATGCTGGAGAATCTGTTATCTGTATCCATCGGAGTTTGTGTTGCTGCCAAGGTTCTTATCTGTTAATTCGTGTTTGGGCTTTCAGCCACCAAGATTTATAGTCCTGCCAATAAAGAGTTGTGGCATTCCAGCTAAGCTAGTGTCAACATCCGTTACTGGATGGAGGGGTGGGGGTTCAGAACACATTCTTATACTACGGGTTTGCCTGAACTGGTAGCATTTTTATCTACTACCAGTTCAGATGAACCGGTCGGAACCGATAGCATTTCACCCCTGTCCCTGCCCTTGTGCCCCTGGGAACCCCTTACTTCATCTTCCACTGAGCAACAGTCAGTTACCTGCTTGCTGACCAAGGACTTATAACTTTCTGCATACTTCCCTTCTCTGACTTTGATTGTGAGAAACTGGCAGGAAGTTGCTTTGACTAATGACCAGCAACTGGGAGTGCAAGGATTGCCATCACTAAGTGATGTAGTCCATTGGCCACTTAGTGATGGAAATCCCTGTCCCAAATGCCATTGTAAGTTGATGACTACCTTTATATCAAAATTATTGGAAAATTACTTTGAGTAATTTCCACTGAGTTTGCACTCAACACACTCCCTGTCAATCCTTGTATCCCAAGTCAAAGCAAGTTTAGCTAGCAATAAATATAACCATGTTTATTGATTAAATATTAGCAAACGTCTAAAAAGTTAATTGGAAAAATGGTACAAAATATGTAAAATCAGAGAGAAAGAAGGAGGAAGAGAGATCAATAACTGGCAAGAAATAAAAGGCTTAATAACAAGAATCTACATTAGCTGTCTCTCTATATAAAAAGCACAAACTTCAAAGGTTTTTGCAGATCTTTAATATCCTTAAGGGAGTTGAATAGGTAATTTTTATAAGTGATTAGGTTAGCAAATTCAATTTCCTTTAAAAGGATGAGAGCATAATAATTCTCTTCAACTCCTGGTAGAGTTAAATTTGTGGGAAAGTTCTGTCCTGCTGTCTCATTGCAAGAAGTAGCTGTCTGGAGCACAAGTGGGTGATCTTCCATCCTTCTGTTATCTGGAGAGGCTTCCTAGGACTGATCTAGTTGCTGGTCTTAGCAAACCATTCCCTACCTGGAAATTCTCTAACATTCTTTGTTTATCATACATTAGTTAAGTTAAATTCTGTGGAAAAAACCTCAAAACATCTCCCATTCATCATCTTCAGCACAAGTACTATTGTCACAGTTCAGGAGAACAGATTAGTCTAGATAAATCTTGAATCATATTTTTTTCTTCTATAGGAGAGGTTCATAGAGATTGTCTATCCAATTTCTCTGATCATAGTGATTGTAAAACATTATTGGTGTCAGGATCTAACTAAACTGCACTTACTCACTTTAATATAGCGCTAATCATATTTACTTACCACCTTTGGCCTATACAGCATGCGCGGGTATGTGTGTGCGTGTGTGGAGTTGCACTCACATTGTATTATGGGTGCGCGCGGGCTTTCAGTGCTCAATGACAAAAGGTTAGCTATCACTGGTGATATACTATAGCTGTGGCTAGACTGCATCCTCTATTAATATAAATGCTAGTAAATTGAATGGAACAATTTTTGGAGTATCTATATATAAGTATTCTTCTATTTTTCAGCTGAAAAAGTTCCATGTAAAATCAAGCAAATAAAACTAAGTTGCAGATAATAGCTATGTGAATTATGGGATGCATAATGGCTCTCTCTCCCAAGTGCTATAGGTCCTGAGTCACACTCTTAGTAGAGTCATTGATCTACTTCCATTTGACGTATACAAAAGCAAGGGAACAGCTGGTACCATAGATAAATAATAAGTCTGAAAATACTACCTCTAAATGAAATCCTCGAACGCTTGCACTACTGTACAATTCCTAGTTTTTAAATATAGAACCTCTGTAGTGTTTTCTATAAGATATACAAAAATGTGTGCTGCATATGTGTTTCAATGGGGGGGGGGGTGAGAGAGTATCCCTAAGTCTATTCACTTTTTAAACAAACAAAAACATTAGATGCAAATGCAAATGTTTTTATACAGGAAGCCAAAATCCTTTAAAAGCATTAGCGTAGTATGGTTTTATGAATAATAGTTCTGGTTCCATCATCGAGTAAGAATACTGGCAAAGTCTATGGCATGCTGCCAATGATTATATTGACAGTGTGTGATTTTGAGCTAATTCAAGAGATGCAATGCAAGGCTTAATCCTGAGAAGAGTGGGGGAATACATATCATTGCCTTCTTGGATACCTTCCGTGACTTTGATCATCTTCTGCAACATTAGGCAGTGGCTGCCATCCAGTAGAGCAGGCATCTTTTTAAAAAAATGTTTGGAGATGCATGCTTTTATTATTAACTTTGCAATGATCAAAGGCCTCAGTGGGTTAGGTAAAATGTACTGGCAGACAGGCTTGCAGGGGATTAATATTATAACTCATTTGTATGCAGGATTTGGAGATCCTATTTCTTTTGGCATTTCCCCCCCTAAAAGTATTGAAAAGTTCTTTATTTTATTTTGTTGCGTGCTGAAAATCAGGACTAAAATCAGAAAATCAGCAGGAGATAGTGCCACTGTTGTTCAGCAGTGACAGAAAATTACATTTTTATTCTTACATTTAAGTCTTAGCAAACACAGCCTAACTATACTTTTTGTCCTTTAATTGCCTCTCTGCCTGAGATTCTTGTTTATTAATGTCTTTCAAATTGTGTGCTTTAACTATTACATTATATTTTTATTTGATTTTATTGTTTTCTCTTGGTATTAGAAATGAATCGTAAACTGTCACAGGTTCCTCCAGAGTCTGAATGTGCTTTAAATATTTTATGTATATGAACACTTTCATATCTACCATTCTCTTCCCTTTAAGGATAAGTAACATTATGCAGAAACCTAGAAAATGGATAAAAAATAGCATTGAAAAACATTAGAGTTTTGAAAGAAAAAAAATAGCTTTATCTATTTTAGACCAACACTGTTTCTTCTCCATGTCTTTCTACCCTGCAGCCTATATTGTTTCTACCATGTCAATATCCTGTTTCATGCATTGCTCTTTGTTCTTTAAACTTCTCACCTCTCTTGTTGAAGATCTCTAAAACATCATCCAACCATGACTTTCTGGGTTTCTTCTTTTTGACCTGCTCACTCTTATATATTTGTTTTGAACAAATAAGCAACAACAAAAGAATTACTGCACACTATTGAAGTAGTGGAAGATATGCTTCTCTGTTTAACCCATGAGGGACTGTAATGGCATCCTGCCACATGGAGAAGAGGGAAGACAAAAATGTGTATACCACAGTTACTTATTTCAACTATTATTGTCTGCACCTACTTATTTCAGACTATTCATCCTCATGTATACTACATTCTAGAAAACCCTTCCTATCTGCAACATAGTCCAGGAGTGATGAAAGCTCTGAAAAAATGATAGATGAAGCTGTGGAGGGTGATGAGAATGATAGGAAGAAGTTAACTATGTGGCTTTGAAAACACTAACTAAATCAGAGATTGACTGGAGCCATGGAAGAGACATATTTGATCAGGATTATTGTGGTTAAAAATGGCCAATTCTGAGGGATTAAAGATGCATCAATAATTTAATTATTTTGCCAACAGTGAGAATTGACAAGAACAGGGCAGTATGCATACTCATCTTGGACTTCAGGAAAGCCCAGCAAACCTAGTTAATACATTGGACAATAATACGGAATAGTTGGGATTCTTTTGAATAATTGAACTGATATATCTACAGTATAGCACTCTCCTCAGTGAGGCTTCTTGTGAGTAACTTAACTCATAGGATTACTCTGCTGCAAAGTTTCCCTGCAGCCAAAAGGAAAATTAGTTCTGCCAGGTAGGTTATCATTTTTCCACAAGTTAAAGTGAATGGTAAAGAATATTTTATTCCTCAAAGAGCTGATAATTACTTTGCTTAGGGACATGGTGGCTCAGTGGCCAAGACATTGAGCTTGTTGATCAGAAAGGTTGGCAGTTTGGCAATTTGAATCCCTAGTGCCACATAACAGAGTGAGCTCCCGTTACCTGTCCTAGCTTCTGTCAACCTAGCATTTCGAAATCATGTAAAAATGCAAGTAGAATAATAGGGACTACTTTGGTGGGAAGGTAACAGCATTCCGTGCACCTTCGGCATTTAGTCATGCCGGCCACATGACCATCAAGACATCTTCGGACAGCACTGGCTCTTCAGCTTTGAAATGGAGATGAGCACCGTCCCCTAGAGTCATATGTGTGTGAGGGGAACATTTACCTTACCTTTACCTTACAAAGCTAATGATGTGGAGTATTAGGAATTGTAGTTTAGGAATAATTTTTTTCCCCAAAGAGAATAGGAAATAGATCCAGCAGCCATCCTGAAACAGAAAACCAAGGGGCCTCTCCATATTCAGGACAGCTTTTTTAAAGAAGAATTTCCATATTTTAATATGGCTTGACATTTTTCATAAAAAGGAATACGAAGACTCAGCAGTTAATAAGTCTGAAGATGAAGAAGATGAAGGCTGAGGCTTTCACACTTTTAAAGGATAAATTGTGAATATTCCACTTTAAGTCAGATAGATAAATTAATGTCGGGAAATGGTTTTTCAGTTCATCATGTCCGAATATGGTTGGTAACTTTATGTAAACATTGTTTTAAAATTATAGTCTTTCTCAAATACATGACTGTATTTTGTCATTCCAGCTGTGGTATATGTATATTTTCTACAGAATATACAATATATAAACCCATGTATATTAGGCACACACACACACACACACTGTATGTATGTATGTATGTATGTATGTATGTATGTATGTATGTATGTTGCATTTGTGCTGATAAATAAATAAAGGGAGACTAGTATGGATCCATTTCAAGCTATTTAGCTCTCATCAGCTAGCCATACCCTTACTGGGATTCGAACCAGGGCTGTATTGCATACCAGGCCGATGTAATTGCCACTAAGCCACAGGGTCTCTTCCTTATCAGCAAGGCCAGGGAAATAGGTATGTATTTGTGTTACAACCCCTGGTATGCCCAAATATATATATATATATATATATATATATATATATATATATATATATATGTGTGTGTGTGTGTGTGTGTGTGTGTGTGTGTGTGTGTGTGTGTGTGTGTGTGTGTGTGTGTGTGTGTGTGTGTGTGTGTGTGTGTGTGTGTGTGTGTGTGTGTGTGTGTGTGTGTGTGTGTGTGTATTTATTTATCAGTACAAATACAACACAAATATAAAAAGGCAACATTAAAAATAAAAATATGGTTTTCTGCCTGCATGGTCTTCTGTGATAAGCCGAAGGACAGAAAGAGGGAGTAGTGACCTTCCTCCCATATTTAGTCATACCAGGGGTTGTAACACAAATACAAACATACATACATACATACATACATACATACATACATACATACATACATACATACATATATATATATATATATATATATATATATATACTGGTTTTGTTGTATTCGGGTCTTTTCCCGTGTAAGGGAACCTCAACCTTACACGGGAAAAGATCCGAATACAACAAAACCAGCATACCTACACCCGTGAAAATCTACGAAAACAAACAAATATATATATATATATATATATATATATATATATATATATATATATATATATGTGTGTGTGTGTGTGTGTGTGTGTGTGTGTGTGTGTGTGTGTGTGTGTGTGTATGTATATATATATATATATTTGAATAGGGCTGGTCTCTGGTAGGCGGGAGGTATCATCAGTACTCCACACACCCCCACCAAGATTTATAGAAAAACAGCAATTCCGACAACGCTTTACTCACACAAACACGAAGCCGAAAACCTGAAGATAGCGAGTGAGACCTCGCCGAAACATTGCCAAGACAATTTCGATCTTACATGGGAAAAGACCTGAATACAACAAGACCCCGCAGAGCCAGGGCACCACCGCCACCGCCGCATGGCTTTTTCTGCAGCTTCCAAACCGAGTCTTCCAGCAGTGGCCACTCTGGGCATACACTCTATGGTTGTATACTCTGCCAGCAGGTGGCCTACAACCATAGAGCGTACGCCTAGAGTGGCCACTGCTGGAAGACTTGGTTTGGAAGCCACAGAAAAAGCCATGCGGTGGCGGCAGCAGAGGTGCTCTGCCCCTGCGGGGAGAGCTGGGACAGGGCATCGTGAGGCTGGGAGGCGCATGAGCGAGAGAGGAACAGCTGCTCATGTAACCCCCCTCTCCAGCCATTCACTGGCATTTCGAAGGCGTCAAGCCGCGGGAGCTGGGCAGCAGCGAACAGGCGCTCATGCAGCTTTGCGATACCCCTAGCTCAGTGAATCGCACTGTGCCCCGCTGGAAAGGGGGTTTGCTGGGTGGCTGCTCGTGAGCATGGTCGGTTCATGGCTGCCGTGTTGCGCTGCTGCGACAACACAACACAGCCATTCACCCATGAGGCTGTGCCCATCTCTTTGGGTGCCCGCTCACAAGAGAGCAGCCACCTGGCAAACCCCCTCTTCAGATGGTCACAGAGCCGCTCACCAACCTAGCAGTACCCCGAAGGCACCAAGCAATGTGATAACCTTTGCCTCCCCGTCCGGTTCCTGCAGCTTGGCACCGTCGGGATACCACTTGGTTGGTGAGCGGCACTCTGCCTGGCCAGAGGTGGGGGGTTGTCCAGGGGGCCTATTTGCGGGGGAGGGCTTATATTTTTGCCCACCAGAAAAATGTGGAAAAATATATATGGGGATGTGTGAGTGTATATGTCTAATATATATGTATGAATATTTATATATAAATATAACAATTTTGACAGTGACTTGATGGCACATAATCAAACAATCTTTTTAAAAAAATTATGAATCCAGAGTTACCATATCTAGATTGTAGTATAGGGTGTACCATTACCAGCAAAGAGTTTAGATTTTCTATATTTCCTTGCCCCCATCAAGTGATTGTCCGGATATGTTCAGTTAAGTTATAGTGTAATAGTTGTAAGTTGGAAATGAATGGAGGTTTTTTTTTTTTTTAAATTGCACCATCAGGAATCAGATCAATCTGCATTCAGATACTCAGTGTGCAATTAAATGTGTGCAGCTGTGCAATATTGGATTTATATTCAGTAAACATGTAAATTGTTCAGCATCACGGCTTTCTGAGTGCATTCTTTTTCTATTTGTTCAAATTCATTGAGAATCTATGATAATACCGTTGCCTGCATTTTCCTTTCACTCTTCTGAAAGGCAATTTTCTAACCAGCTGCAGCTTTCCATTCTTTTATCAATATGCATGTTTTATTATTTTGAAATGGAATCTAAATTCTTCTGGTTGTCACAGTCACATTACATGGTCCACAATATCCCTGGTACCTCTTGAACTGTTATAGTGTAACATCACCCAAGGTAAATAAATCACAATATTTTTGCCTTAAGTTAATTCAGAAAGTTTGTTGTTCTGTTGGGGTGGGGCATAGCGGCTGAGGAATCAAAAGATATAAGATTATTGAATTTTACTATTTTTTCTTACTGAATAATATTATTTTAATTGCCTCTAGAGTCTGGGTAGAGAGTATTTAAATATTGATGCACTTGGAGAGAATTATGAATGGATGATCTTAAAAAAAATATGGTAGTCGTTTATCAGAAAAATACTGTCGCGTATTAGGAGATATATATTAGGCAAAACTGTAGCTCAATAGTTTTGCTTGCTTTGTTTTTTGTTGCTGGCTGTGACTCTAGCTCTGGAATTTTTGATTACTAATTTCTCACTTTTTTGTACATTAAGGAACATCAGAATGCCTTTAATTTAACTACATGATGCCTTACTTAACTGCCACATCATGTAAAACTAAAATTTAAGGTTCGGAGATAAGATTTAGTAAGGAAACAGGTATTTGAAGTTATAAAAATCCAGCCATTGTCATAAACACATTTTGTGAACAAAATCACTATAGCATTCCACAATATGGTTTATTCATTTGTGCATAGCATAGTATATGAATGTAGCATTGTTTCAATAATGACTCTCTAAATCAATCATGTGCTAAGTAACCAAGGGTAGATAGTCATGCCATGCACACATTCTTATGGTGTTGGGACTTATCTCTCATCATATATTTGACACTTGAGGCCAAACCAGATACTCCCCTGGTCGAGATTCAGCTCATGTGACAAAAATGAATGTTCTATGATAACGGAGGTCAATTACACTACTGGTTTTTTTTCCCCATTCCCTCTCTAAATTAGTTAGGTTCATAAGAAAGAGGCTGGGATAGGGGGGTGCATTCTAAAACTTTAGGAATTTATCTTCATATGTGAGCACTGGGGATGAGAGTTAGGGTTCTAATGAGGAAGAAGTTTCTACCCTTATAAATTGTGGTATTGTGTAATCAGATTTATCAGGGACAGGGATGAAAGAAAAACAATCAGAGCATGTCCTGGAAGTAAATGAGCTAATAAGTGGAAGAAAAAAATATAATGGGAGGATGCAACCTGTTGAAAGTAAGAAAAAAAAATTAGACCACTGTGCCATACCCCCGTTCTTTTAATTTTAATTTTTAACCAATTTAACCAAGAAACTCAAGGGGACAACAGCATTCAAGGCTCAAAACAGGGAAATGTTTGTATGGCTGGTTGATGAGAAGAGATGGATAGAACATAGAATGTAGAACATAGAATAATAGAGGTGGAAAAGACTTTGGTGGTCTTCTAGTCCAAGCAAGAGACTCCATACCATTTCAGATAAATGACTCTCCAGTCTCTTCTTAAAAGACTCGAATGATAGAACACCCACAATTTCTGAAGGCAAGCTTTTCCATTGGTTGATTGCTCTCACCATTGGGAAATTTCTCCTTAGTGTTCTACATTGATTCTCTCATTGGTTAGTTGCCATCTATTGTTTCTCATCTTGCCTTTTGGTGCTTTGGAAAATAGTTTGACCTCCTGGTCTTTGTAGGAACCCCACAAATATTGCAATACTGCTATCATGTCTCCCCTAGTAGTATTTTTTAAAATTAATTTTCTGTCTTGTGTCTTTTGTAGTAAAATATATAGGACAGGCATCATAGGTCTGTCTGTATGTATATGTACTGTATGTATATGTATATGTGTATGTGTATGTGGAGAGAGAGAGAGAGAGGCCATCATGCAATACAATACATACATACATACATATATACATACATACATACACGCATGCATACATGGATTGTATTGCACAATGGTCTCCAAAAATTCAAAATTTGGAGTGATATTACATTTTTATAGTTTAATGAGCAATCCAATGTTTAGACATTCTTCTCCAAAGCAACACAGCAAAAGCTATACTCTAAAAATAGATGCTTAGCCTTGTTAAAAAGGTCAACATGTTTTTTGTTTCGCTTTTTCCTTGATCTCTGACCATTTATATTAATCCTTGAAATAGGTAAAACAGAGCTGCCAGCTGAAGGAATTATTCTTGATAAGATCTATTGAGGATGTATTTATATTAATGAACAGTCTTTGTTATATCGCTGAACACTATCAGTTCACTCGACCCCAGCATCTTCCAAAAGCATAAATGGGTATTCTGAAAAGTGGGATACAATTGGCACCGAATAAGTACATCTTTGCTACTGCCACAAGGCCAGGAAGGTAGTTATGGTAACATCATGTCTTGGTGGCAAATAGTTGCATACAGTGTCCTCTCCTTTCTCTTTTCAAAATGGATTTAAGCCAATGTTTATGGGGTCTCCATACAGATGTTATGCTATGCAGTACACCATATGGCATTTGGCATCTTCTAAAATCAATTTTATGATTTTAAAGATGCTTTTAAATTTATGGAAACACGTACTATACACATAGTTTAAAATCAAATGACTAGAAAAGTTTAAAACATAGTTTGAAACTGGCTTTATTATTTGCTTAACAGACACAAACAGTGATATATAGAATGTAAAGAACAAAAAATATTGCCTTAGAAATAAATAGATTGGCAGGATGGGTCATGTGGGACCCATGGTTTTGTCCTTCAGTATCTAGACAGTGATCTCAACCTTGGTACTGTCTTAGACACATACCGTAACATTGTCACATTAATTTGGTCACTGCTAGAATATGTATCCTCAACTGATTGTTCCACTGTCTGTTACTCCAAGTAGAAGCTGTTTCGTCCATCATTGTCTGATGGAAGGAAGGCCAACCAAATCAAGTTTGCAATAAATGTTGGCTCCAAAGGATTTCTTTGCAAAGGGAAGAGCCAGGAGGATTGCTAGGGTCACAACTCCAAACTGTCTTCTGCTTGATGCAACTGGTTCATTCTATCTGATCATTGGTCAAGTCATTTACTGTATATTACTAAATGTCTCATTTTTAATACAACAAAAGACACAACAAAATGGAGATTAATTAAGGAAGAATTTTGACAAATGTATGCAAGGTTGCACATTTTCTTCTTCAATACCACCGAATTGAATGGTAAAGAAGCATAACAATTCTGTTTCTTAGCTGCTTTCCAGTAGAAGTTGCGCAAATGATTCAGGACAAGAACAAGATGTAAGATGAATGATCTTTACTCTAAATATATTTTATACTATCCAGGTATTTTGGGGCTAATGTGCAGAATCTAGTAATGAATATTTATAGAGACATAGTAAGTGCAAATTCCTAACTTTGGCAAGATGATTGCAGGAACAAAATGCAATAGTTGAAAGATCTAAGGTGATGTGTCATTTTATTGTCAGTGTACTGCAGTGAATGTGTTACAGAGCCAATACAACCAGGTATGTTCAATAGAAGGAATTCCTTCTATTGGGCTAGCCCAATATTTCCCTCCCATCAATGGAAATAAATTAAAATACCTGAACTGTCAGAAACTGATATGAAGAATGTTAAGTTACTGTTATAGCTTACGAAAGAAGGGAGGGCTCTGTTGGGCTTATTCTGCTTTGATTTAACACATATAGCTACATCCCCTCTGCTTTTCATCTAATATATGTGTTAGATATTCACTCTATCTGCTATGGCTTCCACCAAGTCCTCAGGTGGGAACAGAGATTGAATCCTATTGGTTAAGAGGTCTGACAGCTCCTTATAAAAGGGCTGCTGTCAGACCAAGTAGTTGCTGGATTGTACAGACTGTTCTACTGTTAATAAAGAGCTGTTGTTGCCACAAGCCTGTCTCAGCCTTCTCAATACCCCAATCTAACACTGGCGACGAAGGTGGGATTTGAAGGCAAATAGGCAAAGAAGAAGAACAGCAGATCCAGCAAGTAGATCCAGCCCAAAGCTTTCGGCGTGGCATCGAGTGGCCGTTTTGAGCGGCAAACTCAAATCACGCTCTGTACAAAACTGGCCATGCACACCCCGCCAACTCCATCTGGTGGCTGAACACTGGGAATCGTATATGTTATGATTCAAATGCTTCCTCGAGGCGAACGACCTGATGGGCATCCCTGAAACCCAAAAGAAGAATCTGTTTCTAGAGTACTGCGGCCGAGAGATTTTCGAAACCGCAAAGAACCTGTCGGAGCCAACCCCACTACAAGCAGTTCCTTGGGTGGCATTACAACAGACTTTGAAAACCCAATATGCGCCCAAGCCATTGAGGAATGTTTGCCACCATGAATTCAATATTGGAACCAGAGAGAGGGCAAATCGATCAATGAATATGTGGCGGCGCTTCATAAGGCAGCGGCATATTGATAGTTCCTTGACTTGGATGATTTAATATTGGACCATATTATCTGTGGAGTGCGAGATATCAATCTGCAGAGGAGATTGCTTGCCAGATCAAATCTGTCCCTTCAGATTGCACTCGACGAAGCAACAGTGTCCGAGTTAGCAGACAAGTCAACGGAGACCCTGCAGCGCCAACAAAACATGCCACAAGCCGCGCAGAAACAAACGTGCATTCAGCACGAGGCTGCAGAGCCTGAGCATTCTGACAGCGAAGAAGATGACAGCTACCGCATGCGTGAAAGCCGGCGCGAAAATTCAACTCGCGAATGCCACCCTGTGCAAGCTGCAGAGGAGACCATGCCCTGTCTACTTGTCGATTCCGAGACACAACATGTCGATGTTGCGAATGAAAGGGGCACATTGACAAAGTGTGCTGGAGTGAATTCCCTGTCAGCACATGGCAGCCTAAAGATACTCCTAACTGCCAGCAGAGGCCCACCCCAGGGGCCTGGCGTAAATCACAAGGGCGCCCAGAGAGAGAAACAAAGGCTACCTATCACACCGCGATAGGACAAGTCCGCACTAAGCAGCCAAAAAAACTGAAGATCACTGTCCTCATAGAGGACACTCCCTGTGAGCTTGAAATAGACACTGGATCATCATTAACAATCATGTCTTGGTTGACCCTGAAGGAAGCCATCCCGATCTTGAAAAAACAGCACCTTCGCACCCCTGACATCAGCCTGTGAGACTATCAGGGGAACCAAGTCCCCATCGTCAGCCAGGGCAGCTTCCGCGTAAGGTTCAAAGACTTCCACATTAAACTCCCCATGACCGTGGCCAGAAACAACTTGCAGAGCCTCCTGGGGCTCAACTGGTTCCAAGCCCTGGGATTGGAGGTGACCGGAATCAACTCTGTGAAGGAAGACGGCGCAGAGGCCATCTTTAAGGAGTTCGAGGACGTCTTTGGTACCAGTCTCGGTAAGTATGTGGGGATGCCAATCTCCTTTATCTTGGACCCCAACATAGTGCCAATTAGGCTGAAGCCCAGGAGAGTGCCTTTTGCTCTCCACCCTAAAATTGATAGGGAAATTGACAAGCTTGTGAGCCAGGGAATCCTAGAACCAGTCGACCATGCTCACTGGGAGACCCCTATTGTGACCCTGGTCAAACCTGATGGGTCAGTCCGCATCTGCATGGACTACAAATGTACAATTAACAACGCGCTAAAACAAAGCGCATACCCTGTACCCATTGTACAGCACTTACTACATTCGCTAGGCCCAGAAAAAATCTTTGCTAAATTGGACATGGCACAGGCATACCAACAGTTGCCTGTAGATGACACTACAGTGGAGGCTCAAACCATTGTGATGAACAGGGGTGCATTCAAATGTCACAGCCTGCAATTTGGAGTTAGTATTGCCCCTGGACTGTTCCAAAGCATCATGGAATGGCTTTTGCATCCCCTATTTCAACAACATCTTGGTATTGGCTGCAAACGAGTTGCAACTATTAAAACAAGTTTGAATGGTTTTGATCAGAATTAGAGAAAAGAGCCTCTGGCTTAAAAAAGAAAAATGCAAAATTAATGTACCAAGAGTTGAGTTCCTGGAGTACATAATTGATGGCTCTGGGATTCACACGACATCACAAAAAGTAAAAGCAATCCAGGAAGCCCCCACACCCCGCAATCAAACCGAGCTGCAGGCGTTCCTCAGGCTCCTTCATTTCTACAGCATATTTCTCAAACAGAAAGCCACTGTTGCTTAACCACTTCACTACCTCCTGGCCAAGAATGCCAAGTGGTCCTGGGGCCGGGCCGAGGCTGCCGCATTTGACTACTGAGAGCTGATTCCCTTCTAGTCCACTATAGCCAGACCCTGCCACTAGTGTTAACCTACGATGTATCACCATTCGGCATGGGTGCTGTCCTCAGCCACCGCATGCCCAGTGGCACAGAAGCCCCTATTTCTTTTTACTCGCGAACCTTGTCTTCGGCGGAAAGAAACTACAGCCAAATTGACTGCGAGGCTTTGGCTGCAGTGGCGGGATTTAAAAGGTTCCATGAGTAGCTTAACGGCCGGGATTTCGAACTGGTGACTGACCACAAGCCATTGTTGGGACTACTGGCCAGGGACCGACCTACCCCAGTATTGTTATCTCCCCACATGATCAGGTGGACTGTTTTCCTGGCTGCCTAATCCTACAAACTAATCCATCACCCGGGTTCCACTTTGGGACACGCGGATGCGTTGAGCCACTGCTCCCTACCAGAACTTTTGGCTGACCCCACTCCCGAGACACCGGTCCTGCTCATTGACTGCTTGGACACTGGACTTGTCTCGTCCAATGACATTGCCCGTCATTCAGCCAAGGATTCCACTATCAAGCAAATTTTGAACTGGGTGTGGAGGGGGTGGCCCAAGGGGCCTGTTGGGGCTTATTGTAAATTGTATGTTGCAAAACGAGATGAGTTGTTGGTAATTAATGGCTATCTACTGTGGGGGGACCGAGTGGTTATTCCAAACAAACTGCGCAGGGCACTATTGGAGGCTTTACATGTGGGGCATCCTGGCATTGTAAGGATGAAGTCTTTGGCCAGGAGTTACGTTTGGTGGCCTAACATGGACAGGGAGATAGAAGAATGGGTGGCTACCTGCACAACGTGCCAGGAGTCCAGATCAGCTCCCCCAGAGGTGCCTTCTAAGGAGTGGGAGCGTCCTCAAGCACCCTGGTCTAAGGTACACATTCATGGCCAAACATTCCTCGTAGTTGTGGACGCTTACTCAAAGTGGTTAGATGTAGTCCTGATGACCTCTAACACGGCAGAAGCGGTCATCAAGGTGCTACAGAGACTTTTCTCCACGCATGGCCTGCCCAATGTCTTGGTCTCTGACAACAGGCCCCAATTCACGGCCATTCAATTCGAGACCTACTTAGCAAGTCAGGGAATTAGGCAAGCCCTAGTTGCTCCATTCCATCCGGCTTCCAATAGTCAGGTGGAGAGAATGGTGCAATCAGCAAAAGAGCCCCTCGCTTGGATGGGCCCAGGGGATTGGCAAACACGGGTTGATCATGATTTGTTATCCAACACATCACACCAAGTGCCACTACCGGGAGAAGCCCCTCTGAGCTTCTCATTGGTCGCCGGCTAAGGTCCCACTTAGACTGGCTGCACCCAAACTATTCTGCCACATCGCCCCCTGTCTCCACAAGCAAAATTAGAAACGTTAGCATAGGGGCCTTGGTATACACCCACAACTATGCCGGGGAAACTCTGTAGATCCCTGCCACAGTGATAGGCATCACTGGGCCTCACTCTTATCTGTTAGAGCTAGTAGAATTTGGAGGAGGCATGTTGACCAACTCCGTGGTCACCTCTCTCACTCCAATCTTAGAACACCAGACAAAACTCCTGAACAAATCAGCCAAAGCCCTACCCAAAAGGAGCAAACACTCACTCCTTCTACAGCCAGCTGAAACCCGAGGGTACCGGGGGACTTATCTGATTTTGTTGCAGGCCCACAGTGAGCTCCAATCGAGCAAATGCTAGAAGCTCCAGCCGCGGCCTGGGAAAAGTTCCAGGAGATTCCACCGAGCGGAGCTGGAGAGCAAACAGGCACATCCGACCTGCCCAAAGAACTGATTCCAAATGAACTGTGCAGGTCTAGTAGGACCAAACAAAAACCCGCCTACCTACATGATTACGTGACCAATAGAAACATCCCAACTTAGATGGGAGGGGTGTTAGATATTCACTCCATCTGCTATGGTTTCCACCAAGGTCCTCTGTTCAGGTGGGAACAGAGATGGAATCCTATTGGTTAAGAGGTCTGACAGCTTTCTATAAAGGGCTGCTGTCAGACCAAGCAGTTGCTGGATTGTGCAGACTGTTCTACTGTTAATAAAGAGCTGTTGTTGCCACAAGCCTGTCTCAGCTTTCTCAATACCCCAATCTAACAATACGAGTTAAACTATATTATTAAATGCTATGTTTATAACCAAAATATATATTTGATGCAGAGGTGGGTTGCTCCTGGTTTGGCCCAGTTCCGCCCAGATTGGCCTGGTTTGGCCCAGATTGGGCATCCCGGATCGGCGACAGGAGGCTAGGCCCACCTGCCTGGATACTTCTGCACATGTGCAGAAGCATCTGAACCGGTAGTAAAAAAATTGGCAACCTACCACTGATTTGATGCCACATGGTCAAGAGGTTGCTAGTTTCTCCAAAATGTTTGCAAGTCTGTTTTTTTTATTTATTCATTCAATTTCAATAGTATCCATCTCAAGGAAGTGACTATTATGGAAAGAAGATAAGTGTAGAGCTACAAATGGAAGCAATGTATTTTTTAGACCTCACATTGACCTTAAAAGACCCAGTACACATAGAAATAAGACTACCAAATAGGAGCTGCTACAAAAATCAAAATAGCAACTAGATGGCTACAAGGAGAGTTTTCATAATGCCGTTATTGATTTTTGTAGCCTAAATCTTGTTACCCTAACTAGAGTATTTCTTTAATGTTTAAGGATAAAATAGGTTGTCAGCAAAGTTAGGAAGATGCAACACTGTGGTTGCATCTTAACTCAGTTTAAGATGGGTTAAAACAGGGGAGTATCTTGGCTCCAATTTTACTTACTAACTGCTTGGTAATTGTTATATCAGTAAAGAGATAATCAACTTATATGGGCTAAAAGACCAGTTTCATTCTTTTAATATGCAGAAGAGACCAATGTTTTAATATATCTCTCAAGTAGATTGAATAAATTACTTTCAGTCTTCCAGCATAACTGAGGAGATGACAACCTCACCATCATTTTTTTTTTAAGGTTTTGCCTTTGTTACTCAGTCAGAAGTGATGAAACCACCTTCACAGGTTGGATCTGTTTCTCTGCAGGGTTATTGTACGATGAATGCCATGCTATTTTTAAATAATCACATTGGCGATAGACCTCTAATTTCAATAGATGCTTATAGACACAGGTAGAGAAAAAAATGTTTATTTGTAGAAGAGGAAATTAATATCATTCTAGAATAAAGCATCACTTTAAAGATGTTTGATTAGTTCTCTGGAAAAAAAGAAATAAAACTAAAGTTAAATAGTAAGGAAGCCACTAATAAAATCAATTGTCTGTTGAAAGGAATCTATGCAGTATATTTACCAACATTATCTTGGGACAATTAAATAATGTAAAACAAGTTTTCTGTTAAATATTTTATTAAAGTTGTTAAAATAATGTGATTAATGACTTTATTTCCTTCAAAGAAAGCAAGATAAAGCAGAAGAAAAAAACAATGTTTTACATAAATGCAAGCCAGAGTTATAAGCCAAAACTAACAAGTAAGAAGCAGAAAACATAAAAGACATATATTCCAGAAGATAATACTTGAATAGGCCTCTAAAAGGTTGTACTTTGAGATCTGAGACGTGCTTTAATTTTTTTCTAATGCAATTCATTTTGTAGAAATGTCTCTTGTGTATCTAAATGGATACTTCAATTGTCCATGCACTTATCCTGGAGTACTACAGTGACTGAGGGAGTGCATTTTATAACAGGCCTAGCCTCTTTATCCTGGTATGACATTGTCACGATAGAGTCCCATTTATTTCAATGACACTTAGAGATGATCTTCAAAATCAGCATAATCATATGGAAATAACTCTTAGACTACTTCCAGCTTCAGAAGACTTCTTTCTCTCTCCTTTCTCTCTCTCATATATACACACATGCATACACACAGATACACCGACATCCCGACAGTCCCACAGCCAATTTTGAAGATCCTCATTGTTGTTTATTCACTGATTCACAAAGCAGACACAAACAGACAAAGAAAATGTCACAAGTAAAATAAAGTTTAGGAAGAAATATTTGAAATGTGCTTCTTAAGGCCTCCAGTTCAAACCATGTGTAAACAGGTCGCAAGCCATTCTCACAGAGAAAGTATGTCTTTGGTTATATACAACATACTTTCATCCTAGCTACATTCACCTGCAGACACATCAACTCCATCCCAATATAGTATACATTTTATAAAAAGTAATACTGAATGGATGGAATTATACCTACAATCAAGGCAGGCTGTAATCTTCGCTAACGGTTTGGAACCGGGACCATGTGCGCACACGCACTTGCTTCGCTTGTGCACACTGCTTTTGTGCATGCACAGAAACTGCTGCACATGCACAGAGCATCTTTGATGCTGTCTGAGCGGGTGGGCGGAGCATCTTTGATGCTGTCTGAGTGGGTGGGTGGAGCCTCCCGCCGCTGCCACTATCAGTTTGCTCAAACTGGGGCAAGAGAATACCACCTCTGCTACAATCCAATCTAAAGCTATTGTTAAGGGCTATATTTTCCTTCCTAATTAAGCGTATATTGGATTTTATGAACAATATTACGAATAATATTGAAATATCATCTTTCAAGGCATTTTACCTACACCTCAGCCAAGCATACCTTGAAACTTCTTTGTTAATGCTTACTCTATTTTAAGTTTCCCCCATAAATCACCAATTACTGGGATATTAAATTTAACAGACCTTTCAAAACAGGGATGATAAATTATATTGATCTAGGATTCTTCCTTTGAAACTGTTTTAATTGAAAAACTAAGACAGCAAATTATGTTTAAAAAGTAAAATAAACTACCCAGTAAAATGTATAAAACCCTCAAAACAAACTGATATAACCTTTGAGATTGCTTTTTTTACTGATTAATAATACTGCTTTTAAAAATACCAATCCATCTGATCATCTTAAATGCTGACAATGTCTCTAATATGTAGGATTTTGAGAATGATTCCATTGTGCAATTGGCTCAAAGGCATTGGTAGTATTCATCTAAGTCATAACTTTTGGATGATCCTTCTGTAAAAAAAATACCCTTTTCGTCAGGATGGGGAAAATTGGGTCCACCAGATATAATGGAACTACAACTTCCAACAGGCACCTTTAGCCAGGTACATGTTTCTTATATTGTTTTACTCCTTAAGTCAATTTTCAGATACTCAAGAGTAAGCCTCATTGAGTTTAATAGGCTTTACTCTGAGGCAAATTTGTATATGAATGCAGTTTTAATTGTTGAAGATTTTGTTTATTTATACTTACATCAAGTTGTTAATTTTCACATATCACATGCAAGCACTATGAAAAACAGGCTGATTCTTCAAGCATGAACACAATGTAGTAAAATCTAAGTTCTTTGCATCAATAGAACCTAAATCAGTGTTATATATGTTCTCTTAGGCACATTTTTAAACCCTGCGTGTTGTTTTCATGCTGCTTACATTGCAGAAAATGTTTTAGATAAGGACTATCGCTTAGCATGCCTCAGGACCAGCTTGTCCTGAATTTCAGTTAGGTGGCTCTAGATTATATGTATGTCATGAGACTTTGTGAAGAAATGGGACAACGATAGAAATTCAGGCAGGAAGCTGTGATTGATTAAGAATGCATGCAAATTATTGCATTAACCTATTTTTCAGTGTATTCATATGATTAATTTATTATACTAGAAGCTGTTCCTTGGTTCCAGACTGAATTTGGTTATGTTCATAAGTACATTGTAAATAAAAAAAGTGATTTTCCTCCTCTTCCCTTTAATATTCTCCTTAAGTTCTCTACTTAAAAGCCCCATGTAAGAATTTTGTTGAAAAGAACATTCTGAATAAGTACCTAAACTGGATAATCCACTTGGATATGAGCAAAATAATACTGAAAAAAAAAAAGCAGGGCCGAATGAAATTTTTGGCTAGTCTCACATTTGCTACCTGATGCCAATATAGATTTTTTATGATTTGGGTGTCTTTGTCATCTAGTCCCACTTTCATTTTCCACGCAGAAAAATATGGCAAACTTCACTTAATCCTCCAGGGAAAAATTGAAGGCAAACAAGGTCTAGGCAGAAGAAGAACATCATGGCTTCAAAACCTAAGGGACCGGTTTGGACAAAACTCAGCAGCACTTTTTCATGCGGCTGCTGACAAAAATAGGATTGCCGACATGATCGCCAACATCCGATGACGGATATGGCACAAGAAGAAGTATAGAAATGTAAGTTCCCTTTTGAAAATTTAGTTTTGAATTTGTAGCAAACAAAGGAAACAACAAACAAAATATATACATTTGGGGAACAGTTCCCTTTTTTATGCAACTGTGTGTGAGAGAGGGTGTATGTGTGTGTGTGTGTGTGTGTGTGTGTGTTTATGTATATGTGTGTATGTAGTTGAGTTATATTTTTGTTCCATATTAAATAGCTATGTCAGTATATTCTTCTAAAACCTTTATATTTTCATTCATTCATTCATTTAGTAGTAGAAGCAGTAGAATCCGATAGGGAATAAGATTGGGATCTATCAAATCAAATCTTGATTATGGTCATAAACTATCATAGGATTGGGATCTGGAATCACATATTCTAACACCACTGCTTTAAGGGATTGAATAATGATATTAAAAACATATAAATTCTACCTCATAAGAAGCACAGTTTAGTGTAATAGACTAGGACTCAGGCCCAAGTCTTCCTTCAGCCGAGAAAATATAGCGGATGCCTTTGGCCAATTTCAGTTGAACTAGTTCATCTAGTTATGATGAGTATAAACTGTAGCCTTCATAAGACATTTTGCATTTCTTGAGGAAAGAGAGCATAAATCTAGATGAAAATAAAAATCATCATCATCAACCTCCTCCCAAGGAACTTTACCTTGTCATGGTGGTGGAGTTTGTATGCTCTGTAAAAAGAGCCAGACTAAACTTGCTCCAAACCCATTTAACTATGATGAAAACATGTTAAGTGAATTCAGAGAAGTGGATGAGGAACAAGACACAAGAGCTGGTTTAGATCTTGAAGAACCAACAGTCAGAGCCAAACTAGCTGAGAAAATTAAGACTCGGATGGAAAACATGGAAATAATTTGATTGCCAAAACAGAATCAAGTTAAATTATTATTATTGAAGAATGTGACTGAAGCTGCCCAGACGATTCCAGCAGAAACATTGGTTTAAACAAACCAGCTAATGTATACAGCAGTTTATATTACTACTGGAGAATTAGGCTTGAAAATTGGAAAGTATAAAGCAATTAAGAAGGGAAAATCAAAGTGGAAAATTCATCTGGAGTTAAAAAATGATAAAGAAAATTTGATTGGATTTAAGTAATTTGAAGAATTTGAGACAAGGAAACCTGAAGAATTAAAAAAAAAACCAGAATTAGCCTGACAACAATGTATGACCCAAAAAACAAGGAAATTGCAGTTGTGGTTGAAGAGCTGAAACAAAGAGTTGTAGTTATATGATAACAGAATAATGCAGTTCCAACAAAACTTAAAATTTTGAGCAAACCAGCATCATTTCTATAAGACCATTGAAAGTGGACATAGTGCTACCACAAGTGAAAAACCTAATAAAGAAAATACCCTAAAATTTTGGAAGAACTTTTGGGAAAACAGCGAGAAGCACAATGGGATTGCAAAATGGATCAAACAGGTTGAAAGCACTATAAAAGTGACTAGAATTGAAGATGTCCACATAAAGGAAATGGTGCAAAAACAGCAAAGAAGGTCAAGAACTGAAGTGCCCCTGGTTTAGATGAGCTGCATCAGTGGTGGGTTGCAAATATTTTTACTACCTGTTTGGGCTCACCCCACCCCCACCCCCGTGCATGCACAACACTTCTGCACATGCACAGAAGCGTCCAGGCAGGTGGGTGGGGCCTCCTGCCACTGTTACTACTGGTTTGGCCGAATCAGCCTCAAACCACCACTGCACTGCATTGATTCTGGTTGAAAACACTAACAACTATGCATGCATGATTAGCAAACCAAATGAATCAGGTTCTGGAAACAGAAAGTGAAAATGGCTGACAACTGGAAAACTTTCCTGATTCAGAAGGATGTAGAGAAGGGAAATAAACCTGAAAATTACAGGCCAATCACTTGCTTGTCAACAACATACAAATTACTTACAGGCCTTATTGCAAAGCAAATTTATGGATATCTAGAAAACAAGGATTTGCTACTTATATGAAAGGAAGGATACTGCAAAAATTCAAGAGGAGCCAAAGACCACCTGATGATTGATAAACTGGTTTTGAAGAATTCAAAGAAAAGACAAACAAATTTGGCCTGGATTAATTATAAGAAAGCATTTGATGCTGTTCCACACAGCTGGATTGGGAAATGCTCAGACATTTTTGGAATTAGCAGCAATATCCAAAAATTCCTGAAGGCTTCCATGAAGCTATGAGAAACTAAGTTGATAGCTTGTGGAGAAGAACTCTGGAAATTGAAGTTGAGTGACTATGGAGGAAGGAATCAATGATTGTACCAATAGTAGTATGAGCCATTGAAGCAATACCCAAAGAACTTTATTATATCCGAATATCTTGACTTTGCAAAAAAAAAAAAACACCCTATTCGGAACTGCCTATATACTCAGATCCTACCTTAAAAGCTCTTATTTCCTTGGTTAGGACTACAACTATTAAGTTTTTACAAGTCCCAGACTGTGAATTGAATTGAAGATTAAATCATCATAAAAAACGATAACAATAATAATAATTCTCTGTTGTTCTCCAAGGTTATTGCAAAAGATTCCATCTGGAAAAAGTAAGGATTTGGGCAATGGAAAACAGTTATAATTGGTAGCTTGACTGGGAAGCTTCATCTGCTGATGAAGTCAATAACTGCTGCTACTATCAAGAATCATTCCTTGTCATTTTTTCCTGTTTTGGTAAGCTGAATGTACGTGGACTATCTTTCTTTGATTCCCTCCATTATCTACCAAGCCTTATGTGCACATCTGGAAGTTTCAGTTGTCTCAAAATGCAGTGGCCCACATGGTTTTTGCAAGTCCCATTCTCCACATGCTGCATGAGTTCTCAATTTGCCTCTGGGGCAAATCAAGATGCTGATTTACATCTTTAAAGCTCTACATGGCTTAGGGCCACTATTTGATGAGCTGCCTCTCCCCAATAATAACTATCCCACCCAATGGAACAGAAATGCAGGGCATGTTGCATGTTCCAAATATCAAGTACATCTGGTGGGACTAAGAATAATGGCTTTCTCTTTGGTGGCTCCCTCCCTTTGGAGCATTATTATCCCAGACATAAGATTAGCCCCTACCTTGATCTTTTTCCTCAAGGCAAAACAATATTCTGATTATTCTGTTGTCACCTCCATGGGGTGGGGTTTTTTGAACTGCGGAATTGTAAGGTTCCACCCAGAGTTATTCTGTATGAGTTGGGCAGCTGTATAAATTGGGAAAGAAAAAAAGGAAAGAAGGAAGGAAGGAAGGAAGGAAGGAAGGAAGGAAGGAAGGAAGGAAGGAAGGAAGGAAGGAAGGAAGGAAGGACAGCCAGCCTCAAATTCCTTGGCTAAGAATACTGACTCTTTTGTTTCCATGGCATAATGTCCACTAAGCCAAAGGATGCAGACCAAGAAAAATTCAGTGTTATTTCACCCACCCCATTCCATATTATAGAAATGTATGTGTTCAAATACTCAGTTGGAAATTGTTTCTCCACTAACAGTGACCTAAACTGGAATGGCTCAAGATTAGGACTGGAATGACACAAAAGCCATTATACATTGCAGATTCTTTCTCTCCTGCTATAGTGCCTTCCCACTCTATATCCAGCAGGATATTCCAGAGACTTTTCTTATGTTTCCACACAGTTAATGGATCAGAGTTCATTAATTGGTTCATCTGGTCATTGCTTACATTAATTTCTGAAGCTACCGTAACTATGTATAATATTATAAAATTGAAATATCAGTTGAACCTCTGAGAGTTGAGAAATTGTCATAAAGTTTCAATTTCATTTGCAAAAGAAAAAAAATGGTCCCAAGGACAAAGCAGATACAAGAAGCCAACACATTCATGGAAATTCAGAATTCTGTGAACTGGCTTTATATGCTTAGAATAAGAATACCACCTCAGTTCAGACATCCTGCCGTATACCAAATTTATTTGTGCAAAATTATTTTCCTTTTACTGATGAAAGTCAAGCATGAATAAAGATCTGATGCAGAGCCAACATATTAATATTAAAAGGAAAGTTGCATGAAATGGATATTCACCTCTACTTTCATTCAGTGGAAAACCTAGTGTTGTGTGTTATCTTATTATGTACCTTGACAAAGCAGACGAATTCCATAGTGCTGTTTGCTTTGTTGCCATATTTTGTCCAAACATGTGTTCTTGGTTTCCTTATTTCATTCCCATTACTTTGGGGGGGGGGGGAGAGAAATTACCAGATTAACAAGACAAGTGAGAAACTGATTTAATAAAAAACTGAAGGCAGTCATAATAAATATAGTTAATTTGAATTATATTTACATACAGTATAAGTGAATATTTGTGTTTTTACATAGCCTTATGTATTAGCTTTGGAAAATGTGAAGTGACCTTCAGACCTGATAAAGTTTTGCATTCTTCTTAGATGTAATCATTTTTTCTAGATTAATATAAAAGTTTTGCTTACTATAATGATGATCATCTAGTTGTCAAGGATGCATTTGAACACCTGCACGTGTTAAAAATTGCATCATAAACAATATAATTTATTTTTCTCTAATGCTGATTTTAATTTTTCGCATCGTTATCTAATTTGCTTTGTTCATAGTTGGTCTTAAATGACTCCTTTCATTTCCTTTAATAACCATTGAGGAAGTTATGTACATTCTGAAAATGTTTCCTTTTATCTGACATTAATTTCCATTGTTCGTTATATCCCATTATAACTATTAAAGTTCTATGCATCACTTGTAACATTTCCACTAATTTATGGCTGATATTTTGTGAAGGTGTCTAAGTAATTAGAACTTTTCATTTCACATTTGCAGCAACTTTCTAAAGTTGTGACCATTTCAAGAACGGATCCAATTACACCGAAAAGTGGTAGGCTCCCCTTTGCAATATCCGTTCATGAAAAGGTTAGACATCAATTTTCAGAGATTACTATACTGTACAATTTAATTACTAAAATAGTTGTTTCTAACTCCATGGGATTAGGTTCTTTTTTATTTTGATTCTTAGTGATATTTTACAACATTACTTATTTAAGTCGAGCTTCATAGTGCACAGGGATCACAAATCACAGTGACCTTGTAATATAGCTTTATCATACTACAGGTAGTTGTCAACTTACAATGATCTGTTAATTTACAATGATCTGTTAAAGTCATTTTATGACTTTTCTTGCCATAATTGTTAAGTGAGTCATTGCAGCTGTTAAATTAGTAATATGGTTGTTAAGGGAATTTGGCTTCCCCATTGATTTTGCTTGCCAGAAGGTTGCAAAAGGTGCTCCCATGACCACAGGATATCACAACTGTCATAAATTTGAACCAGTTGCAAAGCATCTGAATTTTGATTACGTGACCATGGGGCAGCTACAATGGTCATAAGTGTGAAAAATGGTCATAAGTAACTTTTTCAAGGCAGTTGTAACTTTAAAAAGTCACTAAATGAACTGTTGTAAGTTGATGAGCATCTGTACATCAGGTAACTTCCAAGCCACTCCAGTTCTGTTATAGATTCTTACTAGATTCTCAGTAAGCAATTTTGCTTTTCATTGCCTGAAATTGCAATATCAAAATGTGGTCAACCATCTAATAGATTAAGACCCACGTTCACAGCTGGATAAAAATTTCCTGCTGTTTCTAAGCCAACAAGGTGACAATTACCAGACCTACATCTTTCAGTACATTCTAAATATTTTTTCCCTTCTGCATAAATCATTTCTCCAAATAAATAATATTTTTATGTTATAGACCCTGTCTTGGCTAATAATAATGATAGTGTTGCCACGGTTACAAGTCTCTTGGAGTTTTTATTGCCTTGTATTTAATAGATGTACATTAAACAATGATTTTCAGACTAAGTACTTGTTAACTGGGCAATGTCTTCAAGCAAACCATTATTTCATTTATAGATTGGCTGTTATAACTTGTTAAATCCAAGAAAGAAGGGGAAAAATGTAAAGGAGGCCTGTGAGGTGAACTATTAAAATACACATGTTATTATTATGGTTGGTTGCACAGTCAGGAAGATGTTTAGACTGGATTTGGCATTTTCATCCACCTATCGAGTCCTTCCCGAAGACATGGGCTAGGCAGTTTTCTAATGTGTTAGAGATTTTGTTACAGAATGTAAACTTCTTCAAGTAAAGTTGTCTTTTGCAATTGACCGATGGTAATTTTATCAGTGCTGAAGGTATTCAAGTGGTGCTTGGGGTTGTATCCAAGGCACCCATTGCTATTATCTGTTCTTCTTTTGTCATAGATGTTCTACTTCTATTTGTAGGTCTTTGTATTCTGTGAATTTTCTCCAGTTCTTTCTCTTCTATTCGGCTGTCTTCAGGCACTGCCACATCCACTATGCATACTGTTTCTTTCTTTCTTATCAATAATCGTTAAATCTCGGGTGTTATGTGACAGGTGCTTGTCTGTTCGAATTCTAAAGTTCCAGAAAACTTTACTGTCTTCATTTTCTATTACTTGTCTACTTTGTGATCCCACCATTTCTTACTTGCAGGCAAACTGTATTTCTTGTAGATGTTCCAATGTATCATTGTTGGTCCTTTGTCCTGAAGTGTATGATACTTTTTTGCAACTGCTAACTAGGTAGTCCACTGTTATTCAATTTCTTTGCTTAGGTGGCATTTGTTGTTTGTTGCTGTCTTAATTCTTTGTATGGCTTTGTTCTTAAGCATGGTTGTCAAACTCGTGATATCACATTGCTCTCATGTTACACTTCACAATTTTTTTTCTCTTTCCAGAGCTGGGGTTGCCAGGTGTTGCCCATACATGATGTATCCGGCCTGCAGGTTGCCAGTTTGACACCTCTGATCTTGAGCCTTGGTTTTATGCAGGCAGATTAGACTCTCTGTTTCTTTCTTCAACTTCCCGGCTCTTAGCCATTGCCATACCTTATTATTTTCTATTCTCTCTCTCTCTCTCTCTCTCTCTCTCTCTCTCTCTCCCTCCCTCCCTCCCTCCCTCCCTCCCTCCCTCCCTCCCTCCCTCCCTCCCTCCCTCTCTCTCTCTCTCTCTCTCTCTCTCTCTCTCTCTCTCTCTCTCTCTCTCTCTCTCTCTGTGTGTGTGTACAATATATAATATTTTCCCTCCATATTTATCTTTACTGTTCTTCATTTGGTCTTTTTGTAGGCCAGTGTGGTCTCTATGGTATTCAGTAAGCTTTGATGGTATACTAGCTTTACTGAATCTTCTTCATTTCCTTCAGATATTCTTCCAATGTCTTTTTTTTTTTATTCTTCAGCTGTCTGGTGTTACTCTTACTATTAGTTAGTCCTGTACCCTTTCCTACTTTTTGATCAAACTGTTCATTTTCTGACAGATCTTAATGATATTGTTTGATTTCTGTCCAATGTTTGATCACTTTTGCTTTTATCATGCAGTTAATTGTATACTATTATTCTGCATATAAATAAGCACAAACAGGTATATTTGGGTTTCAAAAAAAATCAGATGATCACTCATTGGCAGAAAAAAATTCTTGTATCCCATTGTCATATATATGAAACATGCATACACACACACACACACACACACACACACACACACACACACACACACACACACACACACACACACACACACACACACACACACACACACACACACACACATATATATATATATATATATATATATATATATATATATATATATATATATATATATATATATATATATTCTTACGTTGCAACTAGGTTTATTTCTTATCATACTTTGTAATTGACCAATATACAATTTTAGTTCTATCAACTTACATGCACATATAGTCATACTTCTATGTGTTCACTGAATGGTTTATGGTTCAATGGGTGGAATTTGAATATCTTACTCTTAAAATATCTTTATTAATCTGATATCCTGCTATATGTGAATAGTGCTGCATGCATTCTTGCTATTATCTTAGAAATATTTTAAGCCTTTAGGCGTTTTTCTTATCTTTTCTAGATAAGGTTTATACTTTCTTTCCTATGTCATGGCTTACTGCACTTCGTTCTTTTATTCTTTTTATAAAGCTGATTGCTTAATTTTCTGGTCAGTGACTATAATCTAGATTATCTCTCTTGTAAAAATGTTCATCAAAATTTAACTATATAGCTAGAATCCACCCAACCCCAAACATCTTATAGATATATTTCCTGTATAATTAGAGTGCTACTTCTGTAAAGGGATGTGCAGATCACATTGTACAAGATATGTAGTCAATGCAATATAGTCAAAGCAAGGCAAAAGACAGTTCAATCTTGGAAAATGAGAAGCGTAAGAGAGAAACTCAAACATGACCTTATCTTGATCAGTATGATATTGGAAGGAAGAAATTCTGGCAAGATTTCAATATCATACTCTACAGCAAATCAAATAGCATTTCTGTAGTTCTTGCATTGTCTGATTCCTGACCTGGGTTATCTTGAAGGGCTCATAATGTCTACCTTAAAAGCTGTAGTAATAATTTGCAAAGCAAGGGCCTAAAATGGGAGAATACTAATTATTAACCTTTTCTTGTGCTGACATATTCCATGCTTGCTGGCTGAGAATGATTCATATCACTGTTGAAACAATTGACCATCACCTCCAAGGGTAATTGAAAAGGACAACTCCTGAGGGAACTCATCCATATGGGTTTCCTATGTGCTGATTTCTTGAAGCTGGAATTTCACTATCACATCCGTATTTATTCCAACTGAATACTTTATACCCCTGACTAGCAGTTGAAGAAATATGTTAGTTTAACTAATTCAATATATGCTAGCATGTACACTTAAAAGGCTATTAATTCCAATCCCCAAAGAGTAGCCTATGGCTGAAACAAAATCAATGTGATTAAGTCAATGTCGGTACACAACAGGGAACAACATAATCAAGAAATTTATGAACCTTTGAAAACTATTAATCATTTAGCCAAGTATTTATGTTACAGTGCCACCCTAACATATCATATGGTTAATCAATAATTAGTGCAGCATTTATTAATTATGCTTGCATAACATTTTTTTGGCTATAGTAAACAAGCAGTTCTAACATTCAGAAAAGAAGACTGCATGATATTAAAACCTTTTCTGTCCAGGTCAAAGCATCTACTGAGAATAACTAATGCCAATCAGTTTCTACATAACTCAATGAACCATATTCTAAAACTGGATCAATTTAAAGAGACAAAAATTAAGTGCTTGACAGAAGACAGAATTTTCCTATCCAATGTTTGTTACTTCCTCTACTAATGATGTGAATCAAAGAAACAATAGACAATTTCATGAGAAATGAAACAAGAGTCCCCTTCATTACATTTTATTGTAATATTTTAGTCAAATTGTAAAAGAAATGTCTTTCTCTAAGATTATAATACATACATGTGCACACCCACCCATCCACACACCGATTTTTATTACACTGAAGTATAAAAGAAGTCAAATAATGCATATCAGCACCATCTTAATTAACATTAAGATATTAGAAAAAAGAACCTTCAGAAAACAGTCTCAAAATATTTTTTTTTAAAAAAACTGTTTCCTAATCTTATAAAACATACTGTATATATTCATTATATATTAGTTTTCATTTTATTGTTCAAGAATTTTTCAAGAGCTGGACCTTTAAAGTTTGAGCAAAGATTAAAATGAATTCTACATTCTCTATTCATTGAATTCTACAGGTCATGATACCTTGCCCATGTTGTATCTTCATACAGTGGCAATCTCTGCATGGTGTCATGAAGGGCATCAGGCCAGTAAATGCTCAGCTCCATCCAGTCTCCCCAGCTCTACCCTGAATTGAGGGATTACAGGGTCATCAAAAGGAAGTTTATCTGAAAGCCAACACAAGGTTCCATGTATATTTAATAGCCCTACCCCTTATTTTCTCCACAACAGCCAGAGGTGGAATTCTACCAGTTTGGACCGGTTTGGGTGAACCGGTTGCTTTGAAAATCAAATGAGAGTGAACCGGTTTGCTTCAACTTTCAGGTGGGCCCACTCGCCTTCCCCTCACTATACTGACATATATTTCCTTTTTTTTAGCCCATCTGATAGGTGTGGCACAGCAGATTGCTGCACCTCAGCTGTTTTACTCACTGGGGCTGCAATAGAAGATAGGTTGTTTAGCTTTGTTTAAACCCACTGCGCGCACATGAAGCACCCATTTGGCGTGTGTTCATTGAACTGATTGTTAGATCAGTTGAAGCACACCACCGATAAAAACCCTATGAGTGGATTGGGCTGAGAGAGAATGACTGGTCCAAAATCACCAGAAGGACTAACGAAAAAATAGAACTCACAGTCTTCTAGTCTAACATCATTGCTACTATACAGCAAACTGGCTATTCTATAAAAGTTGCTAGCAAATTTCAAGACATTATTCCTTGACCATTTCAGTATTACTTTAGCTGAAATAAAATCAGATTACCAAAGTAATTTTAGAACACTTTGTTTTTATCTGAAATGTGCAAACATCAAAACTTGTTGATTGAATTCTGACCTGTCTTTTGGTAATGTATTCTTAATTCCTCTGAGAAGTGATATTTTTACAATGTGTATCAGTATAGAGTATGAAACATATACGGTATTCTACGAATGTCAACAATATGATGAAACAATTGTTAATATCTGCCAGTATATTCTATTTATATTTTTCTGCAAATCAATTTTGCAGTAAAGGTTATTTTTCTAAATATAGTTGAATAGAATATTGTAAATAACCCAACCATGTTTGCTATTACAGGATAGATCAGAATTTCAGAACACAAAACCAAAATAAATGCATACATATGCCCTTAGTACATCTAAAAGAAAAGATTTAATGACAACATTCATACAAATTCTCTGTGTTGGATTAGATTTTTGTGCCTATTCAATACATAAAACTATACCTATGTATATATAAAACATATACATACTCTGACATTGCTTTTATAACAGGATGGAAACATGAATATAAAAGATCAGAAAAGGCCAGCGATAAATACATTGTTTAATAATGTACTTGTTAGTATCTGTCATAATATGTTTCTTTATTAGATTATCTGCTGAGCAAATTGATTGGGAAAGGTCAAAATGAGATATTATTACATGATGCAAGAATTTCTGCCTTGTGGACTTAACCTAAAAGAAATTGTTAATTAGTTTTGATCAGATTTTTTTTTTAATAAAAAGTAAGACATTGTACAGGTTTCAGACTGAGGCAGACACGTCTACCTTTTGGAGAGAATGGAAAGATTTTGCACAGGTCACCAACAAATACACTTCCTTTAGCACAGATTTGACTGGGTAAGGAAATTAACTCGATAATTCTAGATGAAAGCCTAAGTCAACTTGACAAAATCCATAAGATCATAAAGTTGTCCCAGATATGGCTATGATAATATAATTGGAATGTACTCTGCAGGCTTAAATCTGATGGGAAGAAAACAAAACATTCAAAGGAAGATACTCAAATATGCTGAACAGAAGACTAAGTGTATCAATTATAGAGGCGCTGTTGAAGTACATTTCTCAACCACAAATAGTTACAATAATGCCAATGTAATAACATATGGATTATGATGCCTTTTATTACTTCCATAGTGATATGACCCGTAGGTGTTCAAAGAGCAGAGTTTATACTGCACTGTCATGATATTCTTAGTCATCAGCCCCACACCCCGGCTTTACTCGTCTGTGAGTGCCCTTGGTATGGTAGTATATCAGTGACCAGGAGCCAAATTGACTTCTGGTGGTTGATTCCAACCGAATATGAATGTATACTTATGTCTGAAAACATATGGTTTAGGTTGCATTTTTTTTTTGCTCCAATTTTACCACATTTAAAGCAGAGTGTGAGAAATTGGAATGGTTTCAATGAAGGCAAACAGAATGTTGAGGTCTTGAAACTAAAGTTTATAAAAATAATCAAAGTTATATAATCAAAGGAGCTGGTACATTTACCCCTGGGAAAAGTCAATAGTGTTGTAGTGGTAGTAATGGGAATGGGACTCTTAAAATACCTGAAAAAAATCACATAAAAGAATATCAAATTAATTCTCTTTTGTTCCATACTGTAAGAAGGTAGATGCTGCTAAAATATTAGAATCTTCTTAACAAAAAAGCAGTTAAACTAATTATACATGTGCTATGTTTCTATTCACTGAATATGTTCAGATCAAGGCTAGAAAAACAAACATCTGGAATGTTTTAATTTGGATTTTTTCATATGTGAATAGTTAAACTTGATGGTTGAAAGGCCCAACTCTTTTCTACCTGGCATTGTGGTGTAATGTTTGCCACCTTGCAGATTGTGACTATTTATAAATGTTGTTAGACAATTTGTTAAATTTCCTTCTTCCCATTCTTCTTTTCAGCTTAAACCTTTAGAGGTAGGCTGCTCCACCAGAAAATGACTGGCTTAGAGACACCCAGTATATTTCTATAACTGAGATGCAGTTGATAGCTCAGTTTATTTTATGTCATTGCATTACCTATTCAATACAATGTGAAAGGGTGAGGACCTTGCTACTTTTGATAATCAGTTTGAAGCATGCTTAAAACCACTGCTGGAAGTCAAACATGGAGAAGTAAGAGAACTTTTGTCCCATAGGTATGAAATGAACAGAACAAAATAGCTCAGTGTGGATAAATAGCAAAATACTGTAATTTAATCTTTGTGACATGCAAGGATGTATTATAATTGACAGCATTCTTTTCCTAATAATATTGGAGGAAGACAATCCTTCCTATCTTGGTTATTCCTTTCCTTTTTATTGGAATGAAATACTGCCCTTATAAAATATAAGTCTGGAAAATATGCATGTAGTGTATGATTTATAAATAGTAAACTATTACTATTACAGCTATTACTAAGCCACATCAGTGAATATGAAATATCACAATGTACTTTCAGAACATCACAGGTTCCTCCTTTTTTTTTTGCAAGGAAAGATATTCACAGAATTAAATTGCAGTGGGAACAATTGTATTGCAACCTACATTAAGGAGAAAATGAAAACATCTTTGATAACAGATTTCTGAACATAATATATTTAAAAACACCACCTGCCTATATAGAATTCTCAGGCAGTTTTCAATCCACTTTCCAGCCAAGCTGCTGCATTGAGATTCCTTGGATCATGGCCTGAGATCCAATTTAGCATGTAGAAGTAAATAATGAACATGTACCGGTAACTGCAAGGGAATAGCAAATAAAGCTCCCTGCCATCATTAGGTGCCATGTGATTTAGATGGTATGAAAAGAAAAAACAGAGGGGGGAGGGAAGGAGAGAGAGAGAGCTTATGTGATTAAGTGTGTAATCACATCACTGGCATAACCAGCATCATCTGTTGGCATCCATCCATGTTCAAGCATTATTTAGAAATATCTTCAATGAGAAAGCCTAGTGAATGTACTCACAGTGAGTATCAGATTACAAGGATAGCCTACACATATTCAGCAAAAATCCTCATTACACTTTGATATCACAATAAACAATCTGAGGATAAGGTCAGTAAGAAACAGGTTGACTCAACCAGCACCCCTGCATTCCTTCTTATTTTTATAACATAAGTGTCATTCTTTTGATGCATAACAGTTAGCTATAGTCCCAGAGCATGATGGCTTGTGTGACTAGGATGCTAAAATGGAGGTTAGCAAGCCTGCGTTCAAAACCCAAGTACTGCTGTGAGCTTTTGTCCTTCACTCCAACTCCTGCCAGCAACAAGGAAGGAGACCCCACTTATATTGGTTAGAGACCAGCTAGGCTGCATTAGACTGGGGAAAATACATTTCACCAACATTACAGCAAAACCATGACCTCTTTCAGAAACCTTTCAGCTATTACTCTGAAATGAAAGATAAATTGTGCTTGTTGGTTATAAAGTATTATCCTGACTCTGAAATTGTGTTATTTTCCTACAGATGAATTGGAAAAAAAACTGGGATAGTATCCCATTCACAATAATTATAATTGTCCTGGAAAGATCATAGGTTAAGCTAAAGGATAAAATGGTACACTAAACAAAAATAAATAAAACCAGGGAATGGACAATTGCAATAAGGATGGATATTATCACCATTTAAGACAGGGCCAGGAAAGATGACAAATATGAATTATTCTAATTATAGAGCTTTCTAACTAGTCTCACTAAGGAATGTGTTTGCAACATTACTAGTAGCAGAGGGAAGGGAAGGATAAATTCAGGAGACATTTGGGGAATTAGAGACAAAATGTCTTCACACATCATAAACCTGGAAGGGCCCATTTAATTTACCATGTCCAACCTCCTGCCCAAAGCAAGAATCAATATTAAATTGTCTTAGGGAAATGCTGCCCAGTTTCCACCTGAACTTATCCAATAAATGGCTCATCATGTCTCTGGACAATTGGTTTCACTGTCAAATGATTCTTAGTGTTAGCGAATTTCTTTAATGTTCACTTAGATTCTCTTTTCATGTACTATAAATCGATTGTTCTATGGCCCACAACATGAAACAAAAGGCAACCGGTCTTAATATTCCATAAGGTACATTTCAGGTATTTGGTTACCCTTCAGTTCTCTTTTCTCTAAACATAGTCAGATCTTACTCTCTCTTCTTGCTTAGAATTTAATTTCGAATGATCTCACTGTGGCCATTCTCTGACATTCCTTTTTACTCAATCCTTTAAAAAAAAAGTTATCAAGAATTGTACATGAAGTCCAGAGGTGGGACTTGACCAAAACAGAATAGAAAAGGATGTGTATTTCCCAAGATTTGGAAGCATTTACCTTCTTTGCAACCATAGTAGTTCATATTCAATTAGCATGTAATAAATATTCTAAGATTTTTTTTGCAAGTACTTATTCCCATCCTATATCTATTTGGTTTTTGTTTGCCTAAATGCCCACTTCACATGTGTATTTATTTATTTATTATTTATTTTATTAAATTTGTTAGCCGCTCCCTCTCCACAAAGGGACTCGGGGCGGCGTACAATAAATAAAACACATATTATAAACTTACACATTGTACGTTGTACGGAGGAGGTATAAAACACAATACAATATTATAATAACATAGAAATATTAAAATAAGTTAAATTAAAACCCCAATGGAAATTACAAGTTTAAAAATTGCCAGGAGGAATAAAATGGAGCTATGGTTGAGCCAGGCCTGCTAGTTGAAAAAGGTGGGTCTTGAGTTTTGAACGGAAGGAGCGGAGGTCCTAATATCCGGGGGGAGGTCATTCCAGAGGGCTGGGCCCATCACAGAGAAGGCCTTACTCCTGGGCGCCGCCCTCTGGCACTGCTTAGTGGACGGCACCCGGAGAAGTCCCTCTCTGTGAGAGCGAATTGGTCGTAGGGATGTATGGGGCAGGATGCGATCCCACATGTAGCTAGGTCCTGTGCCATGGAGCGCTTTGAAGATGGTAATCAATACCTTGAAACGCACCCGATAGACCACAGGAAGCCAGTGCAGCTCGCGCAGGAGAGGTGTTATATGGGAGTATCTCGTACTCCCCATAATCACCTGCGCGGCCGCGTTCTGGACCAGCTGCAGTCTTCGAGTGCATCTCAAGGGAAGCCCCATGTAGAGAGCATTACAGTACTCTGATCAGTTTCATTATTTTACTTTCAATCAATTTCTCCAAATTGTTAAGCTAATTTTCTCTTCTACTGTGCTATGTTGCTCAATTTTGTTTTAACTGAAAATTTGAAAATTAAGTTCAGTTTAATAATATAAATATTTTAATTTTGAGGCTGCCCAATTGTACAATAACTTTGAGTGGCTTAAACTTAAAAAAAGAATGAAAACAGAACAAAATATATCAAATGAAAGAGAATGCAACCAATCAGAAGATTGACCCCGAAACACAAAAGGATTAAAGTAACACTAGAAATGATTCCTCCAGTAATTTTATCAAAATCATCAATGAAATGATTGAGGACGAGAGGTCAATGTCAACTGTCCCTTGGCATATTCAGCAAAAGAAATTCCTGGGACATTACTTTACCAAGATTATAACTTTACTGATGGGTTGATACAGGTACAGAAGAAGTGAAGCTAGTGAAAAACAGCATAGTTAATTTCCCCCTTTCCCCATTTGGGACGCCCATTATCCATTGTCCACCAATCCAACATATTCTTTTTATTTTGGGAAAACAGCCTTTGCCTGTGGAAGACATGGCCTTGAAGTATCAGGATCTTTTCAGGTTGCAAACTGCTCACATAAATTCCTCACCTCCCTCCCAGCTACCAATACATTCCAAGCATTCTCCTCCCCACTCCCTTTGTTTTTGTTCTCAAGCTGCAAGTAGTGTCATGAGACAACTTTGACAGTTGCCTTGAACTGAACTTAATTTTCTGGCATCTCATTTGATATTTCTTCCCCACTCATTGAATACCATTTATGAATTATTTTGAGTCCATGTTTTGAGCCAGATCTAAGGTATTTTTTTCTGCTGTTCAGTCATGACTGAATCTTGGAGACTGACTCACAAGTCCCTGCAGTTTTCTTAGCAAGACTTTCCAGGAATGTTTTTTGGTATTGTCTCTTTCCTAGAACTGTGACAAAGGATCACATGTTATCTTTCTGACTTTGTGTCAAAGGTGGGACTAGAAGTCATAGTCTCCCTGCCTCTGGCCAGATGTCTTAACCACTAGACAAAACTGCTATAAACTAAATTTATCTTACAGTAAATGGATTTGTTTTGATTGTTATAGTCTCTGTAACAATTACTCAAAAAGCAAGTCTTTACATTATAGATATTTTATAAGCCTGAACTTACCAGGAATTTCTGATTTTTGTTTCCCCAGAAGTTTCCATCGCCTAAGGCTTTCCTTCTAAGCTTTGAACTGGAATGAATGATGGAATCATTCATCATTTCCAAGTGACCTTTCCTCACTCCACACTACCACTTAACAAGAGAAGTTATTTCTATATCTAATAATAAATTATACAGATATCATTTCTAAGTAATAAAAAAGGAAAATGCTTTTTTAATGAAGCATTTGTGGAATAATGCTTTAATGTTAATGTTACATTTTTAGTCCGAATGATTGAAATGCTCATGATATGCAGAAAAAGTTAATGAGAGACAGAATCATGAACTAGCATCGTGTAATTATGCTGACTGTCCATCTTTCTTTTACTGCCGGTAGTTTCAAAGACTTTTTAGCTGAATAACTTTCCAACTTTGTTCATTGTATCCAACTTTCTGCAAAGCAGTAAAAAGCAAGCCAGAGTACTGTACATAAATATTCAGGAATATCTTAAAACAATATAAAATAGATTAATTGGCATATGCTCAAACTTTTCCGGTTGTGGCTGAAGCCATTGTTTTCATTTATCCTGAAGACTAGGAAGTCACTGGGTTGAATTAAACTGATCAATATCTTATCTAAAAATACTTTAAGCAAAGTTTAAAAATAAATAAGTGGCAGAATATATCATCATGATCATTTGCAAGCTCTCCTCAGACAGCAGGCCTGATGAAAGGTTTGGATACAAACAAAATCCAAAGTTTATTAGATTTTTAAAAAATAGAAATTGAATATGCTGAAATTAAAAATGAAAAAAAAGCATCATGTTCACTTTGAAATAAGAACTACATAATTTCTTCACTGCCATACAATTACACTCAAATTAGAAAGGTATCTTTGTATGTGATTTCATTCTAATTAATATGGCTTATTAAAAGCAACTGAGGCAAATATATAATCATGATCATGTCTTATGCTAAGCACATTGGCTACAAACCAGTGGTGGGTTCCGAATCCCATTGCAACTGGTACGCTGCAACAGGGCCGGGCGTCCACCACTTACCGCCCACGATACTCCAGCTACTCGGCAGAATGTCACACAGGCACCATACACTCCGTGCACATACGCAAAGCCCTGATCTGCTCAAATACAGGTAAGGAGGGAGGGCGGGTCCTCCAGTGCATCGTACCGGAACGGTACTTGGTGCTCCCAGCAGGCACCGGTACGCCTCTACCGGGGCGTACTGGTCATATCTCACCACTGCTACAAGTGTATTCCACAGTTCTCAGTCCACACCTACAGTCTCTGCATTCTCCCATTTAAGGTTGATGTTTTTTCATTTCTTCCTGAAATGTTTGGCCCCAGGTTTTCTTTGACTTTATTCTGGTGCTATCCAATGGATTGCAATCTTTGTTGGGCATTGCTCACTCATTTGGAGCACATGTCCAGCAAAGCACATTATTTGTGCTGTCACTATCTCAGAGTCTCTTTGGGAATTACTTCTTTGCAGAATTTCCTTGTTTGTGACATGGTACTGATGTGAGATACAAAGAATCCCTCTGAAGCAACATTGTTAGAAGATGTTGATCTTATGAATAATTCTTGTAAATTTCCAGGTCTCACTGGCATGGATGACAATCCGTATAACAATGGCATTAAATAATCTGATCTTGATCTTGGTTGCTGTGTTTATGGCCTATGTAGTCCCTACTGAGCACATTTGTTGTAAGAGAGAGGAAAATATATAAGAGCACATAATAATGTGTAAGCAAATAGAGTTTTGCCTTAATATCAGGTATTAATGGGTTTATTTCCATTTCATAGTTACACATTGATTAACAACAATAAATATACAGTAGTTTTTTTAAAAAAAATGCAAAGACATCTGCAGGTAGCAACTTATATAGTAACAGCTAGGCCAGTGGTGGGATTCAAAAATTTTAAATACCGGTTCTGTAGGTATGGCTTGGTGGGCATGGTGTGTGGCTTGGTGGTCATGGCAGGGGAAGGGTACTATAAAATTTCTGTTCCCTCTCCACTCCAGGGGAAGGTTACTGCAAAATCCCCATTTCCTCCCGATCAGTTGGGATTTGAGAGGCAGAGATGGGGGCGGGCCCAGTCAGAAGTGGAATTTACCAATTCTCCGAACTACTCAAAATTTCCATTAGTAGTTCTCCAGAATTGGTCAGAACCTGCTGAAAACCACCTTGGGTCTAGGCATCTTTGGCTATTCAGATATGCTAACTTTAGTTGACAGAGCTGTCATTCAAAAATATCTATAACAGTGCACACTATCCAGCAATTGAAGATTGCTGGAAGATTGAATTTTGAAGAAGAAATTCTACCAACAGGAGGAGGCCCCTCCTGTATACCATATAAAATGTAACAGCTATGCATGAGTGGTGTTCCATGGGAATGAGAAATGAAGTGAACCACAATGTCTTATGCCTCAGAAGGAAGGGAAGGGAAGGGAATGCAGGAGGAAAGAGAAAGGAAGATCTATGAAAGAGATAATGCCTTTTTTCTTGGTTAAATGGATTTTTCTTATTAATTTCTTATGTATTCTTTAAACATTTTCAGACTCTGACAGATAATCTCCAGAAGTGATTAACATATTTCAGCTAAATATTCAATGTATTGGAAAGTGGAACTTCTACATTATGAATGAAGATATCCAAGATGTATATTTTATTTTATTTAACTTTTTTTGGATGTCTGCCATTTATATTAGAAAATCCGGGCCAGTCCACTACAAACAGAATACCTTCTATATATATTTCACATAAATCTTATCTTCTTCAATAATAAGACAAATGGAGGATAGCATGTTTAGAATGGATTTTTATGTTGGAAATACTCTACTCTATTCTTGCAATGGCTGATCTACGTATGATACATCTGAGGTTAACCAAATAAATTCTTTGGTTCTCAAGTTGAAGCCTGAAATATGTATGTTGTGTAATAGCGGACCATGCATGCCTTGTGCACAAAATATATGAACAAGGCGTGCTTAATTGCACTTAAATTAATTATTCTTCAATGGCAGGAAGTAACTTCCCATATAACAGCCATCCATGTCTGTTCAGTTGTCCTTCAGTAATTTGAAATAACTTCAAATAAAAAAATTCTTATGCATAAAATGAAAAACAGTGATTTACTTATCTTTCTTCATGAAAACACTAACATGATTATGAAAGTATTTCATTATGAGTGCTATGTTGGTCTCTATTTATGAGTATAACAAAAATGGATTTCCTGCAGAAAAAAAAAATCACATGACAATCATGAAGTATGTTTTTTATCTTTTTTCCCTCTTTCATTAAAAAAATATAAATGTTTGATCTTAAATAGACTACTGCATAAATTGTAACGAGCTGTCAGACCAGTCCCAGCCTGATCACTGGGGAAGAAGAACCCTCGACTCCATTTGGTTGGCATTTTTACTAAGAGATGCTGCTTGCAATAAAATCAGATGTAATCTAAGTTCTTGCATAAAAAGACAGACTGTTTCCCTCAGTTCCTTTCCTCCCCATGACCTGTCCAAACACAGACAATATGCCTGGATGTTTGGGAACTCTGAGATGTTTTTGTCTTTGTCTGGTAACTTTCCACACTCACGGCAAATGGCCTTGAAGATGCCTTGGCACGAATGATCCCACAGTGCTTTTCTTTTCTTCAGCCCTCATTCCCACTCCCAAATTCCCACACCAGAATGCATACAGGTTTAATTACTGCCCATTTGGTTCCCCCTCATGCCTCCCTCCATACTTTTGATGACAGCATCATCTGGAAACCAGCCCTAGTCAACAAATGAGCCCCACCCACCACCCAGGTTGTTACAACACAAAAGAACAATGGACACACAGCCAGCACCTTAGCTACACAGGATGATACGAAACAGCCGACCAATCTACAAACATCAACTCCATCTACCAATCAGGATGCAACTACACAGCCAATCAACCCATTTACAGCAACAAAGCCAGCACTCCACACACACACACACACACACACCAAGATTTATAGAAAGATGGCAGCTCCGACCACGCTTTACTCGCACATGCACGAAGCTGAAAACACTAGCCTGAAGATGGCGAGTGGGACTTCGCTGAAACATTGCCAAGACAATCTCAATCTTACATGGGAAAAGACCCGAATACAACAAGACCAGCAGATAGATAGATAGATAGATAGATAGATAGATAGTAAGATAGATAGATAGATAGATGATAGATAGATAGATAGATAGATAGATAGATAGATAGATAGATAGATAGATAGATAGATAGATATATTACAAAGAGCACTTTCATTCACTTTGATGGCTATCTTATATCTTGAATTTGCTGTCTCACCACCAGGCATCAATGTTTGTGCAATGCCAGATAATGATATAGCAATAGCAACATTTGCATATCTCCTAACTTTAGTGGGGATGAAGTGGGTAATAAATGTCTTTTCCCATTCTTCCTGGTATATCAATGGAAATTATTGAAGGAGTATTGCTTTTCAGACACTTGTACATACAGTCATATAGTCCTCTTTGGTTATAATTCAGTAGAGGATCCTTGTATATATAAATTCATGTTGTCTCATATTGCAGTTCTTGCAATAATTCCTGATTGCCATTCTCACCTCAGAATAGTTTAAAATCCCTGCCAGATTCTCCACTGAGTTGCTGGAAGTTGTCGAGAAAAGTTTAAAAATAGGATCATATGATATCCTAAGAAGTAGTATGGGGGCCAGTCTACCTGATCTCTGACTGCCACAGGATAGGTTGGTCTATGCTCAGCTTCAGAAATGAAACAGGATGAGCAAGGATTAAGATATAGTAATAACGTATTTGATTGATTCCAGAGAGATCCAGTTTCTGCTCCATCTGCAGCTAAAACAGCTTAGTGCTGATTTTCAGCTCAGCCCATATCACAGGGTTGTTATGGAGAAATGTCAGTTGGAATACTATCTATGTACCTTGAGTTCCTGAGCAATATTGGATGTCTGTGTGCCACATAAAATAATAAAAATATCCATGATTTTTTTTCATGCACTTTAAAATTCTTGCTTTGTTAAGAGTTACATGATAAAGATAAACATCATGCCACCATAGCAGCAGCACAGCAGCAGCCAGTAACACTGAAGTAATCACAACTTTCCTAAATTTTGAGAATCATGGCTCTAGATTTTGGACACATTGTATAAGTTAACCCATTTGAGGTACCTTAGTTCAAAAATTGTTGCCCTGGGGTGCAACCCTTTCACACACGTAAAAGTTATGATGATGACTTTCATAGTGTATAGATTCTAGGATTAAGATACAGAATTGGCTTGTACAGATCTTTGAAAATCATACAGTGTGGATGATGACACTAAAAACTGTAATTCTATTCAGCTGTAGAATGTACTTATATTAAAATGTCTATTGTCACCAACCTCTACATATTCAGAAATCCTTATAAGAGGAAACTTCTCATTCATTCAGAGTTCTATGGTTATCTTTAGCTGAACTTGATTCGATTTCCACTTTAGACCATCTGAGTAAATACAGGCAGTTGAAAATCCTGAATCAGGAACACACTCTTGCACACAAAATTTGAATCATGCACTCTCTTACCCTTTTTATTTTTCAAAACATTTTCCCTATTTGAAAATAGGAGGATGCTTTTATAAAGGCATCCTATATTTTATATATGGACAATATTTATTTTTATATGGACATTATGTCTAACCCGTTTGCATGTAATGGAGAAGACAACAATAAAAATTTCATATAAACTAGCTTAAAATTTCAGATGCCAAGCAAACAACATACAAGTTCAACTTTCTTTTCATACTGATTTTTTAAGGTTATTTAGAATTTCCATTGAAAATATTTGGCATAGGCTAATTTCCCATAACACATAGATGGCCATTTCTTAGATTTATTTCTTACTTACTTATGATACTTTTAAAATGTAAATGTATTATTGAGCTACAATGAAAAGTCCCTGGATAATTTAGATTTCAGACCATATTAATTGAAATGAAATATTTGAAACAAAGGCTTTATGCAAGACATTCCAAAGCCCATTGCCTACCTTAGTAGGATTTAAAAGCTTCCCTGAAACAATGACCAAATTTCCCATTGGAAAGCTATGCTGCCCTTCCCTCTCCCAAAAGACATTGTTGAATTGGCATTGCTGGTACTGCCCATTAGACACAGATATGAAGTAGGAAAATATTCAGTACATGTATTCTTTTTTCTCCAAAGGCGACCTTTCTTAAAGGAAAACATTGATTTCCCCCCAAAGATATACAGAAGGACAATCAATCAATGACAGAATTGCAAGCAAACCAACAGCAAAACTATCCCTAGCTTATTCAGTTCTACTCCTTAAGGTCATGCATTTATCTTTCATGCATTGTTGGAGAACTGTTCATAATCCGAAACAATTTTTACATTCTTCTTCTTTTTGGAAAATATACATGAATAAAAAATAATCGAATACATACTGTATCTATATATGTATATATCTTACCACATTATTTTTAATCTTTCTGTGATATAAGCATACTAATTAAAAATGATCCAGAGTTTGTTAAGACTTTTTAATGCAATATGATGCTTGCTTGCTTGTTTTTATTCATATAGAGGAGACCACACTTAAAGTCAGCTCTGGCTTGTGTTAAAGTTAACAAACACTATTTATAAAGATAACATGCAATAAAAATACTATACATCATTACTTATATTAATATAATTAATGATAATTAATTAATATTATTTAATCATCTCTAGAATGATTCATGTAGTATTGTAATGCTAAAATTACAATAATGTTGTAATGCTCAGATTTTTTCCACATTGCTAGCAGATTTACTAATGCATTGTATCCCACTTCATAACCTAGAAAAAATTCCCCAACTGCCTACCATTAATGATTACAATGCAATTGCAGTACCTTGATGGAGCATCAAAAATAAAAATACCATCAAAGGTAGTGCATTATTTTCAGGCTGTATTTCAGGCTGTATTTCTTCATACTGTTAGCCTTTTCCAATGTCACCTTTCAGCCATCATTCATTAGGCTGTCAGCTAGTTGAGCAAAGGCTTGTGGAACCAAGCAAGTGAAATTTTCTTCAACTTCTGGTAGTCGTCAAATGTGAGATGCCAATAAGACAAAGGGCAGAGTCAATCAAGTGGACAATACCAAGGCAAACAACCTCCCTGTAGTTTGATGCACATATTTGGAGACTTTATAACAGGAGGATATACATTAGGGGTCAATAAAATGCAGTCATTTATAAATGTGGAATATGATGAGAAGTTCAGTTAATTCCCATTACCCAGGACTAAAACTAGAAAGAGTGTGTTATAGTTGAGCAATATTTATAAGACTTCAGGCAAAAGACCATCAGGGTAGGATTATGAGACAGAAGTCCAGAATCCCAAAATGTAACAAAGTTAATTTACCGCATTCTGAAGTTACAAGGAGAAAGAGAGAGAAATAATCATATAAGGATAACTATTATGAGACTGTCATGCCCAGTATCTAAAATACTCTTAATGTCATCCATACCTGTCACATAAGAGCTTCATCACCTGTTTTGTCATGTAGGCTGGTTACCATGAAATTAGAACAGCGGACTATATAAATATTGGAAACATGAATCTTTTTTCCAGTTTTGATGTACATGTTCTAAAAATGATATTCCTATAGCTTCATATTTTTGAGTGAGCACAGTTTACATTGAGATTAGTTAGAGAAGCACAGTCAGTGAGGTTTAAGATTAGTATGGCCTTTCAAATAAACAGAAAGCAAAGTTGTAGCTGTGCGATTAATGATGTTTGTTGCTATTGCTGTTACTAAGTAGTAGTAATCTTTTTATTCAGAAGGCATTTAGTAAATGACAGGATAAGAGGAGAAAACTTGTCCCGCCTCATTTAGAAACATTTTAAAATTCCTCAAATGTGAACAGCTCCACCATCCTTTTCAACATTGATAAGTGGTTTATGGCTTTCTCCTTCTGTAGCTCTTTTAAGGGTCGAGAGTCATAATTACAGGTGGCATATGATGGCTTCGTGTTGTTTCTCACATTATGCTACATTTCTTAACATATGGCGTTGTGTCATCTTAACTTAATAGAACACTGAACACATTCATATGATAGTGTTCTCCTGATACTGTGTCAAATCAATGGGAAATATTTAATTGTAAACTAATAGCTAAGGTAACATTTGATCAATATTAGCCATCTGCTCCATGGGTTCTTTTTGTTTTGAGTTAGTCCTTTGAATAGAAGCATTGCTTTTTGTTCAGCATAGAAGTGTCTACCGTTACTAAATTCAAATGCACAACATTCCATTTATGGCAAAAAAGTATGCTTGAAATGATGCATTATGACTCAAAACTAAGTTTTATTTTTTTTCTTTTTCCTCTCAAGGATAGTCTTAGGGTTTGCTTAAACATTTCTCAAAATCCAGCAAACAGAAGTTCACAATCATAGAGTCATCAAGGGGCTTAGCATCTGTGTCATACTTTAGCTGAAATAGTAGCTTAGCTAAATTTATCCCAGAAGCAGTGATCTGAAAAATGGAAGAGGTTACAACTGACATTCCATTCACACAATCTGCTTTCAAGGTAAGAAGCAGTATTTATTTTCAATTTTAATTTACTGCTTTTCCTCAAAAACTTATTTCAATGAATTTGTACCAAGATTGTGATATATTAAAAACACCTGCCCACAGCTACTCGCACATTACAAAGAGGTAGCAGAGTGTTAAATAAATATATCTTGGATATTCAGCTAAAATGTGGGAAATAGAGAGTAATTATCAAAAGTTAAAAACATGAAATTGTTGAATTCTTCATTGGAGAAATGCATACAAAAATAATAAAAAGTGACTGCATTATAATTTCAGCCAAAAAAGTACCAACTATTCATAAAAATAATGACTCAATGGCATAGTGAGTAGCCTATAAATCATGTAATATTAATGGAAGTTCAGTAAGATTCATATTTAAGACCTTCATTGTGAGAGTGATCTGTATCAAATATCATCCCTTTGAATGCTAGTGAGGATTTGACTGATCTAGTTGGCAATCTTGCCTCATTGCTCCATGTGCATTCCTTTCAAAGGTTCATACTTGGTAGAAGAGGATGACTCTCCCAAATAGCAACATACTCTACTTTGGTTAAGGCTTGTTCTTCGATAGAACACCCAAACAAATTTAACAACTTTCCTTGTCATCATCCTCAGGTTCAGAGGATGCTCTATAGCAGAATCTAAATCTCTTCAGAGTCATAGATGTCTAAGATCAAACAAACAAACAAACAAACAAACAAACAATAACTTTTTATCATTCTGTACAGCTTCTCTAGAGAAATCCAAATGGGCCTAAGTAGATTCTAGGTGGGCCTAAGGTAGATGTTAGGTAAGATGATGATAATAATTTTGATACCAAATCAACATGATTCAAGGCACCACACAAAATTAAAAATACCATAAAATACATGATTAGATATAAAACCAATGCTAATACATTGGGAAAACCAATATTCCAACCACTCTTCATTTACCTAGCAGGATTACAAATTGCTCTGACCTGCTCTTTATAAATGAACTCAGAACATACCTCAGAACATGTCCCACCTAGAAAAAATAATTAGCATAGAGAAAGAAGGCAAATAGAAAGAATGCTAAATATGTTTTTCATGTCAAAATAAATTTTCCAGAGTTCTTATTTCTCCTACCATGTTCTATTATTTATTAACTTTATGGAAGTTTTTGTTGAGTTGAACTTTGTTGACTTTATGAAAACTTCCATGCAGTTTTCTTAAAAACAATATGGAAGTTATTTCCCATTGCCTAGTTTACCATGTTCTGGCATTCCCATCGGAACTCTGAATTTCTGAGGTCAGACAAGCTCTGTTAGATTAGTTTTTAAGATGCAGAAATATATCGATTACAATATATTCAAGCTAAGAGAATAATGTTTTTTTTATTGTTTAGCATAATCTTTCTTCTATAGTATACTCTGAGATATTGCAAACTAACCAAGGTATGTTCCAAAAGATTTAAAAGCTGCAGATACACATATATCCAGTATCCTTTTCATAAGTAGATATAGTGTTGCAGAAGAAAGGTAGATACATATATCTACATAAAGTATTTTTCTCTAAAGAATAAGTGTGTGTGTGTGTGTGTGTGTGTGTGTGTTTGTGTCTGTGTGTGTGTGTGCGTGTGTGTGTGTATGCTGGTCTTGTTGTAAGATTATCTTACCCGGGAAAAGACCTGAATACAACAAGACCAGTGTGTGTGTGTGTGTGTGTGTGTATGTGTGTATACAGTATATATGTATGTGTTGTATTTGTGCTGATAAATAAATAAAGGGAGACTAGTCTAGATCTATTTCAAGCTATTTAGCTCTCATCAGTATATATGTATACACACACACACACACACACACACACAAAATTTTTCTTATTTTCTTTTGACCCCTCAAAATAAGCATTTGGCCTTATTTTTGGGAAGTCTTATTATTTCTGAGATGCAGGAAGCAGCGAGTATGGTCACCTCATGGCTGCTGCTGTGTTGCAATATTTTTGGGGAGGTCCTATTTTTGGTGAGGGCTTATTTTCAGGGTAACAGGGTATATCAATTAATTGTAAGTTGACTTCAATCAATAAATCAAATCAAATCATACACAACATAAGCAATGGTTTACAAGAAACTTGTTTTCTTATTATTCTTTCACACTATCTTCAAATACAACTTGATCCATAATTATTCTTCCATAATTCTCTTTTTTAGCACAACATAAAATGTGAGGATTTAGATGTTAGTCACTCATGTTGGTGAATTATTTGCAAAGCACAGGAGGATATACAGTAATTATGAAATAGTCATGAGCTCACTGCCCCTACTTTTATTTTAATAAGTAGAACTTAGAAATATATAAGTAGCTGTGCAACCCACCACTGGGTAATACCTTAATGAACATCACTATCTAACCTTAATAGAAAGGTTAGCAGAACTGAGAACAACTACTAGACTCACAATAAAAAATTCAAAGCTAACTTTAGTTCCTAGTATGCATAGTACACATAGAAGAACACAAAAGTATATACAGTACATAAGAATATGATGGTTGTGGGAATGAGTTTAGGAGACACGAGGAAGATCTGCAGTCTAAGCAACAGTTGGATAAAAGGCAACTTATGCTTGGTGGGGAAAAGCATAAGGCAGCATTTCAGAAGAGACCCTCGAGGGTTTCTGGACACTTAAAAAGAGAGGAAGGGAAAAATACTTTCAGTCTTGTGAGATTCTATTTAATGTAACCTTACAATAAAGATAAGTACTGATACTCATGGTAATGCGTGTCTGAACTGCCTCAAAGACCTAACACAAGCAGAGACTTAATTCCCTATAACAAAGACTTTGGAAAGCTAACATTGCATATTAGCATTGATTTTGCTACCCAAATAAAATGCCTTGTATTGAACAGAAGATTTTAATTCTGGTCAATGCATTTTTCAAAAAGTGATGTATAAATCATAAGATGACATATGTAATGCTTCTCAAAGTTTCTCACTTCTAGACTAAGATGTGTTTTCCTTCTCCTTATTACCAATAATCATTACTTCATTCCAGAAAAGGCTGATAAAATAAATTGTAAAGTCTAAGCAAGGGATACTCATTGACCTTCTCATGAGCATTTTGTAATTTCAAATTGCTGAACCTTTTTTACTGCCAAATGATAAACAGTAGAAAAACATGAATAAATCAAAATAGAAAAGACTAAGTTGTCACATGGAAGCAAAAGAAAATAGCACATTTTAAAAAAATAATAATAGAACAAAGTAAGAAAAAAAGGTCCAAATATCACAGAGGTAAAGAAAACAAATTAGTTAAATTAAATGAAATAGAATTCCAACATAGTAAAGAGTCTCTGTAATAAGAGTATAACATATACTACTATAATAATGTGTATTAAAAACTTGATATTGCAATCTACATAGCAAGAATATGTCATGTAAAAATATAATTAACCCAACTGCAGAATCTGCATATTAGATCTGAAGTGATGAATTTAATAGATATGGTTATTCCTGGGACTAATTACAAAATATTGAATAATAGAAACCTCGGTGATACATGGACATTTTTTCTTACTTTGTTTTATTATTTTTCTTTAAAATGTACTATTTTCTCTTATTTCCATGTGACAACTTAATCTTTTCCATTTTGATTTATTCCTGTTTTTCTACTGCTTATCATCTGATATTATGAAAGATTCATCAATTTGAATAACAGGGTTCAAAGGAACCTTGAAAGTTTTCTAGTTACCCCCATGCTCATAGCAGGAAATCTTATACCATTCAAGACAAATGATTGTCCAGTCACTTCTTGAAAACCTCCAGCACCCACAACATCCAGAGGCAAGCCATTCCACTGATTAATTATTCTCACTATCAGGAAATTTCTCATTAGTTCTAGGTTGGATATCCTTTTAATGATCTTCAACCTGCTACTTCTTGTCCTACCTTCAAATGCTTTGGAGAGTAAGTTGAATCCGTCTTCTATCTGACAGCCCCTCAACCACATCACATTCCCTTTAATCCTTTTTTTTAGACTACAGGTCCCTTATGATCCTTGTTGCTCTTCTCTGCTTGACTAGAATTGAATGCAGTATTCTAAGTGTGGTCTCACCAGTGTAGTATAAAGTGGTACTATCAATTCATGAGACCTTGAAACTATCCCTATATTGATGCAACTTAGGACTGCATTAATTTTTTTGGCATCTGCAGCACACGTCTGACTCTTACTTTAGGTCTACTAGGACACCTAGATCTCTCTCTTATAGTTGCTACTATTGAGAGAGATGCCACCTATTCTATATCTGTGCTTTTGTTTTTTCTTGCCTAAAGGTAGGACTTTATTTGTCTCACTGCTGGATTGCATTTTGTTGAATAGGATCCAGTGTTAAAGTCTGTCAAAGTCTTTCTGAATCTTGAATCCATCATCTAACCAGAGGTGTCAAATTATGGGCTGGATGTATCATGCACTAGCCATGCCCACCCCTGGTTTAGCGAAGGGGAAAAAATTCACTATACATCACTTCACAATGATGTGACGACCCGAGTTTGACATCTCTGATCTAAGCTGTTAGCTATTCCCACAGTTTGATTCCATCTGCAAAATTGATGAATTCATCTTCTATCCTCTCAAAATCATTTTTGAAGATGCTGAAGACTACTAGGGCTAAGAAATAACCTTGAGGTATCCCACTTGATGCTTCCCTTCACACAGATGTAGTTCTATTGAGGATTACCCACTGAGTATGGTTGATCATTCAGCTGCAAATCTATCTGGTGGTAGTAGTGCCTATCCCACATTGTTCTATCTTACAAAGAAGGCTGGGATCTTCTTTGTCAAATGCCTTATTGAAGTCTAGTAAACTATGTCCACGGTGTTCTTCTTATCCACTAATTTAGTCACTTTATCAAAGAAGGCAATTAGGTGTCATCTGCTTTTGACAAATGCAGACCACTTTTTAATAATTGTCTTCTTCTATTAATTGTCTTTTGCCTTATTTTCTTTTTGACAACACAAAATTTGGCTACAGAACAAGTTTCGAAGGGTTTTGAATCTTCTAGAAGATTATTCACATCAAGGTGAATCTGGAAATTTACATATTAGCTGCACAATATAGCTAAACCTAATATCCATGTACAAATTAATCCCTGTAAAATTTACAGTACAGTAATACATGAGAAATGATTTTGATCTTCTTGTCACCACATGGACAGGTGTCTTGGTTAATGGGGTTTGAGTTTATCTGCCTTGCAGATGAAAGCAATACAAAATCTTTGTGAATTTTTAAGAAATCTGATCTGCAATGATTCTTAAATATTTAGAAGATGTGACATGGGTGGAAACCGTTCTTCTCTTCCGTCCTTCAAATAGAGGATTGTGGACGATGGGGAGAGGTAAAAAAGAATTAGCCAATTCATTCTTATTGCCCCTTTTAGTAACTAATGTATGAATAATGCTTAGAAGCATGTACAATCTGAGTAACTTTTAAGATAAGCAAGTATTTAAAAAAATGAAGCCTTCTGCTATGTTATAGTAAATGGGAGAGTTCAAAGAGGTTGAATCTGAGCAGCTGAAGGCATTATTTATATGATTCGAATAGCTAGAAGGAGAGGAAGAAGAAAGCAAAGAATGCTTACAGTACATTTTTACTAACTTAAAGCTAGACATATCTGCATCTCATGCATTTCTAGCATATCAGCTTTGGCCTTCAAGCTGGTTATGAATTTACAGTTGTCTACAACATCAAAGTTGTGGTTTGACTCAGATCTTCCTCCCTCCCATCTCGTCTGAATCTTTTACTCCAATATCTGAGCTAATTCAATATAAAAACATCAAACCAGTTGCTATTACATTGCTTTGGAGGGATTTGAAGATGAATTGAAAACTGAACAGATTTTTCTGGTGCTCTCAAATATTGCAGCTTTTCTTTCACATAGGGACAAAGCTGAGATGGCTGAACAATGTGGGTTCTCCAGAGCCTATCTGTCATGACAATTTCCCATCCTGAAGATGGGAAAGTTGTTGCTCTATCATGTTTATGTTACCTTTATCTTGGAATACTTCAGGGGGAGACAGTGCAAGAAACAGCTCATATTTTCTGCTACTTCTGTTTGGTTCTCTACCTTCATCCAAATTCATAACATTTTATCCTTTTCTTAATCTGTTTGAGTATATAGCAGTCACTGCTTACCTGCAATAATTAAATAAATTATACAATGTGAATAATGAAAGAAAAGAAAGAGGGGGTGGTTGAAAATAGTGTGGTCAAAGGAAAAAATAGTTAAAATTTTTTAACATTGGGATCCAGTCAGTTCTGAAAATTAATGTGATCAACCGTTACCTGAGAAACCCAGATTCAAAACCAGGAACACTCATGGGGTGAGGTTGGTCCAATCACTCTCTCCCAAACCAATCATGTTCATAGAGTATGCATAAAATAGGGGGAAGAAATACATGTTATGAGATCACATAAGTACAATATAAAGAAATGATGAACAAAGCTGATTGTCCACTAATACTTAATACGTAAAGGTGTAAACCAGCAACCCTCCAGTGACATGTGGTGAGGTTTATGGCTGGTGAGGCACTGACACAGTGGTGGGTTTCAAATATTTTTAGACTTGTGGACTTCAGCTCCCAGAATTCCACAGCCGGGCAGGCTCAGTTCCGATTTAAAACGACAGCTTTTGTTTTTCTCCTTTGCGAAATAAGTTTCCTTTTTTCATTTTCTTTTTCTTCTCCCTTCCCCTCCTTCCTCCCTCTCTCCCTTCCTCCCCCTCTCTCAAACACACACACACAGAGAAGTTGGATTGGACTATCTCTCCTACCCCCTTCCCTCTCTCACTCACTCTCAAACACACACACACACACACACACACACACACACAAGTTGGATTGGATAGCTTTTCCAGTGGCTTGAAAGCAGCTCCTCTGCTATCCCCCCCATTCCCCTGCTGCCTTCCCCAAACACCTCCACCATTGCAAATGGTGGGAAATGCCTGGAATGCAATAAAGCCCATCCATCCACTTACCTCCTGCTGTCAGGCTGGGGTGAGAGGAGAGGCAGATAAGCCAGAGGGAAGCTGATCCGAGCCTTCCAAAAAAAGAGGCTGGGGGAAAGTGGGTGTGCTACAGCATGGCTCTTTGCCTGGCTTCCATGGATGACTCTGCTTAACTGTTTAAAAAAAGCTTCTAAAAAGCGCCCTCTACTATGAGGCAGGAGAACTGCGTGCCTCACCTACATCAGGAATTTTTAGGCTTTTAACCCTTGCTTAACTCTGCTTGAGTGATCATGAAACACCTAAAGTCAGACTAGATGAGGCATGCAGTTCTCTTGCCTCATAGTAGAGGGCGCTTTTTAGAGGCTTTTAAAAACAGTTAAACAGAGTCATCCATCGTGAGGCAACAACTAGCTCAGCTTTTTCCTTTTACATTTTTTTCTTTTCATGATGAGGGCAGTGAGGCTGTGCCTCACTTGCCTCACCTGACTGCACGTCACTGCAACCCTCAGAGTAGCTTGAAGCCAAATATGACAAGTTTTGGCTACATCTAACTAGAAATATATCTCAGGACCAATTTGCATGAAATTGGTGTAATATTTCTAAACGTTTGAAATGACAAACAGTTCCGGGAGGTTACCAGATAATATAGATAATCAACTTATTTGTAGCATTGGAATCGGAATAACTTATATCCAGTTTTCTGTTTCATTTCCACACTTGTATATTAGTTTGGTGTGCATTCTGCATTATGTTGCCTTCAGAGGTGGTATTCTGTTGGTTCACACCAGTTCAGGCGAACCGGTAGTGGTGGCAGCACGAGGCTCTGCCCACCCACCCAGATGTCATCATGGACCTTCTGCGTATGCTCCTGCTACCAAACCAGTAGTGAAGAAAAGAGGATACCGTAACTTGGTTGCCTTGTTTCAGTCTAATATAAGCTATCAAGAACAAACATAGAATTGTTCTTGGCTCTCTCTCACTTCCCACTCATTTCAGGATGCATTATCTATTTAAGTTTTATATCAGTGAATATAAAGAAAACCAGAGGGCAGAATAAACTCGGTGCTGATGTAAATGGCAGAGGGAATGGCCTTGAGGGATAGGAGAAAGAGACATCACCAAGGGAATGGTCAGATAAAAGAAACCTGAATCTAGCCTAAAAATTGCCCTGCATAAATGACTTAGATATGTTCCTCCATAATTCTCAAAAAAGATAAAAAGAGAAGGGAAGGAAACACAGTCAGACTTGCAAGACTCTGTTATTCCATCTTTAGAATAAAAGAGCATTGACCTATGTGACCATGATTTGCTAGTCTGATCTATGATGAAGGGCTGATAGCTGATGATACTTCAGTACAAACCTCCAAATAATGGTATCCAGATGTATTATGTAGATGTTGAAAAAGACAAGGAACATACAAGAACTCTTCTGGTATCATTTGCTGAGATAGTTCATCCTGGAAATTGAGTCAGACAAGTGATCAAATGATATCATGGAATGATACTTTTTAAAGTATTTAAAGAGTCTTTAAGGGAACTGTGGTTCTGTCTGTTCAAAAATCATCTCTGGAACCAGGTTGTAATTAATCATAATTTCTACATTCTACAAGCAATAAACATATTCTAAAATTGCATGGATTGATCTTATTCAAAATTCTTGAATAAAATCTCAGTTTCTCCTGGCTCTTCTTCCTATTCAATCTTGTACAGCATGTTTGGTTCTAGAAGGTACTCTGACTTAAAGTGTTATACATTCCCATAGCTTGCATAAAATGCTTTTATTTTTTAATCTCAAAATATTTTAATCCATGATTCTAGAATTAATAATGCATTTGCAAAACTTGAAAATAATGAAATAGAAGACCACAGATGCTACAACACATGATGCCTAGTTTTAAACTTACCCAAACATTGTATTGAAAGTGTGTCACTTTTTCTGCTCTATTCTTGACACTCAATCTGTTATTTGTTTCTCCAAATGCCTTTCGTATTTGATCACCCTAATTCCATGAAGTGAGACTTGATAAAGTAAAATAATTCTTATGTTATTTTTTGCAACCCAATGGAAAAGTTTTATTTTCCATTTAATTTTAAGTCCAATATATTTCTCTTTGTTATAGTTACAATAGCAGACGTGATACTGTCTATTTAAGAATACAAAATAACTATTCCTTCATCTTCCAGAGCTCACATGAACTCTGGAGAAATTGCTTATTAACTGCTTTCCATCTGTAAGAAACTTTGGATTTTATAGCACCAGGTGATTTTCCTTTAATCTGTAGCAAAAGAAGTTTCAAATCAAGTTTAAACACTTATTTTTTTTCTGTAACAAATGGCAAATGTGTGATTAAAATTTTGATTATAGCAAATTACAGATTGATCCAGGTAAATTGAAATAACAATTTGGAATTATTATAAGAATCCTTCCCATATGAAAATACTTGTTTTGAATTCTTAAAAGAAAAAATGACTCTGAAGGTTAGACACTACTAGGAACTGGAAATAAATATAGATTATAATTAAAGGAGAAAAACACATTTATCTAATTCAGAATGGAGAAACATATTTTAATATTGGACATACTGGGCATTTTGAATAATGGAACCAGAACTTAATTTTAGTAGTGTCTTTCACTATAGATTGTGTTGTGGCCCAGCAGGAGCTGTTGGAGCACCCACCAGACAACAGCGAGGGTCCCTATGAGTCGGCTCTGGAGGATGTGGAGGACCCTGGACAGAGTTCCGACTCTGAGCAGGGATCAGAGAGGCTGGCTGGCCACCAAGAGGCGCCTGAGGCATGGAGCAGTGGTGAAAGCCAAAGGGAGTGTGCTCCTGATGTCATGCCTTGGAGCAGTGGGGAGGAGACAAGGGAGTGGTTTCTGGATGCAACCAGGAGAGCTGATAGATGGAGAGAACAGCTACGCATTTGCAAGAGATGATTGGATTCAGGTGATCATAATCAGGCTCCTCTCAAGGCTATTTAAGGAGGGACTTTCTGACTGTTGTTTTGCAGGAATCAACTGATCATTAGAGTTGGAGACGCTCTCAAATCTGTGTCGCACCTTGGCAGGCTGGATTGCTGCCAAGGTGGTATCTGGACCTCGGCAGGCTGGATTGCTGCCAAGGTGGTATCTGGACCTCGGCAGGCTGGATTGCTGCCAATGTGCTATCTGGACCTTGGCAGGCTGGATTGCTGCCAAGGTTTAAACTGTATGCAAATAAAACATCTTGCAGAGACCTTGTTTCGGAGTGATTTGGTATACGAGAAGGGGAGAGTCAGAACAGATTGTTATTAAAAGATGCTGTGGAAGAAGAACAAGTATGATATAAGAAAGATTGATTTGAAAGTAGACTTAAAAATGCCAGGTTACAAGAATGACATACAAAAAAGAATACTATGCTGGACATACAAAAGAAACTGACTGATGTCATAATAATTAAAAGGGATGCTCAGATAACAAACCAAATAAATGACCTGAATAATCTTCCTATATTGGATTTAGAAAAGGAGCTTGTTAAAACTTTGGAGAATTTTGTGAAAAGGAACAAAGAAAATATGAAGAGAGATTAAATTTTGAGACGTTGTTTGCAGGGACTAATGATCAAGATTGTTAAAAAATAAAAGGAAGATACATAAAGTTGGTTTATTTGATCAAGATTTCATATATTTTTAACACTTGATGGATTTTTGCTGATCAGAATTGAGATGATGAGGTTTTAAGAGGTTTGTTTATACAGGAAAGAGATGGGCTAGGGGAAAAAGAATTATTTATTGTACATTAGGAAAAGATGATATCCTACTACATTTGTTTATACTTGTTATGATGAAGAGGGAACTCATTTTATATATATTTCTTTCCTTTTTCTTTTCTATATTCTTATTTTTCTTACTATGCTAATTTTTCCTATTTTCTTTTTCTTTCCCATCAAAAATCACTTCAAAATTGAGTCATTTAAATGGTTTGGACACATATGGAAATAATAACATACATGAAATATTAGGTCAGAATAAATGCCATAAAGCAAATTAAACCACCACAACTCATAATGTGACCATAGAATAACTAAATCCTTTCATACTGTTAACTTTATCAGTTAACTTGTGCTCACAACAAAGTCACAGCACAAAAATGGGAAGTGAGTACATAGCAAGTTTGCTGCCAGTTATACCACAAAAAGATTACAATTGCTTTCACAGCCCATCAAAATGATGAAAATGAGATGGAATATTTTTATTTTTAAAGAATGCCTCTCATCCATGCAAGTTCCAAGGATACATAAAAATAATTAAGCTACTGGAAACTGGTATGTCTGTCACTCAGTTCATTTTTTAAAGAATCTGCAGGAGAAGAGGGGAACGAAAAGATATGCAGATAGTATCTTGTATTTTGCATTGTAAAAGTCTCCCTTTCAAGAAACTCTAGAAAGCTATGGAAGAATTGTTCGATCAGCTGTGCGCTGATTAAGGAAAAGGGGGCATTAGCTTCAAACATACATCAAAGGTACTACAAAATTACTTCCAAAGAGGAAAAAGTAGTGTCTTGCAAAGCATAATTATAGGATACAACACAGAAGTGTTGTGCCAGTGCAAAGTGTATGGGTTTTGTGAACACCACAAATCAATTCAGCTTATTTAAGGAACTATTGTGTAGGATATCAATTTGGCTTGGAATTTGACTGAATATTTCAGTAATTAAATTCTTTTTGTTCCAATAGTTCCAAATACTTTACAACAAATCAACCCTCAAACTCTTACATTTCAGTTTTACTGCAACCTTATTAAGGACAGAATATGGGTTGAGCTGTCATGAATCTTTAATTGCATGCTTACTTTTAACAGCTTAGGAGGGTGATTGAAAAAGAGAAGAGCTTGCAGAATTTATATCAGCTATAATCTTAATGTTTATGGGCTTGCAGCATACTGCTTTCACATAGTATGCATGTGTGCATAGTATGCATTGATTGATATTATGATTAATAGAAAATGAATTAACTAATGGATTTTGAGAAATGTAATAAGCCTACAAACATTCTCGACTGCTGATAGATTTTGAAATTGTAGAAAGGTAAACATGCTAACTAGTAAATTAGTTTACAGCTTCATCGTATATTTCAATTATTCAAAGGCTTTGCAGTGAATCTGAAGATGGTATAGAAGACTAGTAGAAATAACAATTGAAGGGTATTGGATTAAAATATCCATAACTTTTTGATTGTTACAATTTATAAAGTTTGATATAGATCCAGTAAGTGGGAAGATGAGCTTGTGATTAATATTATCCCCCCATGCCACGTGCAAGTTGCATTTGGGGGGCATACATTTCCAATACACTACTGTAAATATTGTGTGTTTACCTTGAAATCTTTAAACCTATCAATAATATATAAACATGTTGAAGTATAGGATAGTACTTTGCTGTATTCTTTTTATGTACTCAACAAATTCCCTTTGTAAAAGAAGAAACTGGTATAGAATATAGTGCAGAATATATGGTCAGGGCAGTTATTTGTGCTACCAGATTAGTACTGTAATGTCACACCTCTGCTCAGAGAACTGCATTGGCTTTCAGTGAAAGGTGCTGTTTTTAACCTTTGAATTTCTTCATGGTATGGAACTGGGCTATCTGAGGAATGCCTCTACCCAATTTCATCTGTCTGGCCCATTAGATATAGCAGAGAGGGCATGCTGTGCCTCCCATCTGCTAGGGATTTATATTTGGAGAGTCTCAGGAGGAAGGCATTTATTGCCATGGCATCCAACTTAAGTAACATTATTCCCCACCTCCAAAATGAAGTTAGTTCCATTCCTGTTAATATCCTGGAGGTCCCTCAAGATATGGTTATGTGATCAGCCTAGGATTCCAGAGAACTGGTGTCATTTTAAGCTGGTTCCAACATTGCACTGTAGTTAATATTCACTCACTCACGCTCCTTTAAAAAAAAATTAAAATAATGATTGTTTGATATTTTAATGATACTTTATATTTATTATTCTGCTTAACCATTGTATGCGCCCAAAATGACTTTTGCAAGATCAGTAACTATATAAATCAAATAGATAGATACAGCTGTGTGAAAAAGTACCACACACTTTCAGTTTCAAGCTGTATTTACATGTTTAATTAACTTTTCACTCATAGAAACCATGCACAATTAGTACTTTGATGAAAATTTCTGTAGTCGGGTTGAGATGCATAATTTTTATTAACATAAACAAAGTTTTTTTAAGGTTTTGGGTGAGTTTATGAGCTAAAACAAACACAACTTGAATTTTTGAGAATGTTAGGATCAAAAGTAGTCAATCAGCAACGAGCTTTGGCTGACCAATCAAAATTCACAGAGGCTAAATCTATGAGCCAATCAATGTTGTCATACTCTCTGACTATAAATAGGCATGAAAAGCATTGAGAAATTTAATTTGGTTCTGGCTGCCAGCAAGGATGAAGGCCTTTGCCTTCACCAGTACTGAGCAGTGGCATTGCATCATTGTGCTTTATATAGAGGGTTACTCCTGAACAGAAATAGCTAAGAGAGTGAAATGCCATCACACCACAATGAGCAGAGCGTTTGAAAAATACCAAATAACTGGTTCAGTTGATGACAGGCTCCGCTCTGGAAGTCCAAGAAAGTTGACAAAACAGCAAGATTGGGCTCTGCAACGCATTTCGATGGCTGACAGGAAGCTCACCTCACCTCAGAATACAGGAATTTGGGGTGAAACATGTGATGTAAAAGTGTGCACAAGCATAGTGCATTGCGGACTGCTTGCCAGAGGGCTCAAAGGCTGCAGGGTTCGAAGTAAACCTTTGTTCACAGATGCTCACTGCTCTCATTGATGTGCGTGGGCCAAGAAGTATGCCAAATGGACCAACGAACAGTGGGCCAAAGTCATCTTCAGTGATGAGAGCAATTTCTACTTGACTGGGAATCAGTGCAATAAGTATGTCAGAAGATTTCCAGCTGAAGAATTTAGACCAAACTGCCTGAATCTATCTGTGAAGCATCCGTTCCACATGATGATCAGGGGCTTTATCGCTGCTTCTGGTATTGGTCGGATACAAATCGTGCAGGGAATCATGAATTCCAAGCAGTATGTTGAAGTCTTGGAAAAGACCATGCTTCCTTCAGCTCAGCAACTTGTAGGGAAGGACTTTTACTTCCAGGATGACAACTCTCCTTGTCATCGAGCCAAGTCCGTCCAGCAGTGGATGAAAAAGCATGGTGTTCGACTCCTCAGCTCAGCTCAGAGCCCGGATTTGAACCCAATTGAGAACTTGTGGGCCAAGATTGGTTACGATATAAGCAAGAAGCATCCAACAACCAAGCAGGAGCTGATTGAATCCATTATTGCAGCCTGGCACCAAAGATCACGTGCAAAGGCTTATATGCCAAAGTGATGCTGCCTGGTGATAAGCAATAAGGGCTGGCCAATTTCATATTAGTAACCATGTTTGGTTACCTAAACGGTCCTTTTCAGGGCCACAAACAATAAAAATGTTAACAAAACACTAGCATCGGCCTTAGTAATTGCAACACGTACGCCACTGGGTATGCTTCAGTTAATTTATTTTCATAGTCATTGTAAGCATGCATTGTAAGCATGCAAGAAAATTCACAATCCCCATCCAAACAGCATCAAATTGCAAAAAGCTTATGCTTTTCACTTAAAAACCACCAGTATTTATTTAAATATAACAATATTTGCAAAGCAGTTAGCATAAAATTTCATAAAATCTATAAAAAGCCTATCCCAAAAATGTCATAAACCAGAAAACGTGCAGGACTTTTTCACAGTGATAGATGATAGATAGATAGATAGATAGATAGATAGATAGATAGATAGATAGATAGATAGATAGATAGATAGATAGATAGATGGATGATAGATAGATAGATAGATAGATGATAGATAGATAGATAGATAGATAGATAGATAGATAGATAGATAGATAGATAGATAGATAGATAGATAGATAGATAGATAGATAGTAGATAAACAAACAATTTCAAAACATCCAGTAACAGATTCCCTCATCTGGAGTAGTTTTGCTTTTCACTTAAAAACCACCAGTATTTATTTAATTATTTGTTATTTTCAAAGCCTAGTTTCTAGGCATACCAGTTTCTTTTTGCTTGAATTTTTTTAATATTGAGGCAATACTGTTACCACTCTGGTGACATAAGCTAAGCAATATCTTACAAATCAAACACGTAAGGCCTGTGAACATACAGTTAATATGGGGCAAGGCTCATATGTGATTCTGTACCTCAGTTGAATAACAGCTGAGAATCAAGGCAGATGAGATCTGAAATTGAGATTCCATGAAGGCACAAAGATAGACAATTTACAGATTGTTTCCTGGAACAGCTAAATCAGAGAAAAGGGACTGATGGACCCTGGATTCCATGTGGCAGACCAAATTACCCAAGGAAATTGAAGGACACAGGGAAACTTTCAATAAGTTTGCTTTTCAGATTATAGTGGTTTCCCAAATCAGGCTTTGGAACCTCTCCAAAATGTATTAACTGTGTCAGACAAATACATGCTCATATATCAGTGACTATGATGTTTTAAGAAGTCTTGTCATAAAGCTGTGGGAAGTAGTACTAAGATTGCATGAGGCCATGCCACCCTCGATTTCCAGTCATCCTGCAGTAATTTATTATTTCCAAAAGATTGTGTAGGGGTTGGGTATTGATTGGCTCAAGCCAGGGAGAACAAAAGCTGGGACCTCGTTTTGCCTAGGTCAGCACATTTAACAGTTACACACAGTATTTTATGTAATTTTTAATGATGCATCAGCAAGACCTAGCTTCTTTAACAACGTCTAAGAAACCTCAGCATTATTATGTTGCCTAAAGAGCACAGCATTCTGTCTAGGAATGAACAAGATTTATAGTTAAAATAATATTAAACCTGTCAGTGCATTGCAGAATCATATATTGCTGATCACATCTGGACAGAGATTTTGTGGCTTAAGGTTTTAGTGAAACCTCAAGATAATGTACAACATTGTACAATGAAAATAAATCACATAATATTGTACCAAAATCTATTCTACAATTTCCCAAAGGATTTCCTTCCCTAAAAACAAAAAACCCAACAAACAGAAACCTCTTCTCTTTTTTCTATCTTATTCTCAGGGCATTTAGAATTTGCTCCTAATCTCTTTTGTAACATTTTAAGCTTGGTTTATTATCACAAGAGGATGGAGAATAATGTTATTAATGTGACAATTGTGCAGTTGTTGTTACATCTCTTTCTCTTTTACCCCTAAGCCTTGTAAGAGTTCCCTTATGATGTTTTCTTTTGCAATTTAATTAAAATATGGGGAGGCTAAGAGAATATAGGCTGCTGGAGAGGTAATTGGATAGAGAAATGGAAAGACATTGACTCTTTAGGCAAACCATAAATAAGACAGGATGATTAAAAACTGTGCCCTCACCCAACTTAATTTCTCATGGAAGAAAAAAAAAACATTTTTCTTTGAACTGAATAAGAATGGTCAAAAGGCAAAAAAAAAATATTACTAGTAACAAATGCCAGCTGTATCAATAAAATGAATTACTTCAAAAAGTGAGAATTATTTACTCCATAGTTTCCCATAGCAACAAAATAATAGAAAAGCATAAACTTGTAGGTTATTTTTTTTCACATGGAAACAATTTGACCCACTGCATCACCATAGAAAAGAGATACTTTCTATTTATTCAATAGTAGAAATGTTACCAAATTATATTTTCTCCAATTAAATGTAAGAAAGGGCAGAAGACAATGATAACTGAAAAACATATGCATCAGGAATTAGAATGTTATGTTAAAATACATTTGTAAAGAAGTTAGTCTAATAAAATCTTTGTCAAATATAATCCCCTTTTAAAAGTGATTTAATAGAATTTCATTTTTATCCCCCCCCCCCCTTTCTTTCCTCTGGATACGTCTGTAAATATGAGTTAATGTTTCAAATAGTCCAGATTTCAGCATGTATTGTATTTCTCCTCATTTTCATCCACAATTAACTCACCAGTCTTTTACAAAGCTCTCGAGCAGATTTCTCCCTACTATTTCAAAGCAATAAGATGTGTACTAGTTCAAAGACATTTTCCTAGGTCTTGGATACTCATGGACATCAATCCTTTGATCAATTGTTATAAATCATAGATTGTTTTGAGTAACAATATAAATGGTTCTTCATGAGGCAAATAAGGGGCAAAGAATTAAGGACATCTTTGTTGTATAAAATCAGTTTTATGGACAGTGTTCTAAGAGGATCTGCCGCTGAATCGCTGTGCTTCCGACACAGGGATATTTAAAATTGCACAGTAAATGGAAATGACAAAATTATTTACTTATTTTATATGGCTGCCCATTTATATCAAATTTTGTGGATTTTGTAGAAAAAAATAAAAAAGTAGGCAGTCCTCGACTTACAATAGTTCATTTAGTGATGTTAAAAGTTACAACAGCAGTGAAAAAAAAGTGACTTACAACGGTTTTTCACAGTTGCGACTCTTGTAGCATTTCCCTGGTCACGTGATCAAAATTCGGATGCATGGCAACTGATTCATATTCAGGGCCGGATTTTCCTATAGGCTAACTAGGCTTCAGCCTAGGGCCTCAAGATCAAGAGGGGCCTTTTATTTATCTGTGCCACATTTTTTATAAAGGTTAGTACCAATTACAACATGTTTCATTTAATATATTGATATATATCACAGTAATGATGTATTTTATTATCTCTCATGTAATTTACAAACTTAAAAATGGGAGGTGAAAGGGCCCCCATAAGTGGAATAGCCTAGGGCCTCTTTTCATCTAAATCCGGCCCTGTTCATATTTATGACAGTTGCAGTGTCCCTTTTGCAACCATCTGACAAGCAAAGTCCACGGGGAAGCCAGATTCACCTAACAACTGTATTATTAACTTAACTGCAGTGATTCACTTAACAGCTTTGGCAAGAAAGGTCATTAAATGGGGCAAGCTCACTTAAATATTTCACTTAGCAACATAAATTTTGGACTCAATTGTGGTTGTAACTCAAGGAGTACTTGTAATGCAAAAATTAAAATATATAGCACAAAAAAAAAAACCCCACTTCTCCCATCGTAATTACTAAATTAACCAAGAAATGAAAGCCAGAGCGAGGTCTTTAAGCAGCGGTTGGGGCCACCCTGATCTTCCTAGGAACAATGTTCCATAAAGTGACGACTATGGCAGAAAAGCCCTGTTTTCAATGTCCCATATCATTTCTTAACTTATGTGATGTGAAGATGCCCCATCTTCCCTAATTGGATCCAATGGATAGAAACAATTGGAGTGAAAGATCCTCCAAATAACTTGGTCCAACTCCATGAAGGGCTCTAAAAGTGACAACCATTATCTTGAATTGCACCCAAAAATGCACTGGCAATGAATGCAACTCATGAGGCATGACATGTATCAAATAACCAGCACCATTTACTACATATGCTGCCACATTCAGCGCTGGGCAATTCAGTTTTGTTTGGGTTGAGTTCAGTTTTTAATATGCAAGGAACAGTAGCTTTGGAATACTTGGGAAACAATGGAATCCAACTCACATGTTCCATTCAGTGGCAAATTTGTTCTTGAATTATTTGGTCTCCAACTTGCTTTTCTGTGTTATTCAATTTCCTCGGTAGTTCAAAACACACATACGTGTGTGGGGGTGGGAAAGACATTTTCATCTACAACCTAGGGAATCATTTTTCGATTTATCAAGTGCAACAGTTTGTCCTTTCTGAGAATCAGATTTACAGGAGGTCTGAAATTATTGCAATGAAATTTTTAGAAAATGACACACCATTCATATCTAGCCTACTATAGAACTTCACACTATACATTTAAAAAAAAACGATGCCCTTTAGAAACAGTTTATAGTAAACTAATCTTTCAGTTAAATGTTGTTAAAATGTTGCTGGCAGCTCAGAATGTGATATTATTTCTAGGCATGATAAAGATGTGTGGAAATTTCAGCTCAATGCATATTGATGTTCAAAGTAATATATCACACAGTTGACAGAATTATTTGATAAGTTTTATTGATCTACATGGGAAGATTTTACCAGTCTATGAACAAGTATATCTTTGCAGGATTCATAAGGCACACATTAAAATCAATCTATTTGATATACTATTCCTTATCTTCAATTTATTTTATATTATTGGCTCTATGTAGGATTTTTCCTCTGTAAATAAAGGTATAAGAATAGAATGTTTTGTTTCTGAATAAACACTCTGATTAATCTAAAATGGCATGAACCATATATTTATTTCTCCTGTTGCTCCCCCACCCTCAGTTTCTAAAGTTAATCATGCATCTGTTTGTTGGTAATAACTATGTGAATCCATGTCTATGGACATTCTCAGTCTTCCAGGACATGGTTGTCCCAAAGGTGCTTTTTCAGGAGGCAACTGGACTTTCTTATTATTCTTTGAATATGTTTCAATTGTCATCCAAGAAGCTTCTTCAGCTGCAACTGGATGGGGAATGGAAGGATTTATACTCCTTGCAGACAGCTGGTCATTTGCATTCTTTTAGAAAGTCGTTGAGGCCACTTGGAGGTTTATCTGTATCTTCAGGGTCACCTGAGTAGTGCAAATGTGTGCAGGATGTTTTTTTGTCCTCTGTCCCCTGCACTGTTGAAGATAGGTGCAGGTTGTTGAGGATGAATCTGTGGTAAAGTAAAATGGTTCCTGTAGTCCACATTTTTTTTAATCCACTCATACTCCCATACCATTCAAAAAGTGTGTATCCCAAAGTGCATAGGTAAACGTCTATGGAGTTTTACACTGCTCAGATGATCCTGACATAGATAAACCACCAAGTGGCCTCAATGACTCTGTAAAAGTATGCAAATGTCCGGCTGTCTGCAAGGAATATAAATCCTTCTATTCACCACTATCCAGACAGAGCTGAAGAAGCTTTTTCTAGGAGAAGCAAAGTGTCTTCCAAGAATAACAAAAAAGTCCAGTTGCCTCCTGAAAAAGCACCTTTGGGACATATATAGTCCATGTGGGCAGCCTATGACGACAGTTGCACTTAATAAAATTACTTTCAGGAAATGTCTCAAAACCATTTGAGGCAATGTCCAACTCCTTTTAAAAAACTGCTAATGAACCATTTTCATTGATTTAACTTAACTATCAAATTAACAATTAATTTACATATAGTCCAATTTCATATTTTGTGGCCTTGAAAGTTTGCAAGCGGCTGACAAACAAAAAGAAGAAAATCTTAAAAGAATCAATCAGTTTACTAAGGAAAAGGATACAGTTAATAGCTTTGGTGTGAAGATTATTCTTAATACATTAAGGATATTTTCCAGAAATAAAACATTTGATTTTTTTCTTAGTCACCAAATTGTTCCATCTGTTTCTCTTTTACCATTTTTTTATACAAGGTTATGCAAAGTAAATGAGATAAACCAATCCTAATTCATTCGCCTTAGTATTTCATCATATATACAAATTGTATTATTTATTCATTCAATTTAACTCCCATATTTCTTCCAGAAGAAAAAGGTATAACATTCCCTTTTCAATTTTTACCTTGGCTGAGATAGTTATTGACCCATCATTATCCAATAAATTTCTAATGCTAAGATTGGGCATCAGGTGAAATCCAAAGAAACTCATTGAGTATCATTAACTGAAAAAAACATTGGTCCTTACCTGAATGTTTCTTTTCTGTAGAATTGAGGGAGGGGCTACTCATGGGTATTCTCAAAGCCTGATTGGTCCAAACACTGAGGGAAATTTCTTTAATATTCCTCCTTTCCCTGTTGGTTCTCAGTTTCTCGAGGTCGAATGATGAAAGCTGCAAGACACAAACAGACCACCAGACCACCAGACCCGCCACCTGACTAACTACCTGAAGCTCAACTAGAGAGGGATGTAGCCCCTCCCTCAATTCTACAGAAAAGAAATGTTCAGGTAAGGACCAACGTTCTTTTTCCAGTAGAATTGAGGGAGGGGCTGCTCAAGGGACGTACCCAAGCTCAGTCCCAGGGAGGGATGTTTACGACCCAGGAGGAGGGGCGGTTGCTACCTGTTGTAGAACCCTGCATCCAAAGGACGCCTCCGCAGATACGAAGGTATCCAGATGATAGTGTCGGATAAAGGGTGTCAGAGATGACCACATGGCCGCCCAACAAATGTCCTCAAACAGGGTTCTTGTGGCCCACACTGCCGTAGTGATGGCACTCTGTGTGGAGTGGGCCGTGATCCCTGAGGGAGGAGTATCGCCTGAGGACTCATAGGCTGTAGTAATGGTCTGCCTTAACCACCTGCCAATTGTGGCGGAGGAGACCCTGGCCCCTAAGGAGCTGGGCTGAAAGGAGATAAAGAGAGCTTCAGACCTGTGGATTGCCGACGTGCGCCTGAGATAAAAGCACAGAGTGCGGTGGACATCTAGTCAGTGCCAAAGACATTCCCTCTCCTGGGAGGGAGCTGGACAAAAATTAGGGAGAATGACCTCCTGCACTCTGTGGAAAGGGGAATTGACCTTTGGAAGGAAAGTTGGGTCAGGAGAAGGACCACCCTATCCTGGTGAAATTGGCAGAGGCCATCCTTAGATGACAGGGCCCCCAGTTCAGAAATGCACTGGGCAGATGTCACAGCGACTAGGAAAGCTACCTTCAGGGATAGAAATCTGAGGTGGACCATGCGCAGTAGTTCAAAAGGAGCCCCTGTCAAAAACCTGAGAACTAGAGGTAGGTCCCACGTGGGAAACCTATGTACTGGGGGAGGACGCAGGTTAGCAGCTCCCCTCAGGAACCTTTTGATCAGGGGGAGGTGAGATAGTGGGGATTGACCATCCCTGGCAAGGACCGAGGACAGGGCCACCACCTGGCATCGTAGGGTGTTGTGGGAGACACCCCCATCCAACCCCTTTTGTTGGAAATCAAGTATCTGAGCGACTGAAGCCTCGATGGTCACTATGACCCAGGAAGGCAGGTTTGCATTCCTAAGGAGGCTCCACTCAAGTGCCAGGTGGTCAAGTGGAACCACTGAGGCTCCGGGTGGATCATGACCCCCTGGCACAATGAGATCTCCTCCTGAGGAATCCTCCATGGGAGAGATATGGACAGCTGGACAAAGTCCGCAAACCAAGGTAGTCTGGGCCAATGTGGTGCTATCAGAATGATGTCTGCCTTCTCTACCACTATCTTTTTTCAGAGTCCCTGGGATGAGTGGGAAAGGGGGAAATGTGTAAAGTAGGCCTGGCGGCTATCTGCTCTGGAGAGTGTCTGTCCCTTCTGCATTCCAGGCCAGGAAGCTGGAAAAGAACTATGGAAGTTGTGAGTTGCGAATAGGTCCACCAGCGGGGTGCCGAAGCAGTGACAAATTCTTTGGAATAGCTCGGGTTGCAGCTGCCACTCCCCATGGTATATAGTTGTGCAGCTGAGCCAACAGGCCTGGTGGTTGGCCATGCCCAAGATGTGCTCTGATACCACCGACCCTAAGTGTCTCTCTGCCTAGGAGCCAAGTTTCAGAGCCTCTAGCCAGAGGCACTTAGAGTGTGTGCTCCCCTGACAGTTTATGTGGGCCTTTGTGGCAATGTTGTCCATCAGGAGGAGCATGTGTTGACTGACGATCACGCCCTTGAAGTGTTGGACGGCCAGGCGAGCTGCCTTCAGCTCCAGCCAGTTTATGTTGTGGTGCAGGTCTGATATCATCCATCGACCCTGTGCCACCCTGGAGTCCATCAGCCCCCCCCAACCAAACAAGCTCGCGTCCATAGTGATTGTAACCCTGTCTGGCTCCCAGAATTCAGACCTGTGGCATAGGGCTGGAAACAGCCACCACCGCAGGGACAGACATACTTCTGCTGGTAGAAGGATAGACCGCAGGGAGTTGCTCATACGTCTCCGCTGGTAAGGGATGAGAGTCCACTGAAGTATTCAGGAGTGCAGTCAGGCCCAAGGCACTATTCCTATGCACGGCACCATCTTGCCTAGTAATCGTGCCAAGGTCAGGATGGAAGCTGACCAACTTGCACGCACCTGGCACGCCAGAGACTGGAGAATGATGAGTCGTTCTGGAGATAGCCCCGCAACTGAGTCTATCACTGCCCCCAGATGGAAGATTCTTGTCATGGGCATGAGATAACTTTTGGGGAAGTTGACGGAAAACCCCAGGGACTGTAACAGATGGAGGTCATGAACCACCCGTGTCTGTGAGTGGGCCTGCATAAGCACATCATCGAGGTAGCATTGGAGTCTCACCAGAGTGGAGCGGAGTGCAGCTGCCAATGCTGCCAAGACCTTCGTGAACCCTTTATTGGAAGTGGCACATATTGTGAGGGAACCGAAGGAATCTGCGATGGGCTGGCAGAATCGGGATGTGAAGGTAGAACTCTGTTAGGTCTATGGATGCCAGGTAGTCCCCCCACCTGATTCCCTGGAGGATAGACCTGAGGGAGAACATTTGAAACGCCTATATACTAAATAAGAATTGAGGCATTTCAGGTCCAGAATTGCCCTCCAGCCTCCTGAGCTTTTCGGAACAATGAACAGGTTGGAATAACGACCCAACCCATGTTCCGTTCTCAGTACCGGGATTACTGCCCGGATGTCCAGCAAATGTTGTATGGCTAGGTCCATCAGACAGCAGTGTTCCAGCTCCCAAGACGGAGGAAAGGTTCTGAAGAACATCAGGGGCATGGAGAGAAATTCCAGGCGTAAACCGTTCCTAACAGTAGCCCTGACCCAGGCATCCAATGTTATCAGATCCCACTGATCCGGAACTGTTCCAGATGGCTGCCTGTGGGAAGACTTGGGTTGGAGTCATTTCCCTTTATGGAAGGGGTGCCCCCCCCCCCCTACGAAAGGACTGCCTGGACTGCCCTGGTATCTACCTCTATCCTGGGTAGTAAGGATGTTGGGTCTGCCTATCAGACCTGTATGGATAGTACCTGTGCTGCTGGTATTCCGGCTCAGGAGCTTTGTAAGAAGATTTGCAGTATCAGCCCAGATAAGCGTCCAGCTTCTTAGTGTTAGAGGATAAGACCTTTTTCTTGTCTTTGTTCTCTATGAGAATCGGGTCTAGGGATTCACCAAAATGATTGGTCCCTGCTTATGGAGCAGATGCCAAGTTCCATTTGGACTTATTGTACACCTGCCAACTGCGTAACCAAAGTAGACGCCTGGAGGTCACTGAGATAGATAGAGCTCAGGATGCGTATTTAATCGAATCCAGGGTGGCATCTGCAGAGAACTGTGAGGCAGCAATGATCTTTGTGATGTCTTGTAGCAGCTACTCGTCCTGGACAGGAATGCAGTCCTGCAATTGGGGCAGCCACATGACAGAGGTGCGGTTGAAGTAGGAGGCCGCTACAGCAGAAGCATTGAAGTTCTTATGCAAGGTAAGTTCTGCTCACTTGTCCTTTGACTTCAACTTGTCGGCCACATCCTCTGACACTACCGTGGAAGATGTGGCCAGGGCAGCTACTGGGGCATCTACAGTGGGTACCTGTAGGGCCTAGGAGAAGGCCTGCTCCATGTTATAGAAGCGGCGATCATTACTCCCAGGGTTGGGAAAGGTGTAAGGGCGGGCCCACTGGTTCTTGACCACTTCTAGAAACAGAGGGGGAATAGGAACCTCCTCCTCATTTGTGACAGTGTTGGAAAACATGGCCAAGTTCAGATCCCTTGGCTGGGGAACCACAGGGTCCCCAGTCCCTACCTTAGTGGTTTTCCTAGTCTTGTGTAATAGAGTTTTAAACATAGGTGGAGAAAAGAGCCCGGGAAAGGCTGAGGGATCAGGCGGGACAATGTCATCGTCCTCTGACATGGCCTACCTGGTAAAACAGAGGGGGAAGAAAGACTGAAGCCCCTGGGAGGAGAGCCAGACTGGTGGGAGCTGGACCTAATAGGCAACCTGGATCTGTTGGGAGAGCAGGGCCTGGTGACTTCAGCCTGCTTCTCTGCCCTGGCAATCCTCTTCTCCAGGATGCGCTGGGGCCTAAGTTCATCCCTGGCAGCAACTCTAGAAGGTTGTTTGTCAGCTGAAGGTTTAGAGGCCACTGCCCTTGTCCTGGGCCTGTCCATCTCCCCCTCCCTGGCTTCGCTGTGGGCCTCCCTGGGGGCCTGCGACATGTCAGGCCTGGCATTCACTATCGTGCACTCACGTGTCACTGTTGAAGTACTCAGGCTGCCAGAGACGCCTGCCGGTGTCACGAGCCTTGCGGGATCTGCTGGGGCTGTGAGATCGCTGTCTGGATGCCTGCTGGCCGCAGTTAATTGCAATGATGCAGGCCGCCAGTCAGAAAGGCCAGAAAATGTGTGCAGCTAAAATGGCTGCTGGAGACTCTGCTCGCACTTTAAACAGCCGCGGCTTGCTTCTTTAAAGCTGTGGCATGGTGTTTGCGGTGCAGCTCGCTGTGATGGTGCTGCTGCTGCACCGAACACTCCACTGCTTTCCTGATCTTTCCAACCACTCCCGCAGAGCTGCTGAAAGGAGCCTGTCATCCCCACTGGCCCAAGGACTGGACAGAGCTCCTGATGCCCCGAGGCAAGAGGGAATTGCTGGAATGGCTCTGATCTGAGATGGAGGACACAGTCTCTGATGGGCAGCAGCTCAGAAATTTGGAATTTAAGGTAAAGCCAATTAATCAAATTTTAGCTGAATTTAAGCTCAAACAACTAATTTCCTCTAGAGAGCAAAGCAGTGCTTGGACCAAAGACTGAGAGGAAAACTGGGAGCCAACAGGGAATGGAGGAATATTAAACAAATTTCCATCAGTTTTGGACCAATCAGGCTTTGAGAATACCCACGAGTAGCCCCTTCCTCAATTCTACTGGAAAACAGTAATACATACATTTTATATAAAATTGTCACATGCACATGTATCCATTACATTATTACACAGCTGTTTAAACAAGGTTATACAATATAAACAAAAATAAAAACTACTAAATAAAATAAATGTGAGAGGTTGAGTGGGAAAAACTCTACTTTACGAACACCATTATCTATACATCTCCATATCTCTTTATCCTACAAAGAGTCCTTGTTTTCATCATATCCATATGAAGATTAATACTTAAGATATCCCTTTTCTAAGGATGTCTTCCTTCCTAATCTTCCCCTCAACCCATTCATCCATTCACCCTAGCTGACCAACTCAAAATGTATACATGTAGAGAAGGGATCTTAGAGGTCTTCTAGTCCAACCCCCTGCTTAGGCAGGAAACCCTACACCACTTCAGACAAATGGTTATCCAATCTCTTCTTAATAGCTTCCAGTATTGGAGCATTCACAACTTCTGGAGCCAAGTTTTTCCACTGATTACTTGTTCTACTTGTCAGGGAAATTCCTCTTAGTTCTAAGTTGCTTCTCTCCTTAATTAGTTTCCATCCATTGCTTCTTGTCCTGTCCTCAGGTGCTTTGGAGAATAGATTGACACCTTCTTCTTTGTGGCAACCCCTGAGATATCAGAACACTGCTATCATGTCACCCCTAGTTCTTCTTTTCATTAAGCTAAACATACCCAATTCCATACCCTAAAACTATTCCTTATATGCAGTATCCCAAGTGTGGCCTTACTCTTCAAAACCATTGCAAATCATCTTCATAAATGATTTAGATGAGGAGATAAAATGCAAAGTCATCAAACTTTCAGACAACACCAAGCTGGCAGGAATAGCCAACACCCCAGAACACTCAAGATTCAGAAGGATCTTGGCAGATTGAACACTGGGTCCTATCTAATAAAATGAAATTCAATTGTGAGAAAAGCCAGGTTTTACACTTAGGCAAGAAAAACAAAATGCACAGGTACAGAAGATGTGGAACAGTACTTGGCTCAATAGCAGTAACTGGGAGTCTTAATGGACAACCACTTAAATATGAGTCAACCATGTCCTGCAGTCACCAAAAAAACCAACACAGTCCTAGGCTGCAATAACAGAGGGATAGAATGAAGACTCTGTGACGTGTTAGCACTGCTTTATATTTTGGTAATATCAAACTTGAAATACTACATTTAATTTTGGTCATTAAGATAGAAAAAAGATGTTGAGATTCTAGAAAGAGTACAGAGGAGATAAACAAAGATGATTGGGAGACTGGAAGCAAAAGCAATAGCAGAAAATGGGTTTTCTAATCTAATGAAAAGAAGGACTAGGGATGGCATGATAGTAGTATTCCAAAATTTGAGTAGTTGCCACAAAGCAGATGGGGTCAACCTACTCTGTGAAGCACCTAAAAGCAGGAAGGATGGCAACTCAAGGAGAGAATCAACTTAGAACTAAGGAGAAATCTCCTGACAGAGTGAGAACAATTAAACAGTGGAATGGCTTGCCTCAAGAAGTTGTGTGTGTTCCATCACTGGAGATTTTTAAGAAAAAAAATGGAGAGCAGTTTGTTGAGAATGGTACAGGATTTGAGCAGGGGGTTGGACTACAAGATCTCCAACTCTGTTACTCTGTTATTCTGTATTCTGTTGTTTTTCCACCTATTTTAGTATCTTCAGTGAACATTCTAGGTATCATAAATGGCCATTTATGTATACTATACAACCTTCACTTCAATTTTCCACATCAGGAAAGCTATCTTGGCCTTTAATACCTTAGTTTCATATCCAAATTCCTTACTATATCACAAAATCTGTCTGACATTAGCAATATTCATTGGGATGGCAACATTGGCATCTAAAATTATTCAAACATTTATGTCCCCAATTATAGTAAGTCATGTCTTCTTCCCTTGCCACAAGTATTCTTTATATATTTATCTATAACAACATTACCTTATCAATAAGCTGTTGCAAATCTTACTCTTAGTCACTGCTCAGTGTTAAACCATTCACTAAGCATTCATTTTATTCTTATATAAGCTTTACTTCCATCATATATTGTACTTTGCTCATTACATTCAGCAATGACCCTTCCAGATCATAATCATGAAAAATGCTACATAATTTAAACCTAATTATAATTTGTGCCTATTATCGACTCCTTGATGTATCACTATGTTTCCACACAAATGTTTAAAATTCTCCTTTCTGCATTCCTTTCCTTCGGTTTCCTCCCAAATCATTTCATTACTTTAATCCTTTTACCTTTCATATTTACCGAAGCTCTTTTATTTAGCCCCTTCGCTCCAGGTACATAATTATTTATTATAGCTAGTAACACAGTCTGCCAGAAATTTAGTCTGGATTTGGCATTTTTATCCACCTAGAGCAGTGTTTCTCAACCTTGGCGACTTTAAGTCCTGTGGACTTCAACTCCCAGAATCCCCCAGCCAGCACAACTGGCTGGGGAATTCTGGGAGTTGAAGTCCACAGGACTTAAAGTCGCCAAAGTTGAGAAACACTGACGTAGAGAATCCTTCCCAAGGACCTGGGATAGGGAGATGTTGCAGATTGATGGTATTAAAGGTATTATCACAGAATGTAAGCCTTTCCAAATAAAGCTGCCTTTTGAAATTGACTGACGGTGATTTTGTCAGTGTTCAAGTGCTCCTTCGCGTGGCACAATGGTCCCCCCCCTCGCTGTTCTACTTCCCTTTCAGGCGCGCTTGGTAGCAGGCTTCGCCCACCCGCCGAGGTCCTCAAGTCTGTTTTTGATGTTCTGTGCATGTGCGGAAGGTCCTGTGCATGCACGGTGGTGGCACCTGCAAGCGCGCTCACATTTGCAAACCAGTAGTGAAGGTATGTAGATTTCACCCCTGCTATGAAACGGTGAAACTATGAAATACAATAATATTCAGATGAAGTGATATTATTGGAGGAATTGTATCTACTAATTTTGTGGAAGTCATCAGTTGTTAAGTGTAGTATATACGTAGCAACAACTGGTATGTATTGTTTGTCTTTGCTTTGTCCTAAATCAACTAATCACAGACAAATCCATTTCTTTTAGCTTTTCTCCTAAGCTCAAAACTAGAATATAAGGATGCTCCAGTGTTGACTAAACTGAAAAAAAAAATCAGGGAACATTTCTAGGCCAAAGAAACATAAATAGATTCTAGCCTCTAGGCAGAGCACTTTATAATTATAAAGCAATTAACTTTAAAAAAAACAATTGCATGGTAGACAGGGAACAGGAGAAATGAAGTGATAACATGATTTTCTTTCTTCTTTTTTTCAGATGAAACTGATTCTTGTTCTTCCTCATTTCCTAGAACTGATCTAATTTTTGTCCTTCTGCACAATGGATTAAATTTTCTCTCACTCTGACTTTTATTGTAATTTGAAGTAGGCTTAGCAAAGAACATTAACTGAGTGACCAGTATAAAACACTTAATGAACTATAAGAAAGTCTGCTAAATTTAGGCTGTGCTTTGTGCTGGAATTTTCTAGAAACATGGAGTGATTCTAAAGGAAAATTTAAAATGCAGAGCATGACGACCTGCGTCTGCTGCTGGAACAAATTATAACAATTTCAGTTTAGGTTATTGCAACAGAATATAAATGTACCATTAGCTCTGTCATTCTGAAGTCAGCAGCATAAAAAAATGATTTAAAATCTATGGTTGAAACAATGAGATTTGTGAATCATGTTTAAGAAATTTTAACCAAAGAAATGAGCAGAACTCTATCCATTTTTAGAATTTCCTAAAAGCAAAGGTTAGTAGCTATTTTTTTACACAGCAGTGACATATTGTAGTTGTTACAAATAAGAAGCATTAGAGTGCAGGGAGCACTGCCTATTTTACTATTCCTACAAGTCACATGAAAGACAGGCTTAGGCAGAAACACTCTTCTATTATCCATCTGTTGTGTCTGAAACTTACAAAGTACAAATGTATTCCTTGTTCCCATGCATATTTGAACACCTAGCATTATGGCTTTGCAGCATGTTGAATTCAGCTAAACAAAGATATGTATGCATATTTGTCTTTCACAGCCAACAGTGGAGCCAAAGCAAATATACAGAATGCAAGCATTATTTATGCCATGCCAAAAGAATATCCAGAAGAAAAAAGCAATAAACAAACCATCCTCAGAAAAAAAAAACTAAGCTTCCCACATACTGCAAATAGAGATTAAAATAAAATTGTTTCTTCTTTGCTCATTTTAACTGGACACCAGTCTCTTTGAGATCCTGATCCATTGTTCAGCACAATTCGGAATATCAGAGCCAAGCAAATCCTCTAGCAACATCTCCCCAAGTAAAGTAAAATCGCTCTTCCAAATTTCTTGGATAAAGTGTCTGCAATGTTTTATAGAAAATGAAATAGAGTACCTATAACTTATTGTGTTAATATAACTCAATATTCATGGAAAATAATAAATAAATCTTTCTTTCTGCAAATGCAGCAAAATTGGTAATTTCTGACAAAAGGCAAAGTTATGTGGACCATTTTTTTTCCCATCAGAATTTGAGGGTTGGTTTTTGCAAGCTTTCCATTTTAGTTACATTAGAATGTCACATTATTAAAATAATATACTCTTTTCTATATTTCCATAGGCACTTGTATTCACACAATATTCTACAATACTCTCTGTGTGTGTGTGTGTTTATGTGTGTTTGTATATACATGTAAACACACATACTTATTAATATGGCTACATAAAAAGGTACATATTGGAAAAATGAAATGTCCTGATTTAGAATAATTGAGTGGGTTTTTTTGTTATCATTACTCACTTTCTAACTGGCAGAAAATTTGTAGTTTATAAAGATTTTAAACTCTGCTGCTTTTAAGATCAGTCTCATATGGCTGCTGTAAAAATGGACTGTCTTCCTCAAGAATTTTCATAACAAATTGATAATTTGGATTGAAAGAAATTGATTCTCTAGCTGAGTATCATATTTATGCAAATAGCTTTATAGAAAAAAACTATTCTCCTCTTCTCTATAATTTACTGTGACCTAAACGTGAAAGAACATAATTACATAATCATTAAGCGTTTTTTTAATGAAAAACTACATGCTAAGTGCATTATGTCAGCATGTTCATATATATATATATATATATATATATATATATATATATATATATATATATATATATATATATATATATATATATATATATATATATATATATATATATATATATATATATATATATATATATATATTTGTGGCTCTCAAGGACTTTAGGAAAAATAAACACATTATAATGAGTAACTTCATCATGCTTGAACTTTAAGATCAGTTATATAGAATTATTATCCACATTTGCGCACATTACATAAAGTTACCCAATTCCTATACATTAGTCCCGTGATGGCGAACCTATGGCACGCGTGCCACTTGAGCCATTTGTCAGGGCACGCGAGGCGCTGAGTTCACTTTTTTAAAAGCTATTTTTCGCCTTCCCCAGACTCCAGAGGCTTTATAGGAGCCTGGGGAGGGCGAAAAGAGCCTCCCCCGCCCCCCGGAGGCTTCAGGGACCGTCCCTGAAGCCTTCGAAGCGCTTAAAACCACCCTCCGAGCAACCCGGAAGTCACTTCCGGTTTGCTCGGAGGGTGGTTTTAAGCGTTCCGAAGGCTTCAGGGACCGTCCGAGGCTTCCCTGATGCCTTCGGAGCGCTTAAAACCACCCTCCGAGCAACCCGGAAGTCACTTCCGGTTTGCTCGGAGGGTGGTTTTAAGCGTTCCGAAGGCTTCAGGGACCGTCCGAGGCTTCCCTGATGCCTTCGGAGCGCTTAAAACCACCCTCCGAGCAACCCGGAAGTCACTTCCGGTTTGCTCGGAGGGTGGTTTTAAGCGTTCCGAAGGCTTCAGGGACCGTCCGAGGCTTCCCTGATGCCTTCGGAGCGCTTAAAACCACCCTCCGAGCAACCCGGAAGTCACTTCCGGTTTGCTCGGAGGGTGGTTTTAAGCGTTCCGAAGGCTTCAGGGACCGTCCGAGGCTTCCCTGATGCCTTCGGAGCGCTTAAAACCACCCTCCGCACTCGACCCCCCTGCGCTCCCCCCATTTGCGGCACGCGAGCCAAAAAAGGTTCGCCATCACTGCATTAGTCTATACCTACACATACAATATCTACTTGATGTTTCATAGTGATGAGATATAGGGTGAAAGCCTAAAAGGTGTGCATTACTGGGAAACTAGAGTACACTATTTTCAAAAGATGAGATGTATGTATTTTATATATTAAAGCTATTTCTATCTGATGTTTCTGTAGCAGATGTTTCTTTGCTTTTGCATTTCATTTCTTATTTTTTTAAAGAATGTTCCAGCAGAAAGGATAGGAAGAAAAGTATAGAAAATCCCTTAATTCTACCATAGATAGTTCTACTATAACTGTTCTTTTTCTCCTTCAGGTTACCTTTCCTGAATGTATTTAGAAAACTAGTTAAAAAGGCAATCATATGTTTCCTCTTTCTCTGCCTACATAGCTATTTCAAGGAAAGATGGAATCAGTTTCATGGATGGAAAGCATTTCCTTCAAATTGCAATCTGAGCACCCAGAGTTAAGAGACTTCCTGGGTAAATCAGCACATTTATTTTGGATGGAAGCCTCATGTTAATTTCATCCAACTCTCTACTCAGAAGACAGATAGCAACCTAATTACAAGTCCTAATCTTTAGTAGACAGGAAAAAATACTGCTTGGAAAAATAATGGCTTTTTACTGGACTGATGCCTAAATGTCATTGTCAATATTTGTTTAAAATTACGCAGCTAAATTAGCTTGCTAAATGAATTGGTGTAATTTACCTGCCTTATAAAACATGCTTCATAAATCACATGCTTCTAATGCTCAGACATGCTCAGTGCAAAACACTATATTAACTTTCATTAAATAGTTTCCAGTTTGTAATTCCTCAAAAGCATACATTAGATGAAATGTTGTTCATCAGTAGAGAATATATAATTTGCCTGAAGCTTGGCTTTTAATTTTTATATTTGTGATAAATATACATTGCCATTAGTACATTTAAATTAATATTGTGAAGGATGAATTGATCAATATGGTTTTTGGTTACATCCTTCACACATTTACTCACCCTCCAAGTTCATTTTATTCAATTTCCAGACAAATTTATGTTTTTAAAAGCCCGCATCCAACTCAGTTTAAATAACATATAAGTAGAAATATTTCAATATAATTTCTGTCAAAGACACAGTTCAAGCAAAGCAATTCTAAAATCTCGTTTTACCGATTTTTTTAAATTTCAAGGCTGTGCAACACTTTTGCGACTTTAAAGCAATTTAAAAATGCAAACAAAAGAACAACAATTGTCTTGAAAAAAAAGATCCACCAACAGACACATTGGGTCTGCAATTCATTCTAGCTAGCCCAAGGCTGGAGAAAAAGTAAAATTTTACAGGCTCTTTTTAACAAGGTAGGAATGGGGTCCAAAATATATATATCTGTGAGAATGTTGTCCCAGAGAACAGACACTACAACAGAGAAGGTCTAATCAGACAACACTGCTCAATGGAAATGTCTGGAGCATGGCAACACTGCTCGCTCGATTGCACAGAATGTTTGAAACTCAACACAGCCAGCTCACCGTGACCAACTCACAATTCGCCACAGCCAACATGCCATGGGACAATTTAACACAGGACAAAAGTTACATAATATCGAAGAAATTGTGAAATAGAATAATTAAAGAAAGGATGCAAAAGGTGGGACAAAATGAAATGTGAATGACCAAAATTAAAATATTGTTTTAAATAATTAAATAATTAAATAAAATTGTTGAATTTCTTGACAGCGAGTTTTCCCATGGCAAGTTGGCCGTGGCAAGTGGTCCCATGGCTAATTGGCCATGGCCAGATGGCCACAATTAGTTAGCCAGGGCAAACTGGCAGAGGAGAATTTATCACAGCAAGTTGGTTGTGGTAAGTTGTCCCATTCTGTGTCTCATATAACCAGACCCTACATCATGAAGAGCTTTATAGACAATATCCAGCATTTTAAATTGCAACCAGAGGCCTACTGATTACCAATACAGCTCATTGGTGTTGCATATCTGCCGATGACACTGGTTCAGTTAGATAATATGTAGTCTGTAGACAACTACGTGAATCAATAGGTGCTTAGGATGAATTTGGAAGAAGTGACTGTTCAGTTGAAGACAGAGATACTGTGGTGTTAGAAAGAATTGTGCTGAAAAGATCACAATCTAATACAAAGCACAGTTAAAGGCAGCATATTCTTTTTGAAAAATAGAGACATGAGTCTATTTTCCAAATGATTTGCAAGCAACAATACCATGTGGTTGCTCATTCCATTATATGTTGTTGACATTCCTACGTAGCAATAAGCCACATGCAAAGTGATTAAAGCATGAGTGACCAAGAGCATTCCAGGTCTAGATGAATTGGTGTGAAGGACTTCGTGCCACACTTATTTCTCAAGCAGGAGAAAGAAAAGTCAATCCAAGAAGACCCTAAAATTTTAATTTTATGCTGGATACTGATTGCTAGAATGGAAGTTAGGATAGTGACTGTGGCTTTATCTGTTTCTGAGCCTTGGCTAGGAATACATTTCTGATCAGTTTGGGAGCATAGTAAAATACAGGAGTGTTGAGTGTCCTTTAGCCCCCTGACCTATCAAAACAGTGTTGAAGGCAAATCCCCCAGTCTTATCCAATCCTCACCTTACTTCCTTTTTAAGGACAAGTTACCTGATACCAGTAAGGACACATTTTAATTGATTTTTATTCAAGGTCAGAATGTTCTTCCAAGACCAAAGGACTAGAGTTTTTAAATGTTTTGATGCATTGTTTTGAGCAGAGAAATCTGTTAACATTTGGAAATTAAAATGTTGATAGATAATTCAGCTGTGATCTACAAGTCTGAACCTTGTCAGTTTATATTATAATTCCCACAGATTAAATTCCCAAATTTATAACAGCCTCTAAAAATTGCTTAGCGTGTCCATAATTAAGACTAGGATCTTAAGCTCACTTAACAGAAATCAAGGCTTCTATGTTTAGCATGCTAAATGTTAATAACTGAACAGTATCACATGGTTTCTTCAAATTGAATCATTTGCATTAAGCATGAAAAAAACAGTAAATATAATTAGCTATTTCACCAGCATGAAATTCAGTATTATTTTTTAATCAAAATTATGTTATCTTCAGCATTTATTAACTCAGAAAAATATATTTTCTTCTTCTCTATATTAACTCAGTTATGAAACAAATTCGATAAAAAGTTCATAAATCCTGCCCAAAGATATCTTTTTAATGTTACCTATGCAGAAGTATCTGGCATATCTAAATCCTTCTGACATTTTATAGCATAACTTGCAAATTAAGAAAACACCTTCAAATAAGAGACAATTATATTGTCTCTTATTATATAACTTTGAATTCTGTATTTTGCATGCAGAGGATAATTGTGATTAGCCAATATATTTCTGACAGTTTCTCAACACTAAACTGCGAAGAAGATAAATCAATGATAATAATTGGGAAAGCAAAGGAATCTGTTAGATTTCATATATATACAGTTTGAAATATTTCTTAAAATGCAGTAGAATGGAAGTTGGAACTTATCCAAATTTTGTCAAATAGGAAGATGAGGCACTTCAATAGAATACATTGTGATGAAGTTACGTTAAGGTGACCAACTTTTTTACAATGAAAAGGAGGACAAATAAATTGGAAAAAATATATCGTAAATAAAAGAAATATTTTATTCATTGCAACAATAATACACTAAAATATGATATATGCATAATAAAACATTTGCAACATTTTATATTGTAATTATGCTTACATGCCTGTTAATTATTATTTAAATGAGTACTTTTCCATTGAATTAATATTTTTTGTCAATGTATCATCTTCTAACAATATATTGGAAATATCTGAACAAGAAATTTCCTTCATATTGAATTTTACGGCAAATGCTGCAGCTAGAGTATCAACATTCAATCTCGATTTCTCACCTGTCGAAAAATCATTGGCAATTGAAAAAAAACTCTTTCAACTGCTGCATTAGTTCCAGGGCAGCACAACGTAAATTGAACAAGTATAAATAAATGTTCACATGGAATATGTTCATTTTTGAAATGGCTGAAAATATCCACCCATCTTTTATCAATTTCAACATGTTGATTTTCCCATTGTATTCATTTTTCAGAATTTAAATATACATTCAGTCTTCTAATTTCTTCAAAGAGACTGTTGTTGTCTATTTTAATGTCTAGCATTTCTTTAGATAAAAATTCAACACAAGATTCAATATCTGTTCAATATACTTGCGATGAAGTAAAAAAAACACCATTAAAAACTGTTTAATAAAATACGTCACATAACGCGCAACAGATTAGCCTTCAAATATCAAAAAGGAGGACATGTAAGAGGACACTTTTCGAGGGAGGACAGAACTTACAAAAGAAGGACTGTCCTCCCTAAAGGAGGACGGTTGGTCACCTTAGTTACGTGAAAGTTACATGTATATTAGATCTTCATTCTACTGCTATTTGTTCTTCATGTGTTCAGAATTGTATTGTTAGTATTAAGGCAAATATATCCAGGATAAAGTTGCAGGATCCAATCTGGCTCAGTCACCAGGGTCAGAGGTTTAGTCTTCCAAGTTTTGGGAATCGTGCTGGAGTCAATCCTCTGGGAACTTCTCTGTTCACCAAACACGTTCTGAAATTCCCTAAGGAAGGGTTCCAGCAAGAATCTGAAAGCTTCAGCAAGAGTCTGAAACCTTGGAACACTAAACCTCTGGCCCCAGTGATTAACCCAGATTGGATTCTGTATTGTTAGAAGGTCATATGCAAATATGGCATGTACCATATTTTTCGGAGTATAAGACGCACCTTTTTTCCTCAAAAAAGAGGCTGAAAATATGGGTGTGTCTTATACATAGAATGCAGCATTTTTTGCCTCCTGAAGCCCCACCCCCTTCACAAAAATGGCCGTGCATACTGTTATGGAGGCTTTCAGACAGCTCCTGGGGGCTGGGGAGGGCAAAAATGAGCAAAACATTTATTAGTTATTTGCCCACCCAGTCCCCAGCAGCACTCTATAAGCCTCCATAATGCTATGCATGCAAAAGACGGGCCCATCTTTGCAAAAAATGGGCCATTTTTCACTCATTTTTGCCCCCCTCCCCTGGAGCAGTCTGCAAGCCTCTCCAAGGCTATTCATGCCTCTCTTTTTTTTTTTTGAAAAAAAACACCCCCAGGGCTGTTTTTGCAAAAAACGGGTGCAGAAGCTTTTTTTTTTTTCCTTTTGGAAAGCTCTTTAACTGATTGACGAGAATTAGATTGATTCTAATTACCTACCTACCTACTCTCTCTCTCTCCCTAGCAACCTACCTACTCTCTCTCTCCCTACATATCTACTGTATTTCTCTCTCTCTTTCTATTTCTATCTATCTATCCCTCTCCCTACCTACCTACATCCCCCCTCTCTCTCCCTCCCTACTGTATTTCTCTCTCTCTCTCTCTCTCTCTCTCTCTCTCTCTCTCTCTCTCTCTCTCTCTCTCTCTCCCTACCTTCCTAACTACTCACTCTCTCCCCACCTACCTACTGTATTTCTCTCTCTTTCTCTCCCTCTCTCTCCCTCTCCCTACCTACCTACTTTTTTTTTTTGCCTCTTCAAAACCTTGGTGCGTCTTATACTCCAGTTCATCTTATACTCCGAAAAATATGGGTACGTGAGACAGTGTGATGTAGTGATTAAGGCAGAGCTCCTAAACCTTTTGCCATCATATCTCTTTTTAGCGTAATCTTAACACTTCCTTTAAAAAGCCTAATCCCAAATGAACACAAATGAACAATGAAACAATACAGTGAAATTCTGGGTGAGGTGGATTTATTATAACAATGTAATTTATCGGTTCTTCACACCTCCCCTGGACTCTCTCTGCACTTCCCTAGGGGATGTGCATGCCATATGTGCTGGACTGGGAGCAAAGAAAAAGTCTATTTCCTCCTGTATTCTATCCAGAATACTTTAATATGCATTAAATACATTTAAAGAGGGAGATACATTTTATTAATGCTGTTAATGATGACATATTTCTGCCTAAAGAATATTTTACAATGCAAATTAAAGTGCAGTCACATAAATAGTGCTCATAATTTGAATTAACATATTGAACTGATAAGTAAGTGCAAAGAAAAGAATGTTGATTAGAATCAGGAGAGTGTAATGTTTAAAGTGTGTTGGATAAATACAAAGTGGAGAGATTCAAAGTAAACCTTAGCCATGAAGTTCACTGAGCAACTTTGAGTCAGTGACTTTTTCTCTGCCAAAATTTATTCAGAGTTGTTGTAGGGGGAAAAAACAGAGGAAGGGAGTTTTGTGTATGCCATGTAGTGCTTCTGAATGAAAGGTGGAATATAAACCTAATAACTACATAAATAAAAAAAAATATGTAGCCATTAAAAAGTCATGATATTTCTTCTAGTTTCTATTGGATGTAGACAACAGATGCATTTATAAGTCATAATCATCAATGATGGCTCATGAACTATTGACCAAATTGCTCTGAGTGGTGCAATACATACAGGAGTAGTATTTCTGCTTCTAGGAAAGATGACGAGGCCTTAATTTCTAGCTTCTCAATTTAAATTGATTTAGAAATATTAACTATTTTAGAATACTTTGAAATTTGCATTTATAATGGAACTGGGAGTGACCCAGGCCTGCCATGCCCCCGAACCGGTTCCCCGGGCAGCGCCATCAACACCACCATCTTGTTTTCCGGTTCTGTGCATGCACAGAACAATTTTAATTGCACTGTGCACACGCACACGAAGCACGCACAAAAGCGAACCGGCAGTAGTGCCTGCCAGAATGCACCTGAGGAAGGAAGGAAGGAAGGAAGGAAGGAAGGAAGGAAGGAAGGAAGGAAGGAAGGAAGGAAGTTCTTTTAACTTCTTAATCATACTGAACAGCTATTAAAATAACATTGAACTTTAGATTGTAATAATCCTAAAATAATTTAGTGAGAAGATAGTGAGATGTCAGCTCCGGCATGCTGTATGGCCCAGAGCTGCCATTAGAGGGGGGGTGGAGGCGTGTGGCAGTGGCAACGAAACTGAATCCAAGGTACAGTTATCCACCCGTCTTCACAGCCCAGTGCCTCCATGGGCTGTACCTTTGACACCAGGCCATCTGTTGAGGGACTTCTTCGCCCAGGCACTTCTGAGGCATTTGGGATCCACCAGCCCACTGAGAAAGTCGCCCACACCTGACATCATTGGAGGGTGCCAGGACGGCTGGCAATGGAGGAAAGACAGCCTGTCAATTTTAAAGGGCTGTCAAGCGGCTTGCCACGCTGGCTCAGATGGGAAAGGACCCAATGGGATGTTTTTGGTCCATGGAAAGGCCAGGGGCCTCTCCCATAGCCTGGAAGGCACAGATTAGGGGTGGGTATGGGAATTGCTTTACATAGGTGCACATGAGTGGAACAAATTTAGGCCATGTGGGAGGAGCCATGCTGGGAGGGGTTGGGTATATAAGCACTTATAAGGTGATGAGGATCATGGGTCAGCAGCCCTACCAATGATTTCATCTTGCAACATGAATGTCAGTTTGTGTCTGAGGAAGTCAGGAAACAATTAACAATCCTTGACTGTGGTTTGGAGTCTTTCCTGCTACTTGGGAATCTGACAGGAGATTTATTTCCAAGACAACACATTTAAGATTGCACAGTTAAAACATTCTAACTTTCCATGGAATCTGGCCCTTACCTCACAAGCACATCAAGTTGATATGAAAACTAGGCAATTTACTCATAAATGAATAAAACAATGACCTGTAAACCTACTGTCCTATAAACTAGTTTAATAAATTAATTTCTTCAGTTCTCTGTTTCGCTGTTTGAAGAAACCCAATCATGAAATTAAAGTAAAAAAGAAAAATACTTTTTGTTGTAGGCTATTAGCTGAACAATATAATCTGATTGTATTCTTATATATACTTTTACAAATACTGCTAGGTTTGGTGGTGGGACTAAAATTCAGGTATAGATATACAGAAGGAAAACTCTCTCGCTTTATGTTTAGCAATTTTATTGAAGTCATTTGCTTCTATAACTGGAATAGAACTACATACTTTTTTCTCTCTGCCATCTGGTTTCTCTTTCACAAATTTTTGAATGAACGTTACAGCCCAACAGAGCTGAGCGAATTGGGATTTCTGAATGTGTCATTTTTCCTTCACTTTTTGTTTTGATCATACTGAGAATTTTCCTTCTGTGACTGCTGCCAACAGGGTCCCATTCTACAATTTATTTTACAACTGAATCCAATAAAAGAGATATCTTATTTGATTTTTTAAAATGCTATTGTACTGATGCTTTTTACAAAAATTACACTGTATTTCATTTTCCTTTGTGGCTTTCAGCCACACTAAGCATTCTGCTCAGGTGGAAGGACAGTACAGAGATCCTAACAACAACAATACAATAACATCTAAATAATAATAAAATAATATTATACTAAACAATCACTATATCAGAGTGCACCAGATAGTTACCTTTATTTCTAGTTGATTCTTGACTAATTTGGGGAAATTATGTCGAACCATTATGTATTTTTCAAGTAGAAAATAATTCAATTTTGTTTCTTAATGAATCATCATAGTATTATTCAATTACAATAGAATGTTTCTGACTGAGAATTGTGATCATTTTGCAATTTGGTCTAAGTCATATAATGAGACAATTTGGAGATTTGATACCATCATTTAATCAAATTTCAATATAAAATCTTTGCACAATCACATGCTTGGAGAATAAATTTAGAATAGTGGTTAAGGTTCCTTGAAATTGAGAGACCATGAGTTCTAATCTTGTCTTAGATATGAAGCCAGCTGGATGACCTTGGACCAGTAATTCTCCCTCAGCCTTATGAAGGAAGCAAAGGCAATCTACTTCTGAAACACCTTGTCAAGAAAATTGCAGGGACATATGACTTCAGACAGACAGCCTCTCTCTCTCTTTCTCACACACCTACACACCCAGTTTTGTTCCTAAAAAAATGGCACACCTGTCATTTTCAAAGTCTATTCCTCAGCTGCAACCGTACAGAGCACTATTGCAGACTGGATCACCTGCTTGCTGTACCTGATATCCATCAATATCAAAAAAGAACTTTCAAGCCTACAGTATGTCATCAAACTTATGAATGAAAAGATGTAGAAAAAGACTAAAACATTCATGAATTAACAATTAGCATACTATGGGTGAGAGAGAAAAAATAAGTTGTTTGACATCACCTCCTAACAGCATATAGAGAATGTAAAAGTTGTGAAAAGTGGCTCAAGTAGGTCACCAAGGTCAAGATGGTCAAGAAGATGCTGGAATGTAGGCTGTTGCTGGAGCTGGCCAAAGACAGGGCTCTGTTCAAATGGCTGAAGATGATGATGACTGATTGACCAACACAATAGAGAAGAGCTGAGAATTAAGGTCTAAAGATTATGCTGTTATAAATCTGGACAAAAGTAGATAGGTTCCAACTACTCAGGGGGTCCACTGTGGAGTTCAGGGATAAAACCCATGAGATCTTGCTATAATTAGATAACAGAAAGACCCATATGCTTATAGTCTGCTTCATTTCACATTGCTTAAGCATACTAGCAATGGAAAAAAACTGGAAATCATTTCCTGTAATAAAAAAAAAAACATGAGAAAATGTGGTGGCACAGCTGCTACCATGAAGAACAAAGTGAGTGACACAATGAGTACTTTCTTACCTATTTCTGGCTGTCCTATATGAAACTTGATCATATCACAGCCAAAATAGCCTTCAAAACACAACATATACAAGGTTTTGTGGTTAAGAGATTTGTTTTAACTCCATAGAAAATGACAATTAGCATTGATATCTCCTCCACATGATTTAAATGGAAGAATCCACAGTCTGATTTTCCATGCCTGAGTTCGTGCTGTCATGAACTTAGAGCACTACTTCTGTGCCTGGTGCAGATAATAAGAAATAGTTTAGCATTTTGGTTCTCTCTTAATCTCTTGTATGTCATGCTCTTCCCTGTTTTCTTCCACCCTGGGTCACCTTACCTCTCCAGCTTGACTTGTGGCCACTTCCTTTATGGCTATTTCATCCCTCTCATTAAATGTTTTGTTTTACTTGCAAGTAAAATTGATTCATTTTTCCCCATGAACTATTTTTAGAGTCCTAGCTTGGGAGATAAGATATTGCTTGAAGAGAGGGTATTCAAAGGTTCTGGGACTTGAATCCTTCTGTTTCCTGATTTTTCTTAATTTATTTTCTCCTTTTTAAAAATTTATCTTCTTCTTCTCCTTCCTGCCCACCTATTGAATTGAAAAGTGATGAAATAATGATGAAATGAAGCCTTCTCAGAAGAAGGAGCCATGCAGTATCCGTAACTTTCTGTCTTTAATTTGTGGGATACAAAACTGGAGACATTTGATCCAGTCAACATGATCATGTGCCCTAGAATCCCTAGTAAAACAAATTGGACGAGTCAGTGGTGTGCTGTATTATGCATGGGAATGTGAACTATAAGCATTTAATGGTTTAATAGTCCTATCTGTTTCCTTTACTATTTCTACTATATATTTTAAGTCTTCTCTGTAGAAATATCATTTGGAATGACCCTGCAATTTATGGACTTATAAGGAAATGAGTATCATTAAAAAGGTGTTGTTTTTACAAGGCCCTCTGCCTAAGTTCTGATTGGCTCTAGAGTGAGAGTTTAAGTGGGTGCATTTGCCCATCTCCAGTAAATTGCCTGTGAATGACTTTGTAAAGCTGAATTGCTTTAAAACAGACAGTTGCAATTGCTTTTTGAGAATTGTAAGCTGTTAGCAAACCAAGAGGCTAGGTAATGCATGTAAAGCAATTCTGAGGTGAACAGATATAAATTTTGCAGCACCTTTGCAGAGTATTGAACTGTTCCACCACCCTTTATTCTTTTAATGTGTTATGAAACCTACTAGGAGAAAAAAGAGATCAGAATCATTGTCCTAAGGAAATGATTCTTATATTTTTAGATTTTAAGTTTGCTCTGTTTAGAAGAAAAGACAGCTGAACAGTATGTTTATGCAGACCTCTATAAATCACAAGTTCTGCTTTTTTCATGAGGTAAAATTTTGTTTGATTATATTTAGATTTTAATCCATCAATGATTTTTTCTCTTTTTTCAGCGTTTGTTGATATTCAGTTGGAAAAAATATATATTATTGTTATTTATTATCTAAGTTGTGAGCATAATATTCAGCAGTAAATAGACAGAAGTGTGTTAATCCTGAACAGAAGCAGCTTTTTGTCATCTTTTTTTCTTTCTACTGAAGGTTCTTCCACAAATGTTTTAAAGAGTTGAAACCTGACAGATCATCATTAAACTTTCTTCTTTTTCTAACTCTAAGCCACAAATCATTCACCCTTCTACCTACAGAATAGTACAGCATAGCCAACCAGCTCATTGTTGTTGTTGTTCTGGCTTAGACAAAGGGTTCTTAACTGGCATTCTGAAAACTGCAATTCCTGCCAGAATTCAAACAAACAAACCTCACAAGATAATTATTGTTTACTAGATGAATTACCCTGCTTTCCTTCTATTACTAATTCCAATTGAATTGGATGAAAGGTAGTCTGTGTAGAAAAGTCTTTACTAATGTCACTATTAGGGAAGAGTTCTTGCACTTAAGGAATTTTTATAGAACAACAGATTACTCAATTTTTCCATCCACAGAATTATTGGAGCATTAAAAATGCAATTTGTATTCAGCACTAGGCCATGCCCAATTCTAATCAAAATGTTTGAACAATATTTAAGAACTGAGCAATTCCATTAAACATATCTAAAGCTAGCAAATATATAACACTAAAGGACTTCACAAAACTATATTTTGAGGTAAGGGTTGTGTAATTCCATGATCTCATAGAAATGTAAAACTTTTATTTGGCTTCAAAGGGGATAAAGGCAAAATCCCACACTTTTCTCCTCTTGAGAGTAAAGATGGTGACCTTGACAGAGATATGCAAGCCTCATTACCAATGTGACAAACATAAAAATGTATTTTGAGTCCATAATAGTCAGGTAATATTTGAAAACATCTCAGACAGATATGTCCTTAATTCAATGAACTATAAAGAAGGAGAAGAACAAGGAGAAAAAATAGAGCATAATTAGACTTGTAAAAGCTCTATTATTTTAACCATTCTTAATAAAAGTCCTTTTTTTTCTTAGATTGATCTGCATAGTTAGGCTGATATTAATCCTATAAATTCTACAAGTTTCTGCTTTAGCAGTGTTTACTTTTAATTTATTTGCATTCTATATTCATATGATCCAGGTCATCATCATTGTCTTTTGTATATTGTCTTCTGAAGTTAAAGAAGAGATATTTTATTTTATTTATTTACTTTCAGTATTCAGTATTCTTTCAGTATTCTTATAATGTAGCAATTTTTTTTGTGCACATCCAGAATCTTAGCATAGTCCCTTTCTTTTTTAGTTCTACAATTTAAATTAGAATAAATTAGAATGAATATTCAAGGATTACATGGTGAGTGAGTTAGAAAGAAAATGGATACACACTTAAAATAGCAATATTGAAATATGGATTAACATTAAAGGTAAAGGTTCCCCTCGCACATGCGTGCTAGTTGTTCCCGACTCTAAGGGGTGGTGTTCATCTCTGTTTTAAGGCTGAAGAGCCAGCACTGTCCAAAGACGTCTCTGTGGTCATGTGGCCAGCATGACTAAATACCAAAGGTGCATGGAATGCTGTTACTTTCCCACTAAAGTGGTCCCTATTTTTCTACTTGCATTTTTACGTGCTTTCAAACTGCTAGATTGGCAGAAGCTGGGACAAGTAATGGGAGCTCATTCCGTTATGTGGCACTAGGGATTCGAATCGCCAAACTGCTGATCTTTCTGATCTACAAGCTCAGCGAGCGTCCTAGCCACTGAGTCCCCACATTCACATTAATGGGACATAATATTGTACTTAAGATAGCAACCTCTGAGCTTTCAAGTGTGTAAAGCAAAGATTCCCACTTATCCTGTATTTCAGACTAAATGCAATGGGGAAAAATACAGAAAGGCTGTATGGTCAATATCTGATCCTGCACTTTGGTTTTTTTTTTCAAGGAGGACTTTTGCTGTAGCAATATAGGAAATATATTAAAGCCTATAGGGCTTTTACAGAAAGGCCTGCAAGCAAGAAATCCTTTGGCTTTTGTGTGATTCCACAAGAGTCTGGGAAAGCCAGGTTACTTTCATACTAGACCAGTTTCGTGCTTATGTGACATCTAAAACGTTTCTCCCAAATCATTTTCATTCATCTATATCTCTCTCAAAGAAAAAGAAAAATCAGGCGAAAAAGAGCCAATGTAATGCAATACAATAAATTAGTTTAAATCCCACCATCTATGATTTGAAGTAATATACTCAAACCCACCACTGAAATGATCTTCCCTTCATCTGCATGATGAGTGAAAGCTGTTGGGTTAGGTCAAGATGAAAAGCTTAGATCATAATAAATCTATACTTAGAGGATATAATCAATGAATAGATCAGAATGGAAAGGCTTTTTTCTTTGTGTTTTTGTGTAGAAACTCCCCTCATCCTAGATTAAAATATTCTTTATTATTAATATTAAAAAGAGGCAGCATAGAATATTTCCTCTAAAGGAGAAGAGGAAAAAATATTAAGAAAGGCAGAAAGCAGCCCCAATTTTCCTGCCATAGGAAAACAGTCTCAAGCAAAAGCTTGAAGAGGCTGGTCTTTAGGAATGGAGATCCATTCAGAAAGAGAGGGCCAATCTAATAGAGACTCCAAATAAGTAACACAATAAACAAGGAGCCAAATCTGACAAGATTAGCTTAAACACCTAGGATTTGCATTTCTCCTTTTGCCTGTAGAGCCAGACATGACCCCTACATAACCCCATAGCAATCTGGCAACAGCCATTAAAATATTGAAGGACATATTCTTGCACAGGAACAAACATCTCAATCGCAAATCCCAAAGAATGTATAAAAGCCCACCTATCCTCAACCCCATTTTTTCAGCCACTCCAGAAATATGCTGCTGTCACTAGTTTCTGGCTACCAAATAGACAGAGATTTCCTTTCTTGCAGCTTGACTCCATTTTATTTCCAGTGTCTTTCTCCCAGCTTGGAACTGGACCAGATTTTTCTTCCAACAGTTGCAACCTGATCTGTGAGTGGTAAATGCAGCATCTGACCAGAGTAAATCATTCTGCTCTTTTTTAGGCCACACACTATATCTAAAATGAACCACCAGTGGTAAAAAAGAGAGACTGCAAAATAAGCAGACATGAACAATTGGTTTCATATTCTTGTTGTGATTACAGCATTGATACATAAATTTGCAGAAGTAACTATTAAGCTATTGGTCAAATAACAATAATCCTAGCCCATTTGGTAGTGAAAAAAGTGTGAGACTGACAAAGCAAGAAAACATAGGTGTACAAACTTACTAGCAGACAAAAATATTTGGTGGGCAAAAAATAAATGAGCCAACCATATTCATCCAACTGTACATCAACTGACTTGCTGGTAGCTGCCTTGCACATGGCACACCCATCATCCCACTATATCCCCAAGGGCCAAAACACTACATTAGAAACCAAGGACTTGTGAATATCCAGCTTTGTAATTAACAAGCCAAAATTGCATTTTCTAATCTCTTTACAACATGCTTACAGTACATGCCATTATAAATTGCATGTTGTTTTTTATAAGTTAGACACCATTTGCTATAATTATGCAATTCTTAATAAGGCTGTGAATTTCTTTTCATATTTGAAACTTAACAATTTTTTGGGAGTATGCAAAATCATGAATATGGCACTTGAAAATATTTTTTCCTCTGGTTACAGATAGTCCTCAAACTACAACCACAATTGAGCCCAAAATTTATGTTGCCAAGTGAGACAGTTGTTAAGTGAGTTTTGCCCAATTTTCTTTTTTTCTTTTTTTTTTAAACAAAGTTTTATTGGTTTTTTTAAAATTTACAAGGGAAAAGGTAGTGGAAAAGGTATACAAATTTTGGCAGTTGCAAAGTGTGGTAGGCGCCCCCTCCCTCCAAACTCATAGTATACATCTAAGTAAAAATCATTAATACATAGTCATATATAGTCAGCATGTTAATTCCATTGGAACTTTCAATCAGTTTAATACATAGTAGTATATAGTCCACATGTTAATTCCATTGGTACTTTCGATCAGTTTATGTCAAAAGGATTTTCTTATTCATTTTTGTGATCTGAGCTTTCTTGGTATTGCCCCATCTCCCCCTGCCGACAGAGCTCCGGCCACTCCCATGTCCTGCATATCTGTTGTAGGATCTTCTGTTTTTTCTAGGTGTGTTTTGTTTTTTTCCATAAAGGCCTGTGCCTCTATGGGTGTATAATTCTAATTCTTGTCTCCTCCCAGAATATTAACATACCTTCAGGCATCAGGCATCTGAACCACACCCCCTTCTGGTATAATTTATTCGCTAATTGCGAATAATTTTTTCTTTTTTCCCTCACTTTCTTGGGGATCTGCTTCAGGATGGTTATTTCCCTATCTTGGTATGTCAAGGCTTGCCCCCTTTGTGCACCCAGAATTTCGTCTCTTGTGCTTTTTCTAAGGAATTTAATATGTACCTCCCTGGGTATGCTGTGTGTTCTAGCATAGGCTGAGTTCACTCTATAAACCAGATCTATCTCCCATTACATCTTTTGTTTTTCTTTATGAATGTATTCAGCCAAAATATTTGTCATGATGTCCCTTATGTTTTCATCATCTGCTTCCATCACATTTTGAAATCTAAGGTAAAAGGACATTCTCTCAAACTCTGTTTTCATCTATTGGGTATCAAGTTCTTTGTTTCCCTTCTGCACCATCTCCACCCCCTCCCTCATCTCAGCCGCCCCACCCTCCAGAAGGTCCAGTCTCTATGAGTTCTTATAAATTTGGGCCTGATTCTCTTTAATTTCTTCTTTCATCTCCTTTAGTTGTTTCTTGATTTCCTCTTGTCCCTGTAAAAGTTGCTGAAGCATTTGTTGGAAGTCCATCTCTGTACTTTTAGGTTGCATCAGGTCTGTTATCTTTGATTGTGTAGCAGGGCTGGAAGTTGCTGATGTCGGGGCAGAGGTAGCAAAGCCAGGCTTTCCAGGAGGTGGTCTTTTAGGAGGCATTGTTTATAGAATAAAGAGTTCAGTCAGCGTAGAGAATGGACAGTCAGGACGGCAGGGCAGCCAGAAGAATCCAGGAGGCAGAAGGTCCAGGCAGAAGAGAGTTTCTCTAGTCACCCTGGCAGTAGAGCAAAGTTTTTCACTCCAGGGAGTTCAAAGAGTAGCAATCCACAAGAGATTTGTCTGAGTAGCACGGAGACAAAGACCGGAAGCCTGAATTTTTAAAGGTGGAGTCAGGTTTCACAGTTCATGAAGACAATGGAAGTGTGCCATCTTGCCCTGCCAGCTTCGGGTTTAGAGGCATAACAAAGTTTTCAAAGTTCTCAAAGTTTTCAGATCATCAGTATATTATGAGATTAAGTTCAAAGAAAATCACTTTAAGAAAGGGTGTGGCATCATTGGTTGGCTCTCCCCCCTCCTCCTTCCCCTGGGACTGAGAGCAAAATTGTTCCAAGCCGCCTGTCCGAGGGGGGGGGGAAATCCCTCTCCCTCCAGCCGCACCTCTCAAGTCAGCCGAAAGAAAAGGTTTTAAACTGCTGGCAAATTCTTCAAGTCAGTAAAGGGAGTGGAGGGGGGTCTGCGCCTCCCCGCACCACAGCTGCTTCCTTCTGCTTGCTCATTCTCCGCACAGCCTCTCAGCGAAGATGCCCACGCGTCCTCTGATCTGCTCCCCGGTGCCTTGGGCGAGGCGGGGGACCTCCCACTGGCCTCCGCCAATCCAGGGATCCCCCACGGTGCCGCCCCTCCGGCAGGATGCCTCTGCGGGGTGTCCTGTGCCCCCCAAGAAGTGGGGAAGCCCACCGGGGAGCCGGAGCGAGCAAACACTTGCCCGTCGCCGTCAGCCGCCGGAACCGGATGTCGAGTTTTGCCCAATTTTCTTACCACAGTTGGCAAGTGAATCACTTAAGTCAGTGATGGTGAACCTATGGCACACGTGCCACAAGTGGCACGTGGGGCCATTTGTCAGGGCATGCAAGGCGCTGCCCTGTCAGCTGGCCAGCACGCATGCCCGCACTGGCCAGCTGAGTTCACCTTTTTAAAAGCTATTTTTCGCCTTCCCCAGGCTCCAGAGGCTTTATAGGAGCCTGGGGAGGGCGAAAAGAGCCTCCCCCCCTGGAGGCTTCAGGGACCGTGTGGAGGCTTCCCTGACGCCTTCGGAGTGCTTAAAACCACCCTCCGAGCAAACCGGAAGTGACTTCCGGGTTGCTCGGAGTGTGGTTTTAAGCGTTCCGAAGGCTTCCAAACCAAAAATGGTTCGCCATCGCTGACTTAAGTTGTTAAGTTAGTAATACAATAAAGTAAGTCTGGCTTCCCCATTGACTTTGCTTGTCACATGACCCCGGGATACTGCAATCATTATAAATATATGCAAGTTGCCAAGCATCTAAATTTTGATCATATAATCATAGAGATGATGCAATGGTCATGTGAAAAATGGCCATAGTCACTTTTTTCAGTGCCGCTGTAATGTTCAACGTTCACTAAATGAATGGTTGTAAGTTGAAGACTACCTGTACCTAATTTCTGAAACAGCAACAACACAATTTCAAAAAACTGAAACAATTGCTTTAAGGAGTTTCAGTCATATGCCACATTTGTTTGTACTATGATGTTTTCCGATCTCTCTGAAATGTCATTTTCTTTAGATTTTGAAGGTTACATAACCTCCATCCTTACATTCTTCTCTGAACATCTTAATGACTAGTTGCCTAAATAACAGTAGACGGAAATGTAAAGTTACTTATTATAACTGTGAATAAGAGATGATTATCATGGTGAAATTATGTAAATGTTTAAAGCTTCTGGAATATCCATTCTTTCAAATCCAAATATCCAAAAAGGTGTTTCTTTCTTCTTATAATAATGTGCCTCTTCTATTATTTCCACCCTAATTTCCCTGAATGCTTCTTTTAATAATTTCCTTAAAGGGCAAACAGCTAAGATGCTATTGGGAAGAGGGTAAAGTTATACATCTGTAAAATTACAAAATGGATTTAGGATTGAATTTCTACCCACCATACACACAAGTTCCTTGGCATTTTCCAAATGAGTCAGATGCTAAATTCAATTAAAACAGGACCATTGTTTTGTAATGTAATCTGCTCTATAATCTATTTTCTAATCAAATCAAATATAGCTTCATCTAGTGTTGCCACTGGCAGAAGATGCTGCCTGAAACCTTTACGTTCCTTGTCTGTTGTTTATAAGACACCAGATTATGATATAATTACAAGGAAATGATCATTGAAGAATCATTAGTAAAAGTGTCCCTGTTCTGTAGGAAGAACGAGGCAGACAGGAACTGAGGCAAGGCAGGTTGAAGCTAACACAACCTTTATTAACAGTATAACATGGCAAAATGTAAGCCAAACCTCGACTTGGCAAACAGCAACATTTGACATGACAGCCCTTTTTATACTAGAGCTGTCAGACACTGAACCAATAGAATGGCTGCATTTTCCCGCCAGCTGGCTGCTCGCGTCTCAACCAATCAGGGGCAGGCAATGATAGTCAATGGCGTCATAGCCTCGAGGACTTAACAGTCCCCTTCCCCTTTTTTCTTTTATTTGTAATAAAGCCCAGCAATTCTAGACAATGAACCATTTTGCCAACAAGCCCAGAAGCTATGCTTTTACTGCCATCATTATAATCCCTAGCATCTTTGGCCCATCAAAGAGCTCTCTGTATGTGCATTTTAATTTGTCCTTGCCCCCATCATCATTATTCTATGGTGTCTTCTTCAGCATTAATTCATTTAGAGCAAATGTCTTCAGCAGGAAAGCCTTTGTGAATACAATTATATTCAGGCTGACTTCCTTGTGAGTTAGTATCTTGATAATGCAGAGCCTCTAAGCCAAAATATGGTGTCATATGCATGCAGACTTTTATCCTGCAAAGTCACTTTTTTCAGCACTAGTGGATGAAATGTCTGAAACAAATTGATGTCCTCTGAATAACAGGAGATACCTAACCAGTTGCATGTTTTGTGAGTTTTCTAGTTTTCAGAATATTTAAGTATTCCTCTTTATGTGATATGCATAGTGTTGTTAGATGCACAGGCTTGTGCATAGGGTTGTTAGATCATTTTATCTGGTAAATCCAGTTCATCTGCCCTGAAAATCCATATTACAAATAACTATCCACCTAAGCCCTATACTTAAATCATTTAAAACAAACACATCTGTTTTTTCTGGTTCCTTTTCTTGTCTGTACAGGTAGTCCTTGACTTACAAGAGTTTATTTAGTGACCTTTCACAGTTAAGGGACACGGTGGTTTAGTGGCTAAGACACTGAGCTTGTTGATCAGAAAGTTCAGCAGTTCGAACCCCTAATGCTGTGTAATGGAGTGAGCTCCCGTTACTTGTCCCAGCTTCTGCCAACTTAGCAGTTCGAAAGCACGTAAAAAATGCAAGTAGAAAAAATAGGGACCACTTTGGTGGGGAGGTAACAATGTTCCTTGCGCCTTCTACATTTAGTCATGCCTGTCACATGACCATGGATATGTCTTCAAGAGTCGGGAATAACTAGCACATATGTGTGAGGGGAACCTTTACCTTTCACAGTTCACACAGCACTGAAAAAAAGTGGCTGAAGATTTTTTTCACTTAACAATCATTGCAATATCCCCATGGTCACATGATCAAATTTCAGGTACTTGACAGTTGCAGTGTCCCAGGGTCTTATGATTCCCTTTTGTGCCCTTCTGACAAAAAAGTCAATGGGGAAAACAGATTCACTTAACAACCATGTTACTAACTTAACAACTGTGGCAAGAAAGGTCATAAAATAGGACAAAATTCACTTAGCAACTGTGTCACTTAGGAACAGAAATTGTTGGTTCAATTGTGGTTGTAAGTTGAGTACTACCTATATTTAAATCCATATAGCTGCGTGGAAGAAAGAAACCAGATTGGTCATTCCCTCTAGACTGAATAGCACTTTCCAGGTCTGGCATTAGCTGCCTCTTCCTTGGACATCTCTTGCCTCTGCATATCTGCTGTTATTGGCCAGTTAATTCTTAGCTGTCCTTCATGTTGTTTGGATTAAATAGAACATGGTGGTGAATTTTATCTGTCATATTCTGACTATTTTACTGAGTTATACTTGATTCAGAGGACTACTTTTCAGAGTAAAATCTAGAGCAATTGAAGCGCTCTTATACCTTTAAGGAAAAAATCTCTTGGGTCCAACATTTCAGAATATATTAAGTCACCTTTCTGCTAGCTCATCAGCCAGGTCCCTCTCCAGTTCCTGAACAGTGGACACAGCTCTACTTGTTACAACAGCAACAGGTAACACAAAAAGGTCTCTATATGCTTTGAAAATTATTTGAGTGTAAGACCAGTGTACACTTTAACACAGCACTTTCTGTTATCTGTCCTCTTTTTTAGGTGTCTGTTATCAGAGCTGCATTAACTTTAATAAGTAGATTCATTAAAAAGGCAGGATTTTTATGACTCGTAAAGAGAAAATAATGCTTTATCAACAATATCTGAAAGCTTAGTTGAATATCACTCTATTTCCTGATTTAAAAGTGCAAATTAGTGTGAATTCCAGTGCAAATTAGTGTGAATTCCACTGAATCCAGTCTAGGTTTGCTGGCAAATTGGGTTGAGGTAAGCACAACATGGCAGCAGATGACTCTGAAGGATTGACTTTAAAATGACAGAATGCAATCAAGAGAGTTTTATTGGAATAATACCAAAGCAAACACACTGTGTTCAAATTGTAATAGCAAAGTGCATCTGCTGTGTATTCTAAGCGTGCATTTAACTTCCGTTTTATTATCTGATTGACTATCTTCAGCCTCTGGCACATCTGGCAAACCCTTCTGTCTCTTCTTTTCTGCATGATAAGTCTCCATTTTCCCTAAGACACAATCACTATGTTAAATTAGTTAAACATACAATTTTGCATTGTATGCTCATAAATACCTCAATGGCAAAAGGTATAAACAAATTGTATGAAAATTAAAGTCCCATAAATCATAAAAATGAATACATAATATCTTTTCAATGGTAATATGTAATAACTTTCTACTGTTTATATGGGTGGAAAATCTATAGCCTGCTAAATGTTGATAAATTACAATTACTACATCCTTCATCACTGATTATATTGGCTAGGGATGATACTTTAGCTGTATCTCCAGTTGTTTACAGTTACTAGAAATAATTAGTAGGGCTGTCAGATCTAGGCTGCAGAAACACAGTTGACCACTAAATGAAATTAACAAAATACAATTTGGTTGCAACTCAGATTTGGTAATAATAATAGTCTTAAAGGACCATGATAAACACCAGGTTTGGTTATCAATCCTTCACTCTGTATGTGATCACTTGTTTTAAAGTGAACTGGCTAGCAGTATATTTTGCAGAGAACATGGGGCCTTTTTATGTCATCTGATATTTATATGAAGTAGTTGACAGTATCAAACTCATGCAAATTTTTAACTACACTGTTCATAATGTATTACATTGTCTTTTACAATAGTAGTAGCAGCAGCAGCTATAGTTTATATGAAAGGAGACTCTTAGTAGCACTTTTGATTCCAAGCAATTCTTAGTACTATAATTAACATGCCTGCTGCTTTTTCATAGTAGCTAATGGTGGTTTTTGTGTACAAGAAATGCATAATAAGTGAGCCAGATCCAAAGACAAGATGGAATAATACTTAGAGGTTTTCTTTATTTTTTAGAATTACATTGCATCTGAATCACCCTGAATTTTTCAGAGCTTTAGATAATAAGTTCTATTGAAATACTGCAGTTTTTCCGAGTCTCTGCTCTTCTGATAATACAATAATTAATCTAATTCATCCAGATATCCAGATTACAGTCTTTATTTTTATGCACTTATGTTTTCAGACTATGAACCATAAAAAGAAATAAACTGGTGTAATCATAGCTCTTGCCTTCCTCTCTCATCTTTCTCCGGCCACAATAAAAACATTCAGCAGACCCATTTTCTGAAAACATATCATAGTATCAAGACAACTGCAGCAAAACTTCTGTTTATTTACATGGAAAACCTGTTCATGAATGCCATGTAATGACTGTAATAACTTCAGGTTACTATATAAAAGCTGCAAAAATCCTAATGATCCGTAGATCATATTTGTTGCCATGCAGAGCCAAGAGATATTTGAAGCTCTGATACAAAAATCCTAAATTAATCACAAATGCTTGTGATTAATAATAGCAATAGCACTTAGATTTATATACAATAGCACTTAGATTTACAACCTCTCTAAGTGGTTTACAGAGTCAGCGTATCACCCCCAACAATCTGGGTACTCATTTCACTGACTTTGGAAGGCTGGAAGGTTAAGTCAACCTTGAGCCAGTCAGGATCAAACTGCTGGCAGTGAGCAGTGAGTTAACCTGCAATACTGTATTCACATCATTGTGCTACCAAGGCTCTTAAATTACTTATATTATTGATTTTGTTCTAAACCAGGTCCCATCTATGTCCTGATAACACTGATATTATGGATATTTTTTTTTAAGTTTTAGAGAATTACCTTCTCTCTTTTCTGTAGAAATTATTTTTGGAGTAATTAACAAAGGCTGTCCTCAAAATCAGAATAAAATAGCAATATGGAAGTGACTGAGATAATTCTTCTCTTACAACATGGAACAGATACATTTAATCCTCCCTGTTTAGATTCAAAGTGTACTAAGATGTTTTTGTTCTAATAAATTTCTTTTGAATTACGGCATATTGCAAAAAAGAGGGGAGGAACCTATATTGTATATATTTATTTATTATTATATATAATATTTATTTTATTAGATTTGTTTTCCTTCCACCTTGTCTAGAATTATTAAAATTCCCCAATGCAGAGGGAATGAAAACAGATATTAAGAGATCTGCCATAAATCAGAAAGAATCAAGGTAGGTGAACCATTTACACCCTTGTGTAAACCTAATGAAGCTTTAACCTAGAATAAACAGAGTAGTCATAAATCAATTTACTAACTCTCATAAAGTCATAAATCAGCTATCAATCTTTCACATGATCAAGGGATCAGGAAGTACCGGTATTCAACAGTACAGTAAACAATTTACATTGTGGAATTATGGACCAAGTAGCTGAAGTAAGGCAGGTTGTCTCCTCAAAACCCTGATGCAAACCAAAACATTTGTAAGGATACACTGCATCTTGTTTGGGACATATATTATGCCTAGCTATGTTCTGCTGCTGAGTAAGGAAAGCATGTTGTATCTCTTTTGCATTAATTTTTAAAAGAATCATAATATATTCTTACAGAAAATGCATTGTGGCCACAAAGAAATCAAGAGAATAAGCCATTATTTGATACTTTCCTTACCTTAAAATTTCACATTTTAAACTCCAATCTAAATCCTATTTCTGCAATAGGTCATTGAACTTAGTTTAATTTAATTTATTCAGTTTAGACACTGTCTGACTTTGAACTGATTCTGGGTGGCACACAATAAAACCAAACAGAATAGAAATACAGTACGATGCAATAATTAATTAATTAATAATAATAATAAAAATAATAATAATAATAATAATAGTAGTAGTAGTAGTAGTAGTAGTAGTAGTAGTAGTAGCAGTAGTATAATCCAACAGTGATACCCATTGTCCAAGAATTTTACAAGATAAATCAACAAATTTCAGCTTCCTGCAATAACACCAACGGAACTGCAAAAACTGTGCTACTCAGAACTTTCTACATAATTTAAAAAGGTACTTGGTTGATACATAGGAGTTTGGCAGCAACCCGTATCAACCCTTAGCACCAGTCAATGGTATTTGTGATGCATTTTTGAATGTTCAGTTGACTGAGTTTTATGTTTAATGAATAAAGTATTAAATAATCCTATAATTATTCAATTCAATATTCAATAATCCTACTGAACACAAAACTGGGATACCAAATCTCAAGTCAACATGGCAAGATAAACCATCTACTATACATGGATGACTTAAAAATGTATGCAAAAAGCCACACTGAACCTAAATCAATACTCAACACAGTTCAACTGTTCAGCAGCGACATCAAAATGAACTTTGGACTTGAAAAATGGGCTATATTAGCCATGCGGTAAGGAAAAATGGAAAAAACAGAAGAAATATAACTGGAAATGGAAACAGTGAAAGCATTAGCAAAGGATGATGGTTACAAGTACCTAGGCATTTTGGAAGCAGATAACATCTTGAATGGAAAAGTCAAAGAGTCAACGCAAAAGGAATACATCAGGAGGGTCTGCAAGATATTAAAATCAAAGCTGAATGCTGGAAACATAATGAAAGCCATTAATACATGGGCAGTTCCAGTGACACACTACTCAGCTGGAATCATCAAATGGACTTTGGCTGAACTGGAAAATGTGGACCGGAAAACACGCAAATCTTTGAATATTGTACCACGTTTTACATCCACAAAGTGACATTGACAGGTTGTACCTGCCAAGAAAAATAGGAGACAGAGGGCTATTGCAAATCCATCACACTGTAGAAGAAGAAAAACAAAGTTGGAATGAGTATGTGAACCAAAATTGCTGCAGGCTGTGAAAATGGAAAACATTATAAAAACAACAGAAACAAAGGCAGAATATAAGGAAAAACAGCTGGATGAAAGATTGAATAGATGGAAAACCAAAGCTTTGCATGGACAACATTTGAAAAACATTGAAGGAAAACGTGATGACAACCTTACATGGGCATGGCTTAAAATGGGAACCATCAAGAAAGAAACGGAAGGTTTAATACTGGCTGCTCAAGAATAACCACTACAAACTAATGCCATGAAAGCAAAGATACAAAAATCCACTGACAATCCAAACTGACGACTTTGCAATGGCAAAGTTGAAACTGTTTCACATTTAATATGTGAATGCAGCAAAATTACACAAACAGATTACAAAGCCAGACATGTTCGAATTGCTAAATTAATCTACTGGTCATTATATAAAAAATATGATTTACCTGTATCCAGAAAGTCATGGGAACGTAAAGTGGAAAAAGTTATTGAAAATGAGAAGGTGGAGATCTTGTGGGACTTTCAAATACAGATGGATCATCATTTGGAAACAACAGATATCACAGTTGTCGAAAATCGAAACATACAATTTATTGACATCACAGTACCAGGAGTTGCCAGAGTCGAACAAAAAAACCTGGAAAAAATCATGAAATACCATTACCTGGCCATTGAAACTACGTGATTACGGATGAAACATGTAACAGTGATACCCATTGTCATCAGGGCACTTGGTACCATGTCCAAGAATTTTATAAGATACTTCAACCAATTGCAGCTTCCTGCAATAACGCCAGCAGAACTGCAAAAAACTGTGCTACTCGGAACATTGTATATTTTAAGAAGGAACTTGGTTGATACTTAGGATACTGGCAGCAACCCGTATCAACCATCAGCCCAGTCAATGGTATTTGTGATGCATTTTTGAATGTTCAGTTGGCTGAGTTTTATGTTTAATGAATAAAGTAGATGATGATGATGATGATGATGATGATGATGATGATGATGATGATGATGATGATGATGATGATGATGATGGAATAAAGAACAAGAACCAATGGTGAGTTGGTCCAACAACTGCATCCTGAAACAATTTGACGTGGACCCTAACCACCTTATTTTAGGCCTAGAACCACCACCAGATTTTAAAGACTTTTTAGAATACCATCAGGGTGGATGTCACATGAATATCAGAGGGAATCTCTTTCTAAAGGATGCGTACTGCAACAAAGAAGGTACAGTTCCTGGGTCTTGATAGATGACATTGTTTAACTAAAGCACACATGGAGCACGTCAACCCTATTGGATTGAAACATCCAGCTTCATATTACAGGAGATAGGCGGTTCCTCAAATAACCATACCCTACATTGAGCCCTGGTGGTTAGGATACAGTATTGCAAGCTAATTCTGCCACAGCCTGGATTTTAATCTTGATGGCTCAAGGTTAATTCAGCATCCCCTCCTTTTGAGGTTAGTAAAATGAAGATCCAGACTGTTGGGATCAATATGCTGACATGGTAAACTGCACAGACAGTGCTGTAAATCTAAGTGCTATTGTTATTACTATATTAGCACCTTGAATCACCCAAAGCATACTGGTAACCAGTTCATGAAGCAGAATGACCTAGGGAGGCACACCCATCACTGTCCATGCACCTGCATTTTGGATCATTTGAAGCTTCCAAGTTCATACAGCCTGCTTGTATTTCACTCCCACAGTAAAGAACTCATCTATTGCACTGAATATGTAGTATTTTATTTTAATTCATTGTAAAGTGTTCTTTAAAGGTAAATGTAAAAGTTCCCCTCACACACATGTGCTAGTCGTTCCCGACTTTAGGGGGTGGTGTTCATCTTTGTTTCAAAGCCAAAGAGCCAGTGCTGTCTGAAGACATTCTCCGTGGTCATGTGGCCAGCACAACTAAATGACAAAGGTGCATGGAATGCCGTTACCTTCTCACCAAAGATGATCCCTATTTTTCTACTTGCATTTTTACATGCTTTCGAACTGCTAGGTTGGCTGGGATCTCACTCCGTTACGCGGCACTAGGGATTCAAACTGCTGAACTGTCGACCTTTCATATTGACAAGCTCAGCGTCTTAGCCCTTCAATATGTTCTTTAAATAAATGTTAATTAATGTTTTTTTTGGGGGGGGGAGAGAAACAGCTAGGATTTGAGAGGTGATTGTTTGAAATGGAGTAAAAATTCATATGGTTCACATGTTCATTCTGAACATTTTTATAAACAAATATGTGAACTGAATATATGTTAATCTTTCTACTTTAGGGATATTTCATCTTGTCAAAAATAAATGTCATACAAAAATATGGGAATCAAAGAAAGTGTTCTAAAATTCATATATTACTGAAAATAAAGTATAAAAATAGGGATAATTACTGACAAAAATGGATATGTTCAGTGAAGTGTGTCTAAATGAAAAGGAAAGTTTTGTGCAGTTTTTTTAAAAATAAGTTTGAAAAATAATCTGCCATAACTCTACCTATATGAGCCAAATTTCCATTTTTATTTTTGTACATTTGAAAATGCACTTTATATTATCTAACAATCAGATGTAAAGGGTAACTTTATTTTTAGATTTGACTTCTTTTGGTCTGCGTTTGATATGACTTAAAACTTCTTCCTTTCTTCCCTTCTCCACATTATAAATATTGCATAAGAAATAACACAAATTGCAGAAAGGTATACATAAAAGGCTTCGGTTTGGAGTTGGAGGTAGCAACTGAAAAAGTCAAATGCATTAAAGGCAAAGACTGTATTAAACTGAATACACTGATGTCTAGTTCACAGATGTGGTAGTTCCAGTTTATATGAAGTACTTATAATATGCTGGGTTAATATAATAAAGGAGCTCAACATGTTTACTCTGCAAAAGAGATTGATAATAGCCTACACGTATGTCAGAAAGTAGAAGTTTACATGATTGGATAGATATGTTCTTAGAGAGTAGATCAAGGACCAATACATGGGTGAAACTGGGTCAGAAAATTCACCCAAACCGGTATTTCCAACAATCAGCTGGGTGACGATCAGCTGTGACACATGATTTATATTAGCTAGAATCGTCCAATTTCCTGCTTTCTAGCTAATCTAAACACATGGCACAGTGTATTCCGCCCATCGCTGTTCTACTTACCTTTGCAGACTCAGAAGGCTTCAAAATGTTCCTTTTTTAGCACTGCGCAGGAATGCCTTGGGTGTGCATGCGTGCATAGCGCGCAAAGCATGTGCTCAGTAGCAGACTCACCGAATTGGTAACAGACTTCAGGGGATTACACCCCTGGACCAATAGATTCATGTTTTAAAAAAGCAGTTTGAGACTGAAGTTTAGTAGAAGATATTGATGGAAAAAGCCTTGGAGTATAAACCGCATCTCTGGAATAATGGTAAATTCTTACTCATTGGAGACTATAAAATGGAACCCTGGTGAATTGTTAGTGATAATTTAGTAGATTCTGAACTGCATGGGATAAATTATAACATCTCTTTTAACTCATACATTTTATAATTCTATGGGAATGTATTAGATAAAATTTCCCACACAAAAAAGAAATTCTTACTCTACTTTCTCAACAAGGAGTATTTAGGCATCCTTGTTTAAATATACATTTAAAAAACTTTTTAGCTGTATGTTAACCTTTACTCACTTAAGGGAATACAAACACATTTGTTTAATATTGTGTGTATCTTTTAGGCAATTTTGGATAGCAATGGTCGACATAATTTATCTTAAACTCAGAGAGGTCACTCCAAGGGTGCTGCATGCAACTTGTGGATTTCATCAAGCACTCCTTTCCTTAATAGTTGTTTTAAATTCAAAACAATTGGCAACTTGTACTTTTAAAATGGCATGAAGAATTCCAACTTCCTTATACGATTTCAGATTATCCCCTATATGGCACAAGGAGTTTTAGAATAATCCCATCTATTGAAAGCAATATGTGCCAAAGTTTTCACTGTCATTTTAAGATGCTAAATACGTTGAAGGCTCTAAGGCACATCAAAGTCTGGATTATGGGCCTCAACTGACATTGAATGACTGTAACTTGAGTAATGACATACACAATTTTGATCCACTTTTTTTCTATCTGCAAAACAGTAAGTCTTTGAATTAATGTCATTCCTTATAGAATTGACAATGATTTTCTTCCTTTAACATACGCAAGCAGTCAGTGAAAAATTCTTGAAGGGACACTTTGATACCAGAAAGGCATACTTCGCATAGTTGTAAATTCTTTAAGGCCGCTTGTTATTTTTAAATTAGATTCTGAAATTGTTCAGACAAGGTCACAGTTGCTGTAGCCTGCTTGCTTTATGAGGATATCCAAATCTGTTTTCTCTTGAACTGAATGTATTTCAATGCATAATAATAATGGTGTTAATGAATGCATATCAAAATATCAGAGAGCAGATTATTAAGTGAAGGAGACATGCAAATGTGTTAAACAAAATAACATTGAATTTGGGACAAAGGCTGCTTTTTATCTTTAGGCATATACTGATATATATATGTGTGTGTGTGTGTGTGTGTGTGTGCACATGCGCGAGCTGATAAATAAATAAAGGGAGACTAGTATAGATCTATTTCAAGCTATTTAGCTCTCATCAGCTAGCCATACCCTTACTGGGATTCGAACCAGGGCTGTATTACATATTAGGCAGTTGTATTAGCCACTAAGCCACAGGCTCTCCTCCTTATCAGCTGAGCCAGGGAAATAGGTATGTATTTGTGTTACAACCCTTGGTATGCCCAAATATGGGAGGGAGCTCACTACTCCCCCTTTCTGTCATTCGGCTCATTACAGAAGACCCTCCAGGCAGAAAACCATATTTTTATTTTTAATGTTGCCTTTATATATTTGTGTTGTATTTGTGCTGATAAATAAATAAAGGGAGACTAGTATAGATCTATTTCAAGCTATTTAGCTCTTATCAGCTAGCCATACCCTTACTGGGATTCGAACCAGGACTGTATTACATATTACACACACACACACACACACACACACACACACACACACACATCCTTGTTTATCTTTATGTTATCATAGGATAAAAATGCAGTGCATCCATTTAAGCTAACTGGATGTGCTTAGTAGATCATAGGTTTGTGAATGAGGTAACCTACCACAGTGGGCATGGCTTCCTATGTGCATGCTATATTATTGTTTGGTGTAGAGAGCCAGTTTTTTTCTTAAGAAACCCCAAAGACAAAATCCAGCTAGAAAACCAAGGAGTCTACGAAATACCATGGAAAATCTGCCCTGCAACATACATAGGACCAACGAACAGGAGAATAAATGCACGCATCGCAGAACACAAGAACGCAGTAAGAAAAAAAGAGAAAACTTGCCAAGACAATCTCAATCTTACATGGGAAAAGACCTGAATACAACAAGACCAGATACCTACACCCGTGAAAATCTATGAAAACATATATATAAATCTATGAAAACATATATATAAATCTACGGGACGCCCTACGCACAGTCACCCATGCGCTGGTGACGTCTCGCCTGGACTACTGTAACGCTCTCTACATGGGGCTTCCCTTGAAATGCACTCGGAGACTGCAGTTGGTCCAGAATGCGGCCGCGCGGGTGATTATGGGGAGTACCAAGTACTCCCATGTGACACCTCTCCTGCGCGAGCTGCACTGGCTTCCTGTGGTCTATCGAGTGCGTTTCAAGGTCTTGATTACGATCTTTAAAGCGCTCCATGGCTCAGGACCTAGTTACCTGCGGGATCGTATTCTGCCCCATACATCCCTACGACCCATCCACTCGCACAGAGAGGGACTTCTCCAGGTGCCGTCCACCAGACAGTGCCATGGGGCGGCGCCTAGGAGCAGAGCCTTCTCTGTGCCGGGCCCAGCCCTGTGGAATGACCTCCCCCCGGATATTAGGACCACTACTGACCTCCGCTCCTTCCGTGTCAAGCTCAAGACCCACCTTTTCCAAATAGCTGGCCTGGCTCAACCATAACTTCGTATCGCTCCTGATGGGTTTTTTAATTTAGTAATTTTATTTAAGGGGATTTTAAATTGTGTTTTAATTGTCTTTCACTTATAAGTCAACTCTCCTCCATGCACATATGTATATGTCTCTGTTCTTTTTGTATATATGTTTGTCTTATGTGTATTTTTATTTGTTTTGATTGTACGCCGCCCCGAGTCCTTCGGGAGAGGGTTGCGGCTAATCAAATAAAAATTATTATTATTATTATTATTATTATTATTATTATTATTATTATTATTATTACGAAAACGCACACACACAATATTATATTATATATAATAGCTGAATAAAATTCTTGGGAATACTAATTTTCTATAAGATAAGATTAATGAATTTCAAACCAATTTTTTTCTGATCTTTGTATTTCTGGTTTTTTTTAAATGATTGACTGATATTTTTAATATGCAGTGTATTCGAAAAGTAGGAAAGGGAATGTCTATTTACATTCTCCATCTGTAATAAAGTGACACAGCCAATCAAATTTGTAATAGTTTCACTCTTTTTTCTTGGCATCCAATTTGATGCCTAGGGTCCTTTTCTTTTTTCCTCTTCATATATTGCATCTTTTCTCCCTGAATTACATTCACATTATCTGATGGGTATAAATAAGATCTAGTCTTTTCAACAAGCAAAGGCACTCTTTTATCATATAGCTGATGTTTATGGGCTTCAGAATTTCAGTTCAAATATGCTAGAGTTCATATTTTATTTATAATAATTTGGGAAACAGGGAAATGAAAGCATATGATTTTTTTTAAAAGGAAACTAAAATTAAAACATCCAAATTCCCTTTCCTAAATAACAGATAAAATAAAAACAAATCTCATACTTGCATTCTCACCATTGAGTTGGGTTCTTTTATTTTTCTTTTGCTACTTTTTATTGTAACATTCAATAGGCTGCATACAGAAAATCTGGAACCTCAACAGCAACAGAAACTTTCCAGCTGATTTTCATAGCTATCCTAGGGCCACAAGAAGTTTTGAAGAGGAAATATAATTTGATGAAGCTTCAACTGAATCATTCCATTGAAACAGATCCACTAATCCAAGGAAAACCATGTTTGAAAGCAACATTTAAAAATTGGGGCATATTTAAGCACTTCTCAGATTTGATTTCTTTCTTTGATGTTGTGGATTTGTACAGACAATTTGGAAGGTTGCAGCTTTCTTGGGAGAACAGTGAGGGGATTCTGGATGCTAGGATGGGCTCTCTGGAATTGACAGGCTCAAACAGCCCCATCAATTTCTTTCTTTATCAAAGCTCTTGTATGGTGGCAAGGCTAATTTTATTTCAGACTCCATTTACTTCTCAGTTGTTGTTGACCATAACTATGCCTTGACTTTTTCTTAATCTTGTGCTAATGGAATCTTATGCTTTGATACATTGTCAGATTTGGTTGACTCGGCTTGGGTGGCCTTACAGGCATCCTGCCATAAAAAGAAGGGGGGGGGCAATGAAAGAGAGAAAGATGAAAGGGCAATAAAGTTTTTTGTGTATGTGATAGATAATAAGGAGGGGGGAGCAGCCGGATCCTGTTTGTATCAGCATCCCAAAGCCAGGCACCTTGAGAATTATGCAGATTACCTCCCAAACATCCCAGAGTTCTCAAAACATATTGGCGAGCTCCGGTTGGCCAGAAAAGGACTGGTTATGGGAGGATGGATGGGCTGAGTTCAATTCACTTTCAACATCCTAAATATGGCTGAAGGCTGCTTTTACTTTTCAATTTTGCATAAATGGAACAGATTGAAGTTCTTTAAATAACAGAAAAATAGAGTTGGGAGGGACCTTGGAAGTCTTCTTGTCCAACTTCTCCCTCTTCAGGCAGGAAACCCTGTACCATTTCAGACAAATGGTTGACTGATCTCTTATTAAAAACATGTCCAGTGTTAGAGCATCTGCAACTCCTGGAAGCAAGTTGTTCCACTGATTAATTGTTCTGTCAGGAAATTTCTTCTTAGTTCTAGGTTGCTTTTCTTCTTGATTAGTTTCCATCAACTGCTTCTTGTCCTGCCTTCAGGTGCTTTGGAGAATAGCTTGACTCCCTTTTCTTTGTGGCACCCCTGAGATATTGCAACATGCTATCAGGTCACCCCTACTCCTTCTTTTCATTAAACTAGACATATCCAATTCCAGCAAACAGTCTTTATATGTTTTAGCCTCCAATTCCCTGCTTATTTTTATTGCTCTTCTCTGCACTCTTTCTATAGTCTCCATGTCTTTTTTTATATCATGGTGACCAAAACTGAATACATTATTCAAAGTGTGGTCTTACCAAGGTATTATGAACTGGCACTAATACTTGATTCTATCCCTCTCTTAATGCAACCTAAAACTGCATTGGCTTTTTTGAGCAGCTTCAACACACCACTGGTTCATATTTAGGGGATTATCCACTTAGAAGGTACTCTAAGAACCTTCTCACAGTTACTACTATTGTAGAGGTACACCTATACTATACCTATGCATTTAGTTTTTCTTGCCTAAATGATTGGCAACAAGAGAATAGATGTCTAGTTAACACAAATTTTGGACCAGGCATTTACTGTTTTAAAATTAGGAATGGAGCAGGAAAGCTACGAATAATACACTGTATCTTATTGTGCCATCCTGATTTGTCTTAATCTCCTAATTCAAATATATTGCCAAAAATCACAACTCTAATACAATCAAATCTTCCTAGTGATGGGGCAAGTGTCCTCTCAAGGAAGGGTCAGATTTGTCAACCAATTATGCCAGCTTTCCTGGTATATTAGGAAATTGAATGATCAGATGCCTGTCAAACCTCAAAAAAGCAAGTCGGAAGATAAGTATTTTTTTAAAAAAATAGAGTTTTTGTAAATGGGCATTTTTCAATTGGAGAAGGACTCTTTCTGCATTGAATCAACAAATTTCTCCACAGGATCATTGCTAAATACTATGGAGATAGTTATAGTATGATTTCCTTATCTCTTCTGATCTAACATATTAACATATTTTTTAAAAAATTGACATCAGAATTTTGAAAATGTCCAGCTGAAACTTGTGAGATAAATGTTGTCTGCTTCTTTGTTCCCATTTTGCCAAAATGTGAAACAACTTTAGGCGTTTTGAAATTTTCCTCTCATACTTATAGGTAAATTTTATTTCAAATCAAATCCTGAAGCAGCTCAAATATAATCAAGTTGATTTTGAGTAAACTCTATACAAATCTCAAATTCAAACTTTATTATAATCTCCAATTAGTATTGCATCTGGATTACTTTGTAAGAAGTTTGATTATGACAATTAATGGGTTGCATTGAGTTTGTTGCAATTCTTTGTCTGTCTTCTTTGGGTATGCAGAATGAGTATCACTATTGTCCACAGCAAATATATTATGCCTTCTGAGTGCTTGGCAGCATTTCTAATTATTGCAGACCAAGAAAGGTGCACAAAGCTTGTCAGATAAGCTCATAATACATTGTTGGTAGACTGCCTGCACTTTTGTGGATTCCAAGCTGTGCTTGATCTTCTAATTCCCCATATGAGATGCAGGAGATATCTATAAGTGGCTGCTATTGTCTGCAGCCCTTGATACTTGAATCAGCACTTGTTAGCAGACTTTTATATACAGAGTGAATTTTGTTAGAATTCACGCTAACTCTGATAAGCTAACTTTCTGAGAACCTGAGAGTAATGCTATATTTTCTTTTCTGTTTCCAGGAGCAGATAAATACAAGGCATAAACTATAAAATCTGCCAATGTGTACTTCTATTTGAAGAGAGCTGTTTCCAAGAAAACAACTAAGTCATTGTCTGTGTATAATTAAAAAACATGATAGCTAGTTATTGATATGGTAGCAGGAACCATTTCTTTTGTCGTGATGGATTATTTAACTTTATATTACAACTCCCTGTGCCACAAGCAGCAAGATTTATGGAGATGTGTGACTATCTTGTGCAACTCCTTTGGTGTGACAAGGTAAAGAATGGCTTCCTCCATATCTGCCTCAGTTTTTTGTGTTTGATGGATTGGACCTTTCCATTGGAAGCTATATCTAGTTTTGTCCTTCTCAAGGTAAAGAAATCTGATTTTTTTTCTTTTGCCCTTGACAAGGCCAGTTTTCATTTGGTGAAAGGTTTGCCTTTCAAACAGTGCCACAAAGACAAAAGAACCCTGACACAAAACCTATTCGCATGATATGTTGAGCTTTATCTAGTGAACAGAAAAGACAATAGGATAGGAATAGAAAATAGGCAGATAAACAGCTGTTACACTGACTGGTACTTCCTGCTCTTAAGCATGTGGGATAATTTAAATGATTCATGGACATGTGAATAAAGAAGCAATGCTTACCCTGTTTGTACATCATCATATTTGTGTGGGTTCATCTGTCTGCATTTTTTCTCTGCAATCATTTCAAGGTCTTAATTTCAAAAGCTACCATCATGAATGTTAACCTCATCGTTATAGTATTAACATTATTTAAGTGAAGCTTAAATATAAACATTTATATGGCCACCCAACTTTAGCAATTTTGAACAGCCAGCAACAACAATAAAATTAATTAATAAAACAATCCTAAACAGTAAATAAAACAAAAAAAAACACCTTGTACTATAATTGTCCCCCTGGGATGCCCCACAGCAAGGTCAATTGCTCTCCTTTCATAAATTGCTCTCCTTTATCTACATATACAATCATACCTCAGTACCTCAGACTGAACAGCCTTCTGAAAAGCTACAAGGCAGAGTCCTGTTGAATTGCTGGTGGGAAGGTGATCCACAAGGAACTGACAGCTATGGAAAAAGCATGCTTAAAAGATCCCATTATGTGGCAAGATTTCAGAGGGGAGACCTGGAGTATACCCACCCTATATGATGTAGTAGGACGGCAGATATTTCTAAGGTGAAGGGATCCCATAAATAACCAGATCACACAATTAAGGGTTTTAAAAATAATAACCAGCAGGAAATAAAATAACAAATATAATAACCAGAAAGTTATTTAAAAATAATACTCAGCAGGAAGCCAGGACAGCTCACACAATCAAGGGCAAATATGTGGGCACCCAATTCAGTGGGTGTCATTGCATTCTATAACAGTTCTAATTTCTGAATGGTCTTCCAGGGTACCCCATGTAAAGTGCACTGCAATAATCCATTCAGAGGATGATTAAGGGGTTGAGTGACCGTGAACAGGAAAGGCTGCATTTGGCACATAAGATGGATCTGGTGCAAATGAGCCTCTAGTCACTACTGCCACCTGCTCATAATAATAATAATAATAATTTGGATTTATTAGCCGCTCCCTTTCCAAGTAGGACTCGGGGCGGCGTACAATGGAGCATAAAACATAGAAGATAAATAACAGCACATAAACGTACATAAATACAAAACACACATACACGGAGGAGGTAACAAATTTCATCATTTAGACAGTTAAAAATCAGCATTAAAATACCCCAATTGTAAAAACCCAATATGCAATTAAGAATTAATATTTAAAGACAATTTAAAAAACACTTAGGAGGAATAAGAGAAATTACGATTGAGCCAGGCCAGATAATTGAAAGAGGTGGGTCTTCAGCTGTACACGGAAGGAGCGGAGATCGGAAGTGATCCTGATGTCACGGGGGAGGTCATTCCACAGGGCTGGGCCCATCACAGAGAAGGCTCTGCTCCTGGGTGTCGCCCCCCGGCACTGTTTGGCGGACGGCACCCGGAGAAGTCCCTCTCTGTGTGAGCGAATTGGTCGTAGGGATGTGTGGGGCAGGATGCGATCCTGCATATAACTAGGCCCTGTGCCATGAAGCGCTTTAAAGATCATAATCAAAACCTTCAAGTAGGAGCTTTGAGCCTAGGGGGACCACCAATTTAAACACCAACCCAGTCCGGAAATGTGCAACTGCATCCAAAAATGTCACCAGACACTTGGACACCAAAATCTCAGAGTCATTCTGTCTTTCCAGGGTTGAAGAGAAATTAGTTCGTCCCTATCCAGACCCTTTCAGGCACTTGGACAGGATTGCAACAGTATCACTAGCCCAGCCAAGGGTAGTGATATGCAATTGAGTACTACTGATATTGTATGCTAAGCCATTGGATAACCTCTCTTAGCATTTCATGTAGATGTTAGAGTAAGAGGGAAGAATCTAATTTTTCCCATATAGCAGGACTGCAAGGGATCTGCCAGTCACCGTCCAACTCAGAGTGAAATTGAATGATTTCCTCTGCCAAATCCCCACAATTTTCCTTACAGTGACCCTGCAGGATCTCCCCCAGTTCCTTATTACTTAGAAGAAATCAGGTCATCCAAACAGAGCCACTGGGTTGACTTTCTGTTGATGCAATAAGACCGGTGAAGTAATTATACTTCACTGCTCTTATTGCCAGAAGGTGAGTCCTAATGTAGACTCTTAAATGTGTTCAGTCAGTTGAACTCTTTGCCTCCCTCTAGGGGTACAAGCCATTTATTTTCTCAGTGCATGTCAAGGAGGTTTTCATTAAACCAAGATGCTCTATGAGATCTATGTGGACAGAAATTTCACATAGGTACAATCAGTGACGTGCAGTCAGGTGAGGCAAGTGCGGCACAGCCTCACCATTCTCATCATGAAAAAAAAAGTAAAAGGAAAAAGCTGAGCTAGTTACTGCCTCACCGTGGATGACTCTGCTTAACTGTTAAAAAAAACTGGAAAAGGTACGTGTGGGTTGGAGGGAGGGGGAGGAATTCAAACTTTATGTTCCTGGTGCTGTGCAAGGCTTTGGGCAAAGGGTCGCTTGTGCTCTCCCTCCCCAAGAGTAGTTTGATTGCAGGCAGAGCCACGTTGTGGGGCCGGTGTGTGTGCTACAGCATGGCTCTTTGCCTGACTTCCTGCCTCCTCCTGTGGTCTCCTCACTGGTGCTCTCCCTCCCCAAGTGTAGTGACTTCCTCCCCAGGCCCCCATTCATTTCTCTCTCACACACACACAGCTGGATAAAACTATATAAAAATCTAGCCCAGCTTCACTGATTACAAGTTTGAAAAGGCAACGTGGCTCCGCCTGCAATCAAACTACACTTGGGGAGGGAGAGCACAAGCGAGCACTGAGGAGACCACAGGAGGAGGCAGGAAGCCAGGCAAAGAGCCATGCTGTAGTACACACACTTCCCCCCAGCCTCTTTCTTTTGGAAGGCTCGGATCGGCTCCCCTCCGGCTTCTCTGCCTCTCCTCCCACCCCAGCCTGCCAGCAGGAGGTTGTGGGTGGGCTTTATTGTGTTCCAGGCATTTCCCACCCAGACAGCAGGCTGTATTTGCAATGGTGGAGGTGTTTGGGAAAGGCAGCAGGGGAATGGGGGGGGATGGCAGAGGAGCTGCTTTCAAGCCACTGGAAAAGATATCCAATCCAACTTTTGTGTGTGGGGGGGATTGTTTGAGAGTGAGTGAGAGAGGGAAGGGGTAGGAGAGATAGTCCAATCCAACTTGTGTGTGTGTGTGTGTGTTTGAGAGAGGGGGAGGAAGGGAGAGAGGGAGGAAGGAGGGGAAGGAGAAGAAAAAGAAAAAGAAAGAAGGAGCAAAGGAGAAAAACAAATGCTGTCGCTTTAAATTGGAACTGAGCATGCCTGGCTGTGGAATTCTGGGATTTGAATCCACAAGTCTAAAAATATTTGAAACCCAGCACTGTGTCAGTGCCTCACCAGTCATAAACCTCACTGCACGTCACTGGACCGTACAATTATATCCAACAACCCTCTAACTTTCTCATTCCAAATGCCATCTGCTGAATTGATTCAGGAAACTTCAGGAAAGTGTCCAGATTCCCTCTGAAATTTCATAGCATACAACAGGCACTTTGAGTGGGCTGTTCTAATAAGCCACCTCTCTGCAGTGTGGGGCAGCTACTGAGAACTCTAAGGTCAATAGGGAGTGGTCTATCCATGGCAGGGAACTGAAGTTGATGGCCATCAAAAGCAAATCATAATGCTGCTCTCCTGAGGCAAACACCAGATCCAGTGTGTATCTCTTTCACACATACCCATGTAACTCATGACATTAATAAGTCAAACCAGGTCCATGGCTGCTATGAGGAATATAAACTTCTAAGCTGCCTCAGTCCCTGAGTCAAGAAATGGCAGGTTGAAATCCTCCAGTACTATAAACCTATTTCAACTTTAGTGAAAAAATATGTGCTAAGTTTCTATTTTCTATGGAATTCACAGAATGGCCAACAATAGAAACTCCTACAATGCCTTTGCTGCCAACCTGTCTAAATTAACTTAAAATGCTTCCATTGGTAAAAAGGACAATCTGATAAGTATGATTTAGGTAACGAAGGAAAGAGATTGGACAGCATTGGTCTATCTGTTGTTCTTTGAGCTTTTTCAGTTTTGAAATGTTTCATCACCAGGCTAGGTAACACTGTCAGTGGAACCTTGGTCAAAGTGTGTTGTTTCAAGGAAACAAGAGCCAATCGCTAGCCATCCACACACAAATCAGCCAGTAGTACTATATCAGCCAATATCTTACAGAAGAGCCCTTCATTTGCCTTGTTTCAGTTCTGTTCAACAAGACCCTTCAACCGAAGTTCCACTGACAATGTCACCTAGCCTGGTGATGTAACATTTGGAAACTAAACAACAAGCTCAGAGAACAAACTGCCACAACATCTACCACCCGAGCTACAACTATTTTCCACCATTTCAAAATACTCCTGCTAGCTATGCATAAGCCATACATAAACTGGAACGGTAGAAATAGAAGAGATAAAATATTTTTACTTGCGATCATGTATCATGATTGATTTTTTTAAAGTTACCAATATAATCAAAGCTTGCTGACCTATTAAACAAAATTCTGTATCTTAGAGCATTTCTGGATAGCAGCCCTAAGCTGTTTTCAAGCAGCTGAAAATGGAGCAAGTTAAGAAACTGCTCTCTTGTTTTCAGTTCATTATCAGTTTTAAACATAATCTGTCTGGTGGATTACTCTATTCCTCTGCTTCTTTTAATCATGGCAGAAAAACAAGTACTAATCACTTTGTTTTCAATTATTGGGTCTTTGGAGATATCTAATTTCTGTTGGTAGACCTTTACATGATCCGTTCGTCGAGTACATCCAACAATGGACTAAAGTGTACTTAGAAGTAAGTGATACTGCATTTATTAACTTTTAAGGCAAAGAACCTGTAGGCTGCAATTTGTATACTGTTCCTTGTTTACTACTGAATAATTTGTATTACTAGCAAACACACGAATAATTAGCAAAGTCACTGAAAAGTGAGCAGCATCCTGCTGTCCTACAGCATATTGGAGTTAAGTCCTCTATATCATTAAAGTACCTCGCTGATCATCCCATTTTTATTTAATTTTAAACACTGTTTGACAGAAGAATGAGGTGAAACATCCATCTGCAGTCAGTTATTTTAATTAATTCCCTGAAGACTTTTAGCTTCAATGTGAACTGTTCCTCAGAATGGAAGCGATAAAGGTCAAGTAGAAATATGGGTGTGACTTTGTTGTATGTTTGTGTGCATGTGTGCTTTTTGTTTCACTTTGAACTAGCCAAGCTGTTATTTCTTGCTATCAATTTTCTGAGGGAAATGACTGTGAGTATGCAGCATTTAAATCAAGGATTATTGATTGGCCAAATGACTGCGTGAGGTATTTAAATACTTTAATTTGAAGGGATATTGATTTGCAACATACTAATGTAACTGGAAGTTGTTGAGATTTTTTTTTAAGAATGTGAATTGTGATTTAAATATGATCAAGAAGTTGGGATATTAGTAAAATGAGAACAATAACTAAGCAGTTAAATAATTTCTTAACAAATGTTATGTATCTAAAAATATTATATCATCTATACTACCAATCAAAACATTTTGACATTGCTATTTAATGTAGAATTAAAAGTTGGGCATAGGTTGTTACACTGACTAAAAATAAAGCAAAGAGTAAAAGTGTAACTAATAAGGTCTTAAATCCCTCAAAGACTGCATGATATGTTGATATGACTGTTTAGATAGAGACTTTGGTTATAGTAGCCATGGAAGACAAAATTTTTGAAAGGCATCAGTAGTGAAAGTCAATGACATTGATATTTAGAAGCCAGAAATAATGCTTTTGTTATGGTGAATTGCTTAAAATAAGATTCAAAAAGTTCACTAAATCTCAAAAAACAATTGAGTCAATCCAGAAATGTAACCTACATTATTATGCTATTTTTGAACTTTTGGAACCCATATATATATATATATATATATATATATATATATATATATATATATATATATATATATATATGTGTGTGTGTGTGTGTGTGTGTGTGTGTGTGTGTGTGTGTGTGTGTGTGTGTGTGTGTACGTACGTACGTACGTACATACATACATACAACCTTTGTGCTTACAGGTAGTCTTCAGTAACTGACATCAGCAACTGATACAGTAATTAAGTAAAATATTATATGTCTATGCCAAATTATACTGTGGTCATCAGGTAAATCACTCACAATCATTAAGCACAATGCCACATGACATCAACTTGCAACTTACTACTGGTTTTCCCATTGACTTGGCTTCTCAGAAGCCAGTTGTGAAAGTTGCAAATGGAGATTATGTGACTGTGGGATGCTGAGATACTCTAATTTTTCGAGTTTCATCTGTATATACTGCATCTGCTAATGTCTCCTGGATTCAAAAAAGGCAGGGCCCACATCGTAACTCCCTCTCTTACACCTTGCAGATGTGGACTGTTCCTGATGGAAGGAGCTGTATCCTTACATTTATGGGTTTAAATAATGTAGACAACGATTGAACATGATAAAAAATAAGATAACTTTTATTGTCATCTTTTTCTGTGAATATACTTGCACACATTAAAAAAATGAACTTGATGCCTGCTCTCAACATAGTGTGTCTGTGTGTGTGCAAATATATTAATCACAGTCCATTTTGAATACATAACAGAAAAATGAGTCTTGAGAGTTAACAAAGTTTATACTATATGGTACAAAGCTATTACAGAATCTAGTTGTTCTGCTTTGGACACCACAAAGCCTCATCCCAGAAGGTAACAAAGAAAACCTGTTATGGAGAGGATGTGGAGTGTCCATGACAATACTGCAGAGCCTGGTCAAGCGGTGCTTATATGCTGTATCCTGGATAGAAGAAAATTAACTTCCAATAATCTTTTTTGCTGTTTTGTGCCACTCTCTGCCTACCCTTCATGTCTTGAGGGACTAAAATTGGGAATTAGGCCAGGCCGGCTAAATTGAACAGGTGGGTTTTAAGCTTCTTACGGAAGGAGCGGAGGTCGGTGGTAGTTCTGATATCCGGGGGGAGGTCATTCCAGAGGGTCGGGCCCATCACAGAGAAGGCCCTACTCCTGGGCGTCGCCCGCTGGCATTGCCTAGTGGACGGCACCCAGAGGAGTCCCTCTCTGTGAGAGCGAATCGGCCAAAGGGATGTATGGGGCAGGATACGATCCCCATATATACAAACCCCATATATACAAACACAATGATTTCAATTTTTCCTCTATATATATAGTGCTGAAACATCCTAAAAAGTGTTAATTCCATGGGAAATAGGCTTCCAGTTTTTTATTTCATTTGCAAGATGCTTTAGAATCAAGTTGAAAAGGTTCTGAGATCACCAAATGAATGTGCCCCACTCTGGTCCCTAGGAAAGAAAGACTCAATTTGTTTGAAATGATTGGTTCTTTTACTAAGGATTAGTGGTTGCAGTGAAAGCAAGGCTAGATCTGAATATTCCCACACAAAGATTGCATTTCCCCCTTTCCATGGCCCTTCCCTCTTTCTCCAGACCATCAGTGTCCAAGAGTACTTAGGTGTTTTGAGAACCGTTTTGATGTTCGGCACCACTCAATGCAGTTTCTCATTCCATTGCCAAGTCAGGTATATTTGGCAGCTGGTTTATTCTGGTTTCAGCACATCTGGTTTCTGTCAAGGCTGTATCTCCCTCCCACAATTTGTCTTCACTTTCCCATGCTCAACTTTAGTACTCTACATTCCTTTGCCTCTCCTTCCCCCCTTCATTTTATGGCACGATGCCAGCAAAGCATAGAGGCTGAAGATGGCAGATCTGACAGTATGTGATATGGGGTTGTTTTTTTTTTTTTTTTTGCTTCTCAGAAATGTCCTTGTTACTGCAGCCTCTGTATACCTCTACTATCTGATCTAAAAATATCCCATAGATAGAGTAGTATGTTGTTCTTCCTATGATTTAATTGATGCAGAAAACTGCCTATCAAGTGTCTGAAATTGATAGTCATTGATTTTGTTTTTTAGAAAAGCATTTAAAATGCTCTCATTACTGGTCACATCTTTGCTTTAATTAAATCTCAAGGGAGGAATCATAGGCTAAGGCTTCCCATGAGTGCTTTTTATATCAGGAAGTCAAGACAGATAAGGATACTGCAGAGTGCTAGAAAGTTATGTAATAGAAAGAGAAAATGCAGAGGCCTCCTACTGTCAGCCACTTACAAGCAAATAAGCAAACAAAAGTTAATCTCACAAACTCTGCTCCTCAGATAGAAGAACCTCACTAAAATTCTCCTTCTGCATTGTTGTTACTTTAAAATAAATGTGGAAATGCCCAGCTTGGTACCAGTAATGCAGTGAAATTGGCCTGAAGATAAATGAATGGAAAACATGATCAGGATGGAGCTA